>NC_082672.1:58002045-58320227 GCF_025265405.1 Mesoplodon densirostris
TTTGACTGGAAACTATTCAAGAGCAGTTGCTTCATGCTTAAGAATGAGTTAGGATATAAAGTGAACTTGTTGGCTGGAAACTATAAATAGTTAAAATTTGCCTGAAAATTCTTTAGGAGGACACCAGGTTGTCACAACATACTGTCTCTCAATATGTTGTATGCAGCCACATTTTTCCTCCAAACTTGGAACATATCACAGTTTCTGAGGGTGTACCAGATGAAAAAGTTGGCTTGTGTTTAATGGCCATGTTGTATATTTTTTTAAAAGGGGGCTTAGTTTTAAACATTGGAGTCATGCAGTGCAGCAAGATTCTCAGTTTGATATGCATGTAGTGATTGAAACAGATTAAGAGAGCATCATATTCTTGTTGCTCACCCCCATTCACTCTGGAGCATGTACTGAGTACATGAAATAGTGGGCAGAATCTCTAATATTACTGTTTGTGTCTGTCTGTGCCTTATATTTGGCCTCTTATGTTTGATTGATTCAAATAATGAAATGCACCTGTAATGTGACTCCACTACATTAACCAATTGGTGGCAATAAGGTACAATAAAAGTAAGGAATACAAGTTCAATACGATGAAGTTAAAATTTTCTTTAGGATTTACCATGAAAAAAACCACCCCCTTTTGAAATGGCATCATAGAGGATTATATATATAATGTTTTACATATATTAAGGCTATTAAGGCTGATGTTTTCTGAATTCTGATCTAAACAGTGTAAACTATATCACAACTTGATTTTTTAAACTTTTAAAAAATAAATTTATTTTATTTACTTTTGGCTGTGTTGGGTCTTCGTTGCTGCAGGTGGGGTTTCTCTAGTTGTGGCGAGAGGGGGCCACTCTTCATTGCGGTGCACAGGCTTCTCATTGCGGTGGCTTCTCTTGTTGCGGAGCACGGGCTCTAGGTGCGCGGGCTTCAGTAGTTGTGGCTCGCGGGCTCTAGAGTGCAGGCTCAGTAGTTGTGGCGCATGGGCTTAGTTGCTCTGCAGCATGAGGGATCTTCCCGGACCAGGGCTTGAGCCCATGTCCCCTGTGTTGGCTGGCGGATTCTTAACCACTGTGCCACCAGGGAAGCCCTCCATTTATCTTTCACCCACTGAAATTTTCTTTCTCTGGCCATTTTTTTTGAAACTGTGTACTAAAGTCATCTAAGACTTGAGAGTGGCTAATTACGCTGGACTCTGTAGCATGACATTTGAAACTTTCTTTTTTCATGTGATACCACTTTCTTCATATGACAGCTCTTTGCTAATCTCTTAGGACTCTGTCCTTGGCCCTCTACTGTCTACTCTCAAGAGGTTTTTCGGGGTCCATGGATAGGTTTCATGACATTCATGCAGCCTCTGAAATGAATTACAAAATGTTTATATGTGTATATGTCTATTTTCTTAGGGAGAGGGTCCACAGGTTTATATATATAAATAATTTGACTTAAAGGAATATGTTCATCCATGCTTTTAACTACGTTGAAGTGATAACACTAAATTCTGTACTTCCAGCCCAGACCTGTGATAGGAAACCCCAAACTGTATATCCCACTTGATGGCCCATGATCAAAACTTTCCAAAGCAGAATTAATCATCTTTTGTCTTCCGGTTTGCCCTGTGTACCCATACACTCTGCTGTTCTGCTTCTCCCAAACCAGAAATATGGGTGTCCTGCCCTTTTCCCCTTGATCTTCACATCCTGTCCCGTGAATTTATTCTATCTCCCAAATATAAGTATCCCTCAGATCCATCCTTTTCTGGCTTTCCCTGCCTCAGTTGTATCCTCTGTCTCTCACCTGGTTTCTTAAAAAACCTTTCCAACTGGTTTGCTTGTCTTCAGTTTGACCCCACCTTTCATCTGTTCACTACACTTATATTTGAGTCACTTTTGTACAATGTGTTAAATTTTTTATCAGGATAAAAAATGCTTAAATTGAGACATGTTGTTGGATCTCTGCTTACATCTTTAGTCTTATTTCATGAGTCTCCAAATGCACTGTTATATAGGGATTTTTAAAGCAATAATCTGTTAGTTTAGTTTTCTTCTTTATATCTCTACCATGGAATAACCTTTTCTTCCCCACCAGGCCAGCTCATTCAAGTCCTTTAAATCTCAATTTCCTTCCTTCTTATCTACCTTCCTTCTCACCCTCTTAGGTGTTTTCTCCCTTGTCTTCCTGCAGTTATATCTGTACATATTGCAACTATTTTTCTTTCTTTTCAACCATACTGTAACCTTGTTATTTAGGGCAGCTGCAGTCATACCAAAATTTTTTTTCTTTTAATCTCTAGATCCTTTCGGTGTATCTAATATATTGTGGGTGATCTGTAGATATTTGCTGATTAAATGAATAACCAAAGATTTAAAATTGGCTTTCTCATTTTGACCTTTATACATTTCAGATACCCTTAAATGTTGGTTATCTTTTTACTGGTACAGAATACAATGAGTTTTGAAGAATAGAGTTCTGTAAGCCTTATTTATACTCAGTGCCTAGCACAGTTCCTACTAGGTAGGAGATACTCAAGTATTTGTGAATAAATGATTTATAGGTGACTATGAGGAAATGAGCTGTTACATTTTACAGTGTTGGTCATTTAACTGAAGGAAGAAAATAGATAAAACCAAATTAGAAAACCAAGTAATGTGCTTTACTTCAGTTTTCGACAAGTAAAATCCATGATGATTATTTTGATGAGCCCTCAGGAAGCTTTAGAGTTTTCCTGTTAGTGTAGTGTATAACAGTGTGATCTCATTACCAGGCCCCATTGTTAGATCTCTTCTTAGAGTTTCAGTGTGAGCGGTATCTTGTTTTGTTAGGGTTTGTTAGGTTTGTGAATTAGAGTAAAAATCAAAGAAATCTTACTGCCTGCTTTTTAAAGAGAGGGACAGGACATTCAGATTATTGTGAGATATGTCAAAATGATGAAAGTAGTGGTCCCAAATACTTGTTAATTCATAAGACCTTGCCTGAGGCAGAATAGTCCATATATCCCATGTCTCTTGTTCTGATTCTACATTTTGAAAGCACTAACGTGTGAGGTTAAAAAGTAGGTTCCAAGGCAGAATACTGTTCAGTTTAGTGTCAAGACCTTTCTTTAAAGACTTCTGACTTAATGTCAGTCATCATGAATAGCGTTCTTGTCTTTGAGTAGAATTCTCTCAATCTAGATAGAGAATTTAAACTCCAGTGCCCTAAGGCATACATTGTATGCTTTACTTCTCAATGGATGATATTAACTATGTTCCATCTGTAGGAGAATTGAGAAAAAAGTCATTCAGTTCACTTTCAGTAAGACCTTGTTGAGAAAGACTGCTGGGAAGCAGATTGTGCAACCTAACTCAAGCCACCGAATTCTTAATATAGACAGAAACTCCTTGGTTACTATTGATTTGAGACAAAATTGAATGGTGACTTCAGAATTAAAGATACTATCTCTAAAACTGGTTCTCAAAGTATGGTCCTTGACCTGCTGCATCACTGGAGAATTTGTTGGAAATATAAAATTTTTGTGCCCCATCTCAGTGCCATCTGATCTGCTGAATCAGAAACTTGGAGGTGAAGAATAGGGTGGTGGGGCTTAGCAATTTGAGAAGCCCTCTGGTGACTTTGATGCACACTAAAGTTTGAGAGTCTCTTTGCTGTCCATTGACTCCTGCTTTCATTTCTTCTTCCAGATGCTCCAGAAAGTATGTTATCTAGTGTTAGAAAAATCCAGGTGTGGTTCTCTGAATCATCTTGTTTCCAGAAATGCTCTCCTAAATTCATTCCCAATGGATACTTGAAATTTGAAGTCAGCTAGCTAGGGAGTTTATTTGCAAATTGGATCATTTTACTTTTCTGATTGAAGTTCTTCAGTGTGGTGTGGATAATCCATCGTTTTTTGCCCCAGCCATTCTCATATCATTTCCTTACAGATTTGTAATGCAGTCATCTGTTTTTTAATCTTTTGTGTTTCTGACTTCTAATCTAATTGTATTTTGCTCAGAAAATATGAGCTATATCAGGGGTCAGCAGACTAATTTGGTCACCCTGAGCCCAAGAATGGTGTTTTTTGTTTGTTTTGTTTTTTTAAAGAAAAAAAAAAAAGCAAAGATTATACAGCAGAGACTGCGTGTGGCCTGCCAAACCTAAGTATTTACTCTCTTTCTGCAAAGTTTGTTGACCCCTGATCTATATGATACTTATTTTTTGAAATTTGTTGAGATTTACTTTATGGCCTCGTATACATAGACCATTTAAAATTGTTACAAGTGTACTTGAAAAGAATATATATTTTCATATATGTTAGGTTAAATTTACTAATTTCATGGCTCAAGTTCCCTATTTTTTGTTGAATTTTTGTTGATTTGACCTATCAATAGTTAATCAATTATTGAACTTTCACTTTGCTGTTGGACTTGTTGCTTTCTTTTGGAGGTCTATTTGTTTTAATTATTTTGAGGCTATTCCATCAGGGCATGCAAATTCAAAAGTTTTATACCTTCTTAGTGAGCTGTATCTTTTATTATTATGTAGAGAAGTGTTTTGTTTTGTTATTTTCACTCATCCCTAATAATACCTTTCATTTTTAGAGTCTTTTTTTGTCTGATCTGATACTATTGGTATAGCCACCAGCTACTTTTGGCTATTATTTAACCAAATATTATTATTATTTATTTAGATATTATTTACCAGCTACTTTTGGTTATTTACAGGAGGATCTTATTCTATCTCTTAACTTTCAACCTTTCTCTGAGGTGTAGCTCTAGTGTTTACTTGATTGCTGTTTAGTAATTCAGTCTGTCAATCTTTTGGGTGTTAAGATTAATTCATTTACATTTATTGTGAGTATCGATATATTTGGACTTGTTTCTCTTTGATCTACTTAATGTATACTTTGTCTAGTTGTAACAGCATACTGGGTTATTTCTTCAGATCTCTCTTTTGGGTCACCACTTTTCACTGTATTTAATCTATTGTTTAACTCATATATTGATTGTTTTTAATTTAACAAGTGTGATTTTTTTTTAAAGTTATATTTTCAAATTTGCCTAGTCATTTTATTATTGTTCATTATTTTTAACTTCTCTTATTTTGTTAAACATTTCATACAGTTATTTTATATCTAATTACACTAATATAGGAGCCAGAGATTTTTCCAAGTATTAATCTTTGTAATAACTTCAAAGGGTATATGCAATCAAGAAGAGCAGAAACAAGGAGTGGTCTGAGACATCCTATATGTTCCCCTAGTTGTTCTTTCTTTCAGTCTCACAATAGATACATGTTCTTTGGCCCAAACAGTTAGTGAGGTCTCTTAATTGAGTTTTGTTGGTCTTTTCACACTGTGAGAAGTGTTTGGGTTATAAAACATCTCTATTTTAGACTAGAGTAGGTTTTTATAAGCTCTGCACTATTGACATTTGGGGCTAGATAATTCTTTGTTGTGAGGAGGCTGTCCTGTGCCTTATAGTACGTTTAGCAGCATCACTGGCCTCTACCCACCAGAAAACAGTAGTACCCTCCCAACCCCCCAGATGTGATGTCCCAAAGTGTCACCAGATATTGCCAAATGTCCCATCGGGGGCAAAATCATCCCTATTTGAGAACTGTCCTAGGGACTTACATAGCTTATGTGACATTCTCCAGGGAGTCATGCCTTATAAACATTGTAGTTTTGTTGTAATAAGCTATCTTAAACCAGGATAACCCTCTAAGAGTATTCCGTAGATGAGGACTCCCATCATAGTAAATATAATTAGTCTACTTGCCAAAAGATTAGTTGTTTAGTTGTTAGCATATAAACAGGGAGATTAGGTCAGATTACCTGACTTCTTTCTTTCCCTGGGAATTCTCCCCTTCCTCAGCTGCTCTAATTCTATTCTCATTCTTCAGTTTCCGTGTTACCGTGGTCTCCTTTTCTCCATTTTTCTTCCTTTTATTATTAACCAAATAGTTACTGAGTGCCAAAAATATTTTAGTACTGTTCTGTTTGCTAGGGGAGATCAGTGAAATGAAGGTCTTTTTTTTTTGTCATGAAGCCTACTCTTTGTGGGGTAAGACAATATATAAATAAGTAAATAAATAAGAGAATGTAAAATATGAATTAGTGCCTATAAAAATAATTGAAATTTTGTACTATGATAGACAGTAACCAGGTAGCTGCCCTGTCTAAGACTGAGTGGTCAAGAAAGGCCCCATCTCAGGAGGCATCTTTTAAGCCAAGACTTTTGTGTCAAGGAGTCAGCTGTATGAGGATCAGAAGAGCATTCCAAGTAATGCAAATGCAAGTAGGTGGAAACATGCTTGATACTTTAAGAAGAGAAAAAGCCAGTGAGACTGAAAGTAAGAGATAATGTGAAATGAAATCAGTGAGTGTAAAATGAAATTGGAGAAAAGGTGGGCAGGTGCTTTTATCTCTCTCAATATTATTGGCTGTAGTAATACAGTATTTGACGCCTGTACTTAGGAAATGGTAGAATTCATTTGAAGGAATGTTATGGTAGTACCCACAAACAAGTGGGGTTTCTTTTGTCTGTTTCTTTTTCACCTATAAGCTAATGCATTATTAAATAAACTACTTGGGTAGAAAATGTGTCAGGAGAATTTTTCAACATTGGTAGCAATTGCTTTTAACTAATTGGTTTCTTTTTTTCTTATACAGGCTAATTTGTTGAATTTGATTACCTCTCCCACCTCCTCTCTACAGATAAATAGCGTCTTGTTTTGTTTCAGTTTCAGGTTTCTCGTTGTATGGATCACTGATTGAATAATAGATGGCTTTACCTCGTCTCACAGGAGCCTTGCGCTCCTTTTCAAATGTCACCAAGCAAGATAATTATAATGAAGAAGTGACTGACTTACAGGTAAACTTTTTAGATGAAAACCATTATAAACATAAGATATGGGCAAATATTTGGCATTCTTTTTCTCAATTTTGTGTGCTTTTTTTTGTTTGTTTTTGGCTGCATTGGTCTTTGTTGTGGCGCGAGGGCTTCTCTCGTTGTGGCATGCAGGCTCAGTAGTTTGGTGCGTGGGCTCTCTAGTTGTGTTGCACAGGCTTAGTTGCCCCGCAGCATGCGGGATCTTAGTTCCCCGACCAGGGATCTAACCCGCGTCCCCTGCATTGGAAGGCTGATTCTTAATCACTGGACCACCAGCAAAGTCCTTGTGTGCATTTTTAAAAATGGAAAGTTTTATCTTTTTTGGTATTATACCAAGAAGGGGAATGTGCATATTGATGTTTGCTATGGGAATACTTACTTACCTTAAGCACTTATAAGTTTATTGTGAAAGAGAACAAACAGAACTATGATATTGAATCCTTTGTTAACTTTTCTGTTCCTAAGATACCTGCCTCAATTAATTTTGTAATTTAATCCAGTAATTTACCTCTAGATCATCTGAGTAAGTTTTCAGATCTCTGGTCAAATTCTTATCAAGTGTGAATATTGATCTCTTAAACTCTGTAGCTGGTCTCATAATTCACTTCTGTTTTGTCCTTATAATTGGTTGTGGATGTAATAGGCCTAAAGGTCCATGAACTGTGCATATGAAGGAATGAGCCATTTAATATTAGTATATGAAGGAACTGGCCCTATGCTGTTTTTTAAAAAACAGCAGTCCCTTTTCTGACTCCTTATTTGACTCTTGTAGAATATTAACATTGTTTCCTAGTAGGTTGGAATTTTATTGCTTAAAGCCCTTATGCAGTTTTTGTTTTTTGTTTTTTGTTTTTGGTACGCGGGCCTCTCACTGCCGTGGCCTCTCCCACTGCAGAGCACAGGCTCTGGCCGTGCAGGCTCAGTGGCCATGGCTCACGGGCCCAGCCGTTCTGCGGCACGTGGGATCCTCCCGGACCAGGGCACGAACCCGTGTCCCCTGCATCGGCAGGTGGACTCCCAACCACTGCGCCACCAGGGAAGCCCCCTTATGCAGTTTTACAATTAATAGCTTCACTGAAAGGTTGATACTAGGAAAAAAAAAGATTTGTAACAGTTTTTAGGTAGATTTTTCCTCTAATGATACAGAATTTTTCTATACACAAAACAGTTAACCTTCTTTATGATGGGAGCTATTTTGCATTTTCACAGCAATTAAAATAAGGATATATTCTATACAGTTAATTAATATTGCTATCTTAAACTTGAAATATTTCCTCTCATTGCCTAACCAAGGCCCTTTACAAGTTTTTTTTTTTTTTTTTTTTTTGCGGTACGCGGGCCTCTCACTGTTGTGGCCTCTCCCGTTGCGGAGCACAGGCTCCGGACACGCAGGCTCAGCGACCATGGCTCACGGGCCCAGCCACTCTGCGGCATGTGGGATCTTCCTGGACTGGGGCACGAACCTGTGTCCCCTGCATCAGCAGGCAGACTCTCAACCACTGCACCACCAGGGAAGCCCTACAAGTTATTTTATATAAGAGATGAAACAGGAGATTTTAAAATTTGAAAGCTATAAGGACTACATGCTCATCCCGTGTCATTTAATTTATTCTTGTAGGCTTTTAAACACTTTATCCCCCCTCTGAGGAAAGAAAGTGGCAGATATAATGAGCCTCATTTTAATGAAATTTTTTATCTTGGGAAATATCCAATATATACAAAAGAGAGAGAAAAGTAACGTGAAACTTTGTGTACCTATGACCCATTATAACAACTTAATTCAACTTAGGGCCAGTCTTATTTCATCTCTACATTTGCCTGTTTTCCTCCCCCTAAACCCAGATTAATTAGCTCCATTTCAGTTTAGCAAACTGAGGCAGGGAAGTAATAGTGAATTATGAAAGTAATAGGAATATTGTCAATAGAACCAAGAGGAAAATTACAGTTTTCTGTCAGACCCGCTACTTTCCATTTGGTCACAAGACGTCGTGAAGTTTAATCCATGGATCAAGTCCAATGATGTGAAGTAAAATTTTTATTGCTTTCTGTGTCAGTTCTTGAGAATGGAAGGATTTATAGTCTCAAGGAAAGTGTGTGTATAGATAAGAATCTCCTGGATGCCTAACTTGTTCTAGGATCAGACTTAGGAAAGCAATACTGATTTGAATATATTGAACCTGTCATAGGAGTCTTATTTTCTTTAAATGCCTTTCATCAAAAAGCATCACATAAAGTTCTTATATACAGTATGGTTTAAGCTATGTTAAAACGAGCAGGAGGGGGCTTCCCTGGTGGCGCAGTGGTTGAGAATCTGCCTGCCAATGCAGGGGACACGGGTTCGAGGCCTGGTCTGGGAAGATCCCACATGCCGCGGAGCAACTGGGCCCGTGAGCCACAACTGCTGAGCCTGCACGTCTGGAGCCTGTGCTCCGCAACAAGAGAGGCTGCGATAGTGAGAGGCCCACGCACCGCGATGAAGAGTGGCCCCTGCTTGCCGTAACTAGAGAAAGCCCTCGCACAGAAACGAAGACCTAACACAGCCAAAAACAAACAAACAAACAAACAAATAAATAAATAAAATAAATTTTAAAAAAAAGAGCAGGAAAATGGAAAAGAGGTATGTGGGGTGTTACCGATTGTTATCTGGATGTTGGACTTTTTGCTTTTTACTTTGCCGTATGAAAATGATTTCATAATGAGTATTCATTGTGATTAAACTGTAAAAAAAAGAAGCTTTTTAAAAACATATCTTTAAACAAGTGAGATTCTTTTAAATCACAGTTAAATAAAGCTCCTTCTGGGAGCTGTAAATTTGGATGTGAGTAGATACAATTTTGAATTCTTGTGGGTAGTGCCAAGTTGTATAATGTAATGCAAAATATATGTAATAAATGATAGATTTGAGAAAACCTTTACTCAGTATGTTTCTGTATTATTCTGTCTGTTTCAGTTGAAGCGGTCTAAACTTCATGAACAAATTGTAGGTTTGGACCTGACATGGATGAAGATTGTAAAATTTTTGAATGAAAAGCTGGAGAAGAGTGAACTGCAAAGTGTAAATGAAGACTTAAAAGATATATTGCAGGCTGCAAAACAAATAGGTATAATTTTGTTATTTTTTTTAAACCACTAAAGTTCAAAAATAGATTCCTTTTAAACTATATGCTATAGAGTGAAAGGTTAAAATTTCCAGGGAAGTATTCATAATTATGAGACAGTCTTATCTATCAAAGAGCTTAGGATTCAGGGAGGCAAAAGTAAACTAGTAATTATAATACAGTCAACTTGAGGGATTTATAGGAATTTAGAGCTTTAAACCACTCTCTTTATTGAAATAAGGATTAGGGTAAATTAAAAATTTTAGGTAGTTGGAAGGAACCTTAAGATGCCCACCTAACACACAGTGAGGGCCAGTACTGAAGCTGAACTTTTCTTCAATTCCTGTTGCACACTAATATTTACATCATTTGATTACATTTGAAGGAAATTGTAGTTAGAGGTTGTAACACTCTGTGGTTAACACAGGTTAGTTTCCCAAGATTGAAGACAGAGTAAAACAAATCATGTGACTCTTTGGTAAAACATCTGAGTTTCTTCATGAAAATGCATTGTCCCATTCCAGACTGATAATTAAAAAGCATAGTTAACAGTACTGTAGTTCTAACTTCAAATTCAGGTTTCTATCTATAAAAAGTTCAGACTGATAACTTTGGCTCTGTATGATCTGGCCTTCACCTTTCTCTCTGACCTTGAGTCATCCTTGCTTTCACTAACTGTGCTTCAGACACATGGCCTTTTCTTACTTCTGCAAACTCACCAGGTTGGTGCCTATTTGGGGATCGTTGTACGTGCTGTTTCCTGTGCTGAGAATGTTCTTCTGTCCTAATCTTAGAGTGTGTACATCCTTTCTTGATATTCTGAGCTCACCTAAAAATTATTTCCTTAATGAGGCCTTCGCTGATCATCTGATCTCAAGTGGTTACCTAGTCATTCTTTATCTTGTAACCCTCAGTAACATTTTCTCCATATCATTTATTATTTGATATTTTGCTTGTTTGTTTATTGCCTGTGTTTTGCTACTAGGATATAAGTTTCATGAGAATAAGATCTTATTTTTCTTGTCCAACACACTCCATCCCCAGTACTTAGAATAGTGCTTGGTATATTTTAGGGTCTTAATAAAATTTCACTTGATAAATAAGTGAAAAAGTTTTCTCAGGTGATTTCTTAGTAGAAGGTAAATTTAGATCCTAACTTCACCATATGCTGGTTGGCAGTTTTCTTCCCTTCACCAACTTTGTAAGGTGTTTCTATTATATCTTGTATACTTGAAGACTTTTTATTTATGATCATCAAATCTTTGAATTTATTATTCACATATTTTGACTTTGATGTATTACTTAATTATCATTGGTTTGTAGTATAGTATAATATTGAATTTAATGCCCCCATAATTTAAGTTGTGAAAGTACAAAATGAATGTCATGTATGTTTTTGCAGTTAGATGATCTTTTGAAGTTCAAGGGCTTTGGTAAGAATTGAGATTACTTACTAAGCCTAGGGAAAATAGAGCACACTGATGTGATTTGTGACAGCATTTGACATAGACTTTATGTTTTAAGAATACTGAGGCAGTTAGGTTCATTAGAAAGTAGTAGCAAAAATGCAGTCTCCAATCTATCTAGATTACCTTGAGTAGAATCTTAACCCTTCTGGGCTTCACTGTCTTCATTTCTAAGATGTTAGAATTATTTGTCGGCGGGGCGGGGTGGTCTGACTTAAGCAGTTTTCAAAAACTGTAATATCCTTCCTTTAATTTTATTATGAAAATACCTCAGAATATTTAGCAAAAACAGTATAAAGTATTGAGCTTATTCAGTACCATGACTAAATATTTCTTTATTAAATGATGTGGGAATTAAGGTTATTAAAAAATAAGTTATTCTTTAGACTACTTTCCCCAAATATCTCTGAAAAGTCAAAACTTATTGTTTTAAATAGCCAATCATTAAACATAATTCTAGGAGTTTTGCCTGTTAGCAAAGCATCTGAGTCATACTCAGGAACTAATCTATTGACTGACGTGTTTAAGGAATTGATTATTTTGAGATGTAATGTCTCAAAAGAATATTTTCATGACAGATAAAATCTTAGGATTGTATTTAGGAAAATGCTATGTTATATCTACTTTTTAATGGTGTGTTTAAGTTGAAAAACTATTAGTGAAACTAGTAGTTGACTAGTAGTCATCCACTCTGTCTGAATGAAAATACTGCTGATACTGGAAATGTAATTAAAACTAGCAGCATTGAAATGATTAGTCTTATGGAAAAAATGTCTTTGTGTTTTCTCTTATATCATTCTTTTAGCACAGGTAATTTTGGTGTAATTGTGTTAAAAATGTGGAGCAAGAGAATAAAGTAAAAAGAACAATCACTTATATTTCAGTTGAGCATAGTAGTATGAGGTACATGTGTATTGACCAGTCAGAGTAATAGGTATTTTAAGCTGGAGGGGACATCAGGGAACATTTTGTCCAATCCCTTCATGTTGTATGTGAAGAAACAGGGTCCTTGAAGGTTAAGTGAATCCAGTGGTTGATTTGTGGTACAGGTAGGCCTAGACCAAAATTCTGAAATGGAAACATGATGGAAATCCTAAATTCTTTCCTTTCCTTGTAGTTAGAGATCATGTTCTGTCAAAGTCTACTTTTCAGATATTCTCAAATTGACTCCATCTACATATTTGCCCTAGTTTAGGCTTTTACCATAGCATGTCTGAACTACTGCAGTAGCCTATCGCCTCACCCTTCCTTTCTTATTCAACTTCTTCACAGTCACTAGACTTACCTTTTTTTTTTTTTTAGACTGATTGTTATAAGAAGCAAAGCTCATTTTTATTCCCAGCTTGCTCTTTAGACCAAATTCCTTAGAATGGGAAAAGTTCCTTTATGAATTGAAATAATTTACCTTTTCATCTCCTTGCCATTCTGTCACATGCAACCTTTGTTCCTAACATATATAATGTTTACTATCTTACTTTCCTAAGCAGTCTCTCTGTCATTATGTGTTAGCATAACTTTCCCCATTGTGATCATCTGGTAAAATGCTTCTCATCTCTGAAGAAATGGCCTAACTTCATCCATGTCCTTTGTTATTCCTTTCCAGTGTTAGTAGACAGTGTTCCATTAGAATGGCATCTATTCTATATTTTTTAGAGTACTTTCTCATTATTTGATATTTACCTCTGTCCTCTCCCTCATGGACTGTGAATGCCTTGATGATACAGGGATTCTAGGAATCACAGTGTCTTTGTACTCCAGTGCCTAATGTGGTGCAAGGGATACACATTTTTTCAATAAGTAAATGAAGTATTGAGAATCCAACAAAAAGTCAACCATGGTCTCTACTACCTCTGATGCTGACAATGTCTTACAAGTGGTAGCTTTTTAAAAATTTTTGTAATTTTAAAGCACTTACTTTCCTCTCATATTTATATTTGATATATTCTTATACCTTTTTATAATTTCATTCTCCCCACAAAGACCATTTTAATAATAAAACTTAGCTTCAGGGAGAAAATACTATAAATTATTTAAAAATAGTATTCTTGGCACTTAATCTTAGTTTATTTAATTACTCATTGTAGATATAGCTATCTCCTCCATGGATTTTGAAGGATAAGCATAGTCATATTAACCTATATTCTGCTCGTAATGAAACTTTGTCAATATATTTTATGTGCTCTAAGTAAAAACAGTTTTGAAAATAAAGGGGTCAAGATTGAGAATGACAGTCAGTAAAATGCATTATGTATTAGGCATGTATTTCTGTTATTTGGAGTTTTAAATGATCATTTCAGGAGGCTAAGATTTTCACAGAGTACATAGAAAGTAGGATGGGGGTCAAGAATGGTGGAAAGATCAGTAGAAAGACCCAGCAGTTCCCTAATCAGCTTTGTAAGTGAATCTCTCTCCTAAGGCCAAACAGAATGATCTAATAATTTTACTCTGAATCCTGAATACAGATCAGGACTCAGCCAGAACTGAACTAGTTTTTTTTTTTTTTTTCCAGTGTTCAAGTTATTTTGCCATACACAGACAAGTTTATTTTGCCTTCTTTAATTTATAACCCCTGCTTTATTTGGATTTTGGTGTTTTTATGCATTTTACTTGTAATAACTATCTTTGAGAAAAGCATGAACCAAAAGGTAGGACAGGAGTAACTTACAAAGTGTGATTTAGGGAATTTGGGAATTCATTATGTTTTTTGAGTTGTCAAGGAAATAAGATTTTACTATAAAAAAGTGAGGAATCAAAACTGAGAGTGGAAAGCAGTTTATAAAGTAATGACTGGAAAAAGGAAGTATAAGAAGGTATTAGCAGGATCTGGCAATTCTGTCTATGGAAGCAAGGGTAGGCATTTAGAATAATAAAGGCCTGTTGTGTATGGGATATGGCAGGAGGTTTCGCAGAAGTATTTGTGAAAAATAGCTATCTTGAAAATTGTGGATTCCAAAAAAGTTGAGTTCTACTTTTCATAGATTGGCAGACAAGGTAATTTGGAACAACTCTCTGCTGAGAATAACTAGAAAAACTATAAAACATAAAATTTGTTTGACTGCATCAGCATACTACCAAACCAGTGAAGAATTATAGGGCCAAGATCTAGAAGCAGGAATAAACCCCAAAAGCATGACCCTGGTTTGGGCCACTTTTTCCTAAAGGTGACTGTCCATTCTGGAAGAGGAGGCCAGATGGAAAAGAAGAAGATGAGACAATGAGCAAAGCTTTTGACAGATTCAAAGGACCAAAATGACAAAAATGACTAAAATGGACAAAAGAGGAAATAGAAAATCTGAATATATGACTATTAAAGAAATTGAATCTGTAATTATCAACCTTCAGACAAAGAAATCTATGTGCCTTTTTGGCTTTACTGGGCAAGGTCATTTAATGTCATTTAGAAAGGAGGGTATTGTTGATTAAAGGAGGTTACAGGCATATAATAATCAAATGTAATATACTATCCTTTATTTAATCCTGAACCAGAAAAGAAGTATAAAGATATATTTGGGGCCATTGTAGAAATTTGAATATGTGTTGGGTATCATTCGGTAGTATTAGGTAAGATCTTAGGTGAGATAGGTGGTGTGGCTATGTAAGATATCCTAAATCTCAGTGTCATGAAGACTGCAATATACTGTCAAGTGGATCAGTTAAAGAAATACACGTGAGAGGGCGCAAGTGCATGTGAGTGCACAAAATGTTAACTATTAAATTATTAAATGGGAAAAATAGTGTGATTCATGTAAAGCAATAAAGGTTTAAAAGTCATATGATTATTTAGTAGATGAAGAAAAAGCATTTTATGAATATCTAAAATCCAATTGCGGGCCTCCCTGGTGGCGCAAGTGGTTGAGAGTCCGCCTGCCGATGCAGGGGATACGGGTTCGTGCCCCGGTCTGGGAGGATCCCATATGCCGCGGAGCGGCTGGGCCCGTGAGCCATGGCCGCTGAGCCTGCGCGTCCAGAGCCTGCGCGTCCGGAGCCTGTGCTCCGCAACGGGGGAGGCCACAACAGTGAGAGGCCCGCATACCGCAAAAAAAAAAAAAAAAAAAAAAAAAAAAAATCCAATTGCGATTAAAAAAATACTTAGCTAACTAGGAATGGAATTTGCTAAAGGGTATCTATAAAAAACCCTAGATCAAACATTATATTTAACGTTACAATGTTGAAAAATATTCTCTTTTGAGATGGCGAATTAGAGAAGAATGCCTATCATCACTTCTGTTTCTCACTGTACTAAAGGTCCTTGCTGATGTAATAAAGCAAGAAAAAGAAAGAGTATAAAGATTGAAAAACTGCCGTTAGTCATATGACTCTATTGTTAGAAAATGAATTTAGCAAGGTCAGTATAAAAATCAATTTTATTTCTACTTACGAGCAGCAAATTTTCATAAATGCCATTTTCAAAAGTATTAAAAATCATCAGATACCTAGAAGTAAATTTAACAAAAGGTGAGCAGGGTTTCCTCTTGGAAAACTAAAATATTATTGAGAGAAATTAAAGATACCCTAAATAAATGGAGGGATATACAAAGGATTGAAACACTCACTACTATAAAGATATCATTTTTACCCAAATTGATCTACAGATTCAATGTGATCCCAGTCAAAATCTCAGCAGGTTTGTGTTTGTGGGTATGTGTTTGAATGTAGAAATTTACAAGGTAATCTGAAAGTTATGTGCAAATTCAAAGGTGAAGAACAGCCAAGTCAACCTTGAGAAACAAACAGGGAGAGCTTACTCTCTGGATATTGACTTATTATAAAGATCAGTAATTTTGACAGTGAAGTATTGATCCAAGGATAGATGAATAAACCAGATGGAAGAGAGTCCAAAAACTGGCCCATAGATATTAAGGATACTTGATTTATCATGAAGGACTTCAAGTAGTGAGACATGGCTGAATGTCTCACTACTTGAAGTCCTTTTGGAGGAATAAACTTCAGTTATTTAACCTTTCTATGTCTGTGTTTCTCTGTAAAATGAGGAGAATGTTTGTAAGGTTCATGTGACAACTTTAGATTATATACTTGTTAGAAAAAAAGTACATTAACAGGCAGTGGACACAAATATATGTAAGAGGGAAAAAATGATGAGATTATGGGATAGTTATGTTTAAGTTGAATCATTTTTGTACTTTTTTATATGTAATGCTGTCCTAGGAAAGTTGCTGGTACAAGTATTTTACATATTTGTAAAATAAATCATCATAACTATCAGCTAATCTCTATTCAAGTATAAAATGTTTATAGCCACTTGCCTGCCTTGCTGGTATTTTTAACAAATGGAATGAGTTTAAGTTAATAATGTGATGCAGGGTTATAATATATTGGTATTTACAGTTACAGATCAAGTGTCGGGGTAAAATGGACATTTAAAGTTTGGCCATAACATGAAAAAATAAATTTGTAAAATACTTTATCCTACACATTGAAGAATTAATTTGTCAAGGAAATCATTTGTTGACAACTTCTAAATTGAATATTTAGCAATTAAGGATGTAAACAGTTGATGGATATTTTTATTCATTTTTCAATTAAAATTTCCTACTCATCCTTTTTAAAGAATTCCTCAACTATAAAGGTAGGCAGCTAAAAAGTTATAATTTACAGCCTTTTAATTCTTAATATTTTGCAATCAAAAGAAAAGTATATAAGTAAATTGTGTGTTGAGGATGATTTGATTGTCACTACTCAACTCTAATTTTACAAATTTGTTTTATGTTACAATAATCAGTTACTAATTATATCTTTACACTTTTACATTTCAAATACATCTCATTTGCTCTCAATATAACTGTAAAGCAGGCAGGGCAATAATAATTCATTATTAATAAAAAGTATTCTAGTGACCTTTTAAGCATATCTCTTTAAATGTATTGCAGTTGAAGTGCTAGGTGCATAGAGCCAGTTTTCTGGGCTACAGCACCAGTGTTTTATGTATAGAAAATTAGATGTTCAAGTGGTAGGTAACTAGACTAGCTTCCTTAAAGGTTTGGAGATCTTAAGTTTCATTCAAACTTTAGTCAATTGATTATTTAATGTATATTTTATTCTTTACTGAGACTTTATTTTGAGGACAAAACTAATTTCCTACAATCCCTATTCCTCTCAGAAAGATTAGCACAGTCAGTGGTGTAATTGACCGAAGAGTTTCAGCCTAATAATCATTTAAAATATTACTTGTTACTAAATTGTACTTAAAATGTAAAAGGAAATGGGGGGAAAAAGTGGTTATTTGTGAACAAGATCATGGTTAATCTAACAAGTTCCATTTTTGGATATAGTGTGTGAGAAAGCAAGAACACGGCTACTTATTCAAAATTTCTACTCTGGAAGTGTACCACACACATTTTCCCAGCGCCCCCCTCCCCCCTTTCAATGTGGTCAGTAATTTGTGTGCTGGTTCAGCCGGCTCGTGGAGAAGCGGAGCAGCAGAGAAGCGTTTAGGTTCCATTTTGTTGAGAGTAGGTTGGGGCCTGCCAGACCTTTGACAAATCAGACATGTGATTGCATTCATTCCCTTCAGATCTTTTCTCTGTTTTACAGACACCCCTCACATTTCAGTCATCAAAAGACCGCTTGATGGGGGAGCTGTACTAGCAAATTGGGGGGGCGCCTTTGTCGCTGCCCTCCTTGGGCCTACAGTTATCTGCTCCATCCTGAGCTGCCTTCTTATCGGGGGTCCTCTGACTGCCGCTCCCCTATGGTGATACGTCATCGCGTGAGGACGGCGCGCCGCAACCGCGTCTCGGCTCCGGGCTGGAAGACGCATGTGCGATCGCCTTTATGCGGCGCCATCGAAGTCGTCACTTTGCCGTTAGCTTCAAAATGTGATCGTCTTTTTCTTTGTTGGAGAGTCAGCAGTGGCAACAAATGCTGTTTGCTAATGCTTCTGAAAAACTGGAACTCCCAGACTCTCAAGTAGCGCGCTGCAGAGATTCAGTTTTGAGAAACCCCTTTGTGGTGTGGACACGTGTCCGTTCTTAGCAGCCCAGCACAGAGATGGGATGGAGTAGGTTGTGCAGAAAAATTAGTAGTTAGGCAAGGATATTCACATGTATGAACCACCCTTACCGAACTAGGCTTAAGAGTTTAAAGTATTTGTTATTTTTGAAATTTTGTAGATTACAAAAGGGCTCAAATTAAACATTTGAAACCTTGAGAAAATTGGTTTTGATCTTTGTAGATGTTTTATGAATCTGCAGTTATTTTTTTTCTTCAGAAGTGAACTCATAACTTACTTTTTTTTTTTCCTCACTTAATGTATTGTGGAGGTTATCTTGTGGAGGCAAGATATATGGATCCACTGCATTATGTTTAATGAATGTAATGTATGGCTGTAACATAATTTAACCAGTGACCTAATGATAGGTATTTAAGCTAATTCCACTTTTGGTAATAAATTGACTATTCTTAAATTTATTTATTTCCTATGGTGGTGATTATTTATTTGTTTATTAAATGAGAATTAGAGATAAATCTACTTTCTAGAAGTGTAGTGTAGTAGAAATAACTTTTTTTAGGAGTTAGAAGATTTCTTTGAATCTTGTTTAATAACTAAATAGCTGTTTGATCTCTCCCAAATTTAATTCTGAGTCTCTATTTTAGCATCTAAAAGATGGAGATAATTTTGTTAGGAAGAATTGAGATAATTTAATGTAAAAGTTCTTAGTAAGTTGTTTAAGGAAAATCCCAAGATGCAAAATGATAACTATCTTTACCAAAGAGTAACATTTACAATGTTAGATAAAGAATGAATTTGTAAATGTGAATTCCAGTTTTGGTCAGACTTCGGTAGTCCCAAACCAAACCTGTTGAATTATCTGTAGAGTTATCACAATCCCTAAGTTATCCAAAACCTAAGTTCTCCAAACCTCGTATGTAGACTGAATAAGTAAAATATACACAAATCCTATTCAATTAATTAATTCAAAAGCATTAGTTAATTTCTAGAAGATTTTTGTCATGTATTCTCCTAAATACTAAAAGAATAATTATATGTCAGATGGTGTTTTATAAATTCGTTATAATCGTAAAAGTAGACTTCGTACTTAAAGAATTAAATAACAGACATACATTGTAAAATTGCTTATCTTCACTTACATAAACTGTTAGTCTTCTACACACATTTGTAAATATCAAATGAAATAAAACAATAAGAAGTAACAATAAAAAGTTACTCAGGCAATGTGGTATAATGTAGGAACACTAGTTTGGTGTCATTGAGGCCTGGGTTCACTTCAATTCAACAGTTTAAATCTCTGCTGAGACACCTATTTTTGGCTAGGTAACACTGAGGGAATACAGCAATGTATACAGTATTATCCTCACTTTGAAAGAGGCAATTGAGCTGGATTCTGAAACGTGGCTAGTATTTGAATAATCAGAGACCTTGGGGAAGATTAAAATAAAGGCATAGGAAATAGGCATAGAAAAGAACAAGACCTGGGTTTTGGATGTTAAGAAATTCTTGTTGGCTGGAGCAGGAAATGTATAATAGCCAGTAAAGCTGGAAAAAAAGAATGGGGTCAGTTCCTGGCATGACTTGAAAACAAAGTATAGGAGTTTGGATTGAATTTCTGAACTATATCATAAGCTGCTCAAGATTTGTGATTAATGTGATTGGAGCCATGGTTTCAGGAAGATGATGGTGTTAATTATATTATTGCTAACTTTACCAATATTACTTTAGGTAAGTCCCATTGACTTTTGGGACCTTTTCAAGACTGAAGTTCCTTTTTTCTGCTCTTAGAATATTCTTTGAATTCTATGACACAGATACAGGTTCTTCTTTTATTTAAGGGAATCAGATATGAGATATTAATGCCTTAAAGAAATTAGGGGCTGCTCCTTTTTACTTCCTCTTACTTTAGTAAGAATTTACTTCTGGCCTCTTCTCAAGAGCAGAATTAAAAAGAAAATGTGTAATATGGCTGACTTTATTTTAAAAGATTCTTTTTATGTTCATCCTTGACCTTTCTACCCTTGTAGAAAAGGTATTAACTGTTTTTAAAACTTTATTTTTTATTGAAGTGTAGTTGATTTACATATTAAATATTTTTGAATGAAAACTATGTAATTTATTTCTTGCCATCTCAGATGTATAGTACGTGGAAAGAAAGTTATGGATTTGTGAGGCTTCCTTCCAGCTCCAAAAGTCTATAATTCAGACTTTTTTTGCACCTTACTTTTTTTTTTTTTTTTTGCGGTACGGGGCCCTCTCACTGTTGCGGCCTCTCCTGTTGCGGAGCACAGGCTCCAGACGCGCAGGCTCCAGACGCGCAGGCTCAGCGGCCATGGCTCACGGGCCCAGCCGCTCCGCGGCATGTGGGATCCTCCCGGACCGGGGCACGAACCCGTGTCCCCTGCATCGGCAGGCGGACTCTCAACCACTGTGCCGCCAGGGAAGCGCTGCACCTTACTTATTTAACTAGCTCATCAAATCAGTTTTTAAAATTTGGTTTTAAATAAGATTTAGCTAATGCTTCAAATTGTTTTTAGAAAGAGGTAAGGGGTTGTTGTAGGTAATTACTTTGCTATAACACTGATAATGGGTTATTTACCTAATACAATTCTTTGGGAATTTGGGAGTGGACTTAAAGGGATTTTCCTGTTCCTGAATTTGTTATCTTTATCCATCTATAGCAAAATGTCAGTCTGTTTTCACTGTTGGATTTACTCAGAGGAAGATTTAGTAGTTTCTTTGAAAATGGAAACTTCAACCATGATCCATTTGAGCTAATGCTGTTTCTTTTGTCTGAATAGTTGGAACGGATAATGGGAAAGAAGCAATTGAAAGTGCGGCTGCATTTCTCTTCAAGACATTTCACTTGAAGGACTCTGTTGGTCACAAGGAGACAAAGGATATCAAACAGATGTTTGGTCCCTTTCCCTCATCATCTGCCACTGCAGCTTGTAATGCTACTAATCGAATTACTTCTCGTTTTTGTAAAGACAGTCTTACTGCTCTCGTCCAGATGACAACAGATGAATATGGTGATAGAGTTTTATTTGGTAAAAATTTAGCATTTTCATTTGACATGCATGATTTGGACCACTTTGATGAGCTGCCAATAAATGGTGAATCCCAGAAAACTATAAGTTTGGATTACAAGAAGTTTCTGACTGACCATTTTCAGGAACATTCCGCCCCAGACCTCAAGCCTGTGGAGAAAGCAAACGACTCCTTTTTGTGGTGTGAAGTTGAGAAGTACTTAAGTGCAACTTTAAATGAAATGGCCGAAGCAACAAGAATAGAAGATCTTTGCTGTACTTTATATGATATGCTTGCTTCTGTTAAAAGTGGTGATGAACTTCAGGATGAGGTATAGTTGAAGTAATTGCAGTTTTATCTTAATGTGAATTATCTTAATGAAATAGCCTTTTAAAATATGGGTGGCTGGTAAAGAAAGTATTTCTTTAATATTGTGCTACAGTGGTCAAATATGTAGCCAGATGGTTTTACATAGTAGGCATGCGTATCTTTCCACTACGTAGTTGTAGGAGGACTGTGGGTGTCATGAATAGTAGAAGAGTCTAGGGCAATAGTTTGGGTGTCCACAAGTCCTGGTTACTGGGACAGTTCTGGTTAAACCTGTTGTTACATTGTAATAATTAGTAGTGTCTCATCTTCAAAAAGTATATAGGTTTGAATGATAAATTATATGGTTAATCTAGTAATAACTGTTTACATTTGTACAGCATTATATATTTCTATGAGTTCTTTGATGAAAATATAATAAACTTCAAAACATTAGAAATTTTATCTATATACTGAATGACTTACTGATTTAGAAGAATATTTTTGACTAGTTTCTATGATTGAAAGAGTAAGCTTTGAAAAACAGACTGATCTAGAAGTAATTGGACTGTTTTATACTACTTGTTCAATAAATAATTGTCTTTATAAGTTTTTTATATCACAAAGGAAACATTATTTTAATTTCTTTCTATGCCACCATTTGGTTATGTTATTCAAAATGATGAATTACTCTTACCGTCACATGAAAAGTTCAGTTTTGCTCTCAATTACTGGCATTATATTCATTATCTGATATAAATTTAAAATAATGTCAGCCCAGTTTTAATACTGGATGAGTAACATATTTGATGAAGGATTAAGAGAGGTGGCATATTGTTGTAGAAACGGCAGAGACTGAAATCAGAAGTCTTTCCTTTCCCACAGTTTGGTAGTGAGAGTTCAGGTAATTGAATCCCCTAGAGGCTTTTTTTGCTGGGTTCTCTCAGGATAAAAAGAATGTGTAGATTATAGAATTGGTATAAGCCTTAAATGAGATACCATGTGTGAGATGCTAAGTAGCATTTAATAAATACTCGTTACATGGTAGCTGTGATTATTTTTGTTATTGTTATTATTGAAATTAAGAATTTTAAAATCACATGGAGTATCAGGAATGTAGAAAAAAATCTAGGTCCCCCCCTGCCCCGCAGAGGAGAATTAATTTAGGGAATTAGCTATTTCCATATATCAAAGTTTTATTAGAGTGTATACCTGATAGATCAGTAAATAAATTTTTATCTATGCCTTGTTATATATAGATGTTTCAAGTAATTAATAAAATGATGCTTGGAGGCTGGGTCTTAATTCAGAGAATTATTATTTTTACTGCTATTTTTTTCTGCTTTGCTTTTTTAAGTCTCACTATTCTAAAGAAAATCTTTTGAATTGAGTTTTTGAAGTGAGTTCTGATTTTAAAAGTTATTGGTAAAATAGAAAAGGTGTTAATAGGAAAATACTTGGGAATATTGGAGATGGAATATACATATCTCTTGGTATTATTTCAATATTAAGTGCTATTTGCAGTTATCGATATTGATGTAAGCATTGATAGAGTTGTGTAACAAGTTCTTTGGAAAAGTGAATTTTGAGTTATTGATATTATCATAGTTCGTGGTTGTACAGCTGGGGTTCATTCTTTATAGCATTTCTAATTTTACATTTGCTATTAGCATTATTTCTTGACTCTATGCAGATGGTGTTATTGACCCATGTGAGTTCAGTCCTGAACCTAGCCCTGTTCCAGATATGTGCCTGATCCTAAAAATTAGGACTTACTTGGTTAGAATGTCTTCTGAGGGAAGACTATTTTTTTAGCACTTATTTGCATTATAGATGATTCCAGCATCCTTTGAAATTTTGATAGAGTAATTAGCATAGTTTAATACAGTAGTTCCCAAACTTTGTTCTCAAAACTCCTTTACGCTCTTAAAAATTACAGAGGATCTCATAGAGTTTTCCTTATGTTGTTTATCAATATGCTCTATTGATATTTACTGTATTAAAAATTAAAACAAAAATTTTAATATATTATTAAATATTGTATTTATTAAAATAATACTAAAATAATAATATATAAAATAATACTAAATCTATTACATTAATACTAATAACACTAAATCTGTTACATTAAGTAGCATTTTTATGAAAAGTAACTTCTCTGAAATAAGAAGTATAGGAAGAAGAATGGCATTGTATGACATTTTTTCAAATCAATTCAATGTCTAGTTTAATATAAGACAGCTAGATTCCCATATGTGCTTCTGCATGCAGTCTGTTCTGATATTACACATTATGTAGCCTCTGGAAATCTCCATTCACTTTATACTCGTGGGAGGATGAGGATGAACGAGGCAAAGACTATTTTAGTGTTATTATGAAAATAGTTTTGGCTTCATGGACCTCCTGAAAGGATCCTGGAGATTCTAGACCAGACTTCGAGAATCACTGATTTAATATATATACTACAGTTTGGTAAGGAGGCTGTCGTGATGTTTTTGGTACCCAGAGTAGGAAATCTAATATTATCATGCTGAATGATAAACATTAATGTTTCATGAAAAGATTTTATATCTATTAGGTATTGTACATTCTTTTTGGTAGTCTTAGCCCTGCTAGAATATAAGGACACCAACATTAACCAGGTTGACATTAAAATAATGTCTCTTCAACTGTGAGGACAAAATATGTGCTGATTTTTCTGTCGTCTTTCCACCAAATAATCAGAAGAGCCCTTCCCCTGCCCAGAGTCTGAATAGAGAGCTACCATTGGGTAAAATTATACTTAGAGAATATTTAGAATCATAGAATTCCCCCACCCAATGTATTATTTGTGTGTCTAGCATTCTATCCAAGTGGTGCCCATATAATAAGGGCTACTTACTCTAATGAAGAGTTTCTTTTTTTTCAAAAGGCATCTTATCCCTTGCTTGAGTAGTCCTCATGTAACTTACTTGTTTTGCTGACTGATAACTGCTCCTATTACGTCTACCATTTAGTCTTGTGTTTGTACAGGGGCAGTAAAGTTGTAGATGTCTACTCTTTTATATGACTGTGTTTTAGACATGTGATGGCAGTTAAATTTTTCCCTTCCTTAGCCTTTGTTTCTAAGTGTAAAACTCCTTCAGTTTTCCTTTACGTTAACATTAATCCATTATATCAACACAATCTGTGTACAGTTGTTCAGTTCTCCATAGATCTAACAGTATTGACCTGTAGAATGCTTTCATCATCTCATCTTCAAAGATATCAAACTTTCCGTTGCTTATCCAATCTAAGAACAACTAACCTAATAATCTCATAGGAAAAAGAATTAAGACTATTTTGCCAAGATTTTACTTATGAATTCTGTTCTTCTGTGACATTTCCATGTGTTGATATTTAAGTTAAATAATTTTCACAACCCATTATTTTTATCATTTCTTTTTTAAATTGGGGAATTCTGCCTTCATCTGGCACTTCTGTTTTCCTTTGTTAATTCTCAGAGATATTAATGACTCTGACCTCAACTCTGTAAGCAGTTCTTGAACCTTGGGATATGATTCATCAAGGTCTGAACACCTGAACTTATTTATTTGAAGAAGTTAGGTGATTCCTTACTACTTTCTCCATAAGGTAGAACTCAGTATTTCTCCATGGGTAGCATTCAGTATTTATGGTATTTGTTCTGCTCTTTCCTGTCTTAAGCTAATATTCTCAGTAGGGGAAGATGCATGCAAAGTGAGAATGGACTTGCTTCTCCCATCTTCCTCAGGGAAGAACATATGTCCTGCTTTTATTTCCTTGCTTCAAGCTTGGTAAAAGAACTCTCTTTGTTATTTCTCTCGTTTTTACGTGCCTAGATATTTTTAGAGATTTAACCTTATAGACACTACTATAATAGGTTTTGAAAACATATATGTAATTATGTTAGTTTTATTGTGATTTTGCTACCGTATTGTCTCTCATGTCCCTCTAATATTTTTCAGTTTATAGTTACTGCATAGCTATAGTGTTTTATTAAAATCCAATTTTTTTCTCTTATTTTTTTCAGGATTGTGGTGGAAATTCTAGTCTTTTATGCCATTTCATTTTTTAATGCCAACTGTTCTTTACACAACTTTATTTTTCTAATTTAAAACAAAGTATCATTGTAGAAAATTTAGAACATAAAATGTAGGAACAAAATCACCTGTAAGATTCTCACTAATATCTAGTGATGGCCACTGCAAATATTTTGGAGTAATTATTTTAAAAAGTATGAATACTTAAGAAAATGGGTCCTATAGTATATGTAATGCTTTTTTGTTACTTAACACTTCTATGCATGTTTTTATGACAATAAAACATGCAATATATTATCTATTGTATTTTTTTTAGTTGAAGTATAGCTGATTTACAATGTGATTAGTTTCAGATATATAACATGGTGATTTGGTTAATATATAATAACTTTTAATGGCTGCATAGTATACATTTATCATCATATCCTAGTTTATTAAATTAATACTCTGCTATTGAAGATTTAAGTTTAATCTAGCCTTTCCCTATTATAAATAACATTGCAGTAAAAACTCTTATGCTAAATATTTGCTAATACATATTTTTCCCTTGAATATATTACTAGTACTGAAAATCTTGCATCCAAAAGTACTGACAAAATCCTTTCCTGAAAGAATCTACCAGTGTACATTTCTGCCTATAGTGTATAAGAGTATCCTTGTACTTACATTCTTGCCAACCCTGTTTATTAGGGAGATAATTATATCTCACTGTTTTAATTACATTTCTTATTACTACTGAGGTTAAAGATTTTTTTCCCCATATATTTATAGGCCACTTACTGCTTAGTGAGAATTGCCAGTTTTTCATTTGATGAAGTTCAGTTACTCTTTATAGGAGAATTTATAATGAGATTAAAAAAAATTTTGTGATGTTTTGAGTGTAGGCAAGTCTATTCATCTTTTCATTTAGGAATCTTTTTTTGGTATTATGCTTAGAAAGGCGATTCCAAAGACATGACTGAACCTCCCATCTTTTTTGAACTTTTTTCTTTTTAGTCTCACTGGTTTTAGTCAGAATGTTATTTGGATCAGATGTATCTTTGTATTTAATTTGTAGGTGCATATCTGAATATGTCCATATTGCATACTCTAAAGTGATCTAGCCATTTTCTCCCAAGGTTCTTATTACTTCCACATTGTCTGCCATTTTAGGTTATTCATTCCTACTTTTACTTTTTAAGGGATGAAATTTTCATGAGGAAAATTCATGTTCTACTTTTAGCTGAATGTAAAATTTAGGAAAGGTCAAGGTGGTTGAAGTGTTACCTGCTATAACAGGTCTCTTAAGTTTTATGGTCTATATTGGGAAAGCACTGGCTGTGTTTTTGTATTTATCTTGGTTGAATGTTGCTTTTATCTTCTTTGTGGCTCAGATTGTTAGAATGATGGGCTGAATATGACGTGATAAAATAGATAAATATAAGTTCATATACTTGTAACCAGGAACACTGTTAATTATAGATAGAAGATCTAGTTCAGCAGCTTTCTCTAGTTATGGCAAGCGGGGGCTACTCTTCCTTGCAGTGTGCGGGCTTCTCATTGTGGTGGCTTCTCTTGTTGCAGAACAGGGCTCTAGGTGTGTGGGCTTCAGTAGTTGTGGCACGTGGGCTCAGTAGTTGCAGCTTGTGGGCTCTAGAGAGCAGGCTCAACAGTTGTGGCGCACGGGCTTAGTTGCTCTGCGGCATGTGGGATGTGGGATCTTCGCGGACCAGGGCTCGAACCCGTGTCCCCTGCATCGGCAGGCGGATTCTTAACCACTGCGCCACCTGGGAAGTCCCGAAAAGGTATTATTAATATGTTAACTTAAACTCACAATGAGGACTTAAAAATACTTGCTTGTTTCCAATTTGTGGTAATAACAGATTCCAAACTATTTTGCTCATAGTTGGAATGGTTGTTCGAGGAGTAAGACCTTTTACCAAATTTCGTACATTTAGTGTTATTCTTCTCTGTTTGGCACTGTTCATTCACTCGTTTATTCATTCATTCTCAGCTGTGTGTCAAGTACTCTTAGGTTTTGGGAGACAAAAAGGAAAGGTAACAAAGTTCAATCAACTCACTCCCATTATCTTGGTTTAAGTCTCCTCCTCTTGGAATTTTCATATGTATATTTAAAAGGAGAATGGGCATGAAAATTATGTTTGATACAATGAATGTTATGACTAATTTGGAAGAGCATATGGATTTTATAAGTTGAGAAATATCTGTAATGTTTCGATATGGGAAAGAAATAAGATAAATACATTTTATTAGTAGAATAAAGAATAAATATCTGTGTTTTAATAGTCTTTGAGATGAGTAAAAAAATTCTGGATAATGTTTATCCAGTTGATAAACATAGATAAGTATGACTATTAGATTTAGGAATTGCTGTAAGCATTTTTTAAATATTTAAAATTTAATACATTATTTGTCCAGCTTTATATGTACATGTGCACATACGCACATACATACATATGATGGCTGTAAATTTGTTTTCACTAAGGCAACTAAAAATCAGCATATTTTGTTTTTAAGAATCAAGGAAGCTATCAATTTGCCACGTTCATGAAAATGTAAAGTAAGCTTTTAAATATACAATGGTACCTAGCTTTAACCTTACTTACTATACATCTAATTAATTATAGTATGTGAGGAATAAATAGTATTTACATTCCAAGTAGTTTTAACTAAGTCGTAAGTGACCTTGGTTTTAGCTTTGTTAAGTTGTTGTGTTAGATTAAGTACCTGTAAATAATGAACATTAGTTATTCTGAAAATATAATTTATCTCATTCTCTGCAGTGCAACAACAATTTGCATAGCACATTTTTCTTGAGAGATAAATAAATGCTAAATAAATGCTGTCCTAATTTTCACGGTCATTTTCTTTTGTTGTTTAAGACTTTATTTTGGCATGTATGAATACTTAATAATTTTTTATGCCACAAACCAAACTAAGAGTAATTTACAATGTTATAAATAACATACTTTGCTTTATGTAATTATTCTGATACTGAGTTCCATATGGACTGTTAATTCAAAACTTTTTTCAGAATTACTCAGTTAACATTTTCTTTTAACATACTTCATTATTCTTTGTTTTCAATATGCACATCATTTCATGTGCTAATCTAAAATTGCTTGTTATCTCAAAGGAAGACATTCCCTAAATTGAGTATAGTTTTTCTTTGGATACCATGTTTACTACAGTGTATAATGTATGCTGTTTATACAGTAGAGGTGTAGATACAACTCCAAGTTTTAAAATGCCTCCCTTTATAATTAAGAAAGGAAATACATGGATTTGCCTTAGTTTAATTTATGAGAATCAGAATGCCTCCTCTTTTTCTTGGGGCTTATTCGATAGTCACTGGTGCATCACATGGTTTTCCAATCCTTCTGCTATTCTTAGAATCCCAGCCTGAGTAGAGAATTTGTAAATTACCCTGTTTTAATACTAATACCTAAGGTTATTCTGACTTCATAAAATAAACTTCTGGAGCTTTCTTTGTCTGTTTTTTAAAAGGTTTCTATAAGAAAGCGATTATTTCTTTCATGAAAGTTTGAAGCAAGTATGCTTCTAAAACTATGTTGCCTGGTGTCTTTTTGTAGGGCAGACATTAATTAGCAATTCAGATTTTCCAGTCGTTGGTTTATTCAAATTTTCTATTTCTTCTTAAATCAAATTTGATAATTATATTTTTCTATGAAATTAGCCATTTCACTAGCCAAGTATTCAAGCTTTTTGCTCTAAAGTTATTCATAATGTCTTCTTATTTAAAAAAAAAATTTTTTTACACTAGCTTTTGGTTATGTTGCCCCTGTATTTCTGTCTGTTTTCTACTTTCTAATTTTTGATAGAGGAGTGTTTGTTTTCAGAGAACCAGCTTTTAATTTTGTTGCTCTTCTCTTTATTTTTTTCCCCCACATATGTTTTAGCTTTTATTCATATCGCAGGTATTAGTTTTAAATAATAAGACATCTGGCAGTTTCCCAATCTTCAGATAAAAAGTAGTTGGGACAAGCCTGATGTCCTTGTAGTTACATCCAGTTATAGCAGGTGTATTTGTTTCACAGTGGAAATGGGTTTCTTCTTTAAAAATTTTAATCTGTTTATAACTACTTGTTTTCTTATGCAATCAGTAATAATGATGATAACATTTGAAATACTCTAAAAATATAAAGTGACATCAAGGACATTCATTGTATCTGAAAAATAAAGTAGATTCCCATGAGAATGTTAAAAGAGATGTATATTTTATGACCCGATAACTAATGCTGATAGAAAATGACCTCATATTGATCATTAATTACCTCTTTTCGTTACTTATTCATTTTCTTCACAAAGATTTGTTAGGCATCTTTTTTATATTTTACTAGGTAGTTTTTGTTTAAACCACAAGTGTATGATCATTTAAACTTTACAAATATTTATCAGCAGTAGAATAATCACCTTGATTGATATAGATTTAAAATTATTTTTTCCTTGAATCATTTATCATCTTTTTTTTAATTAATAAACTTTTAAAATAGCAGCCTTAAGTTTACAGAAAAACTTGAGCAAAAAGGATAGAATGTTCCAATAAACCCTCTTTTGTTTTGTTGCATAAATTCTTTTAATGGAAGCAACTGCTTTGTTACCTCTTGGAGCTTTGTAATAGTACTTATTTGAAAGTCTTTATCACATTGTTCCATATTACCTTCTTCTGGAGTGAACTTAAGTTCCATTGTTGATTTTGTTGACTGTCATTTTTAGTTTAAGATTTCATATGTTTTAGAATTTTAATTATGCTGATGGTGATGTTGATTTGTAGCTTCTTCCTTCCACATTCCCCCTCCTCCCCATCTTAGATTGCTATAGAGTTGTGGCCCCAAGTCTCATTTTGGTAGTAGTTCTTTTCAGCCCCTTCTCATAAAAACAGGGGAGCCCCATGCCCATGCTCTGGGCCTCAGCTAAGCCTTGTTCTGCTTTGCACATTGTTTACAAGGAGCACTTTTTTTTTTAAATTTTTTTTTTACATTTTGGCCATGCCGCAACTTGTGGGATCTTAGTTCCCCTACCAAGGATTGAACCCGTGCTCCCTGTGGTGGAATCGTGAAGTCTTAACCATTGGACTGCCGGGGAAGTCCCCACAGGGCACTTTTCATCTAGGTTATCTCACAGGAGCCAGACTCCTGGCCTTGCTGTCTAGAACTGGAGCTCAGCTTGTTACTTTAGCCCTACTTGGTGTTTTACTTTTTTTAGCTCAATTTCTGGTCCAGGGAGGTATTTTTCTTCTTTTTAAGTTTGAAGTTTAAGTTTTAGATTTTTAGGTTTTTCTCTTTTTCAGTCTTACCAGAAGAGGTGCATTCAAGTGTGAATTTTGTGCCATACCTTCTTTTTCATCTTAATCGCTAATACTTGTTTTCAGAAGTCAGCCTCCTTCACATGTTAAGCATAAAAGGGAAGGGAGTTTTTTCAAGATAGTTTTAAGAAGAAATTTAAAAGTAAAATATATTTTAGTTTAGTTTTTTTTTTAAGAGAAATGACTGTGATTATCCTTATAGGATCATCATATTATTTATTGTGACAAACTGCTTAAGGGTTTTGTTATTTAGAAACACTCCAAAACTTGAAAATAGTAGAATAACTAAATTCAGTATATAGAATGTTGATTGTACTGTCAGAATCAGTGACCAATAAACACTTATTCAGCTATTTCTACTTAGGGTTAAAATTGAAACCTTAAGTTTGCTCAAGGCAATGGAAAATTAATCATGACAGTTATGTAGTTTTAATAAGAATAACTTAACTATAGACTTTACAAGTATTTTGATAATTTCAACAACAAAAAAAACCCCAAACCAGGAGCTCATTGTTATTTATATTATTATTAAGCCTTATATATATTTTTGCTTTATTTTGGTATTTTTAACCCTGTCTCTTGTTTTATATGAGTACCTGATTATCATAACTTCATTGCTTATGCATTTTATATATCAACTGATACCCAGAAAAAGTGATGTGTGGTATAATATTCCTGGAGATTCAATTTCTGTGTAGAGAGTTAAGTGTCTTGCAAATCCCCCAAATAGAAAGATCCCCTAATAAATGCTGTGATTTTTATTGTCTATGCCAATAAGGAAAGAGGCTAAACATTATTCCTTGCATATTATCAGTCCACCATGAAACATAATAAATCTCATAACAATAGTAAATGTGTATTTGAATAGTTACAGGTATTGCTTTCTGTGAAAAATGTTAATTTTCTTTTGATAAACAATTAAATAAGCTTACTTGGAGAGTAATACTTTACCCACTCGCTCCATTTTGTAAATCTTGCCATATAGATGCTCAAGCAAATGTTTCATTTCTGTTTGTAAGCTGCTCTTCTTTTCCCTAACCAGCTTAGTTCAAAGTGCGAACCATGGCTCTTCTACTTGGAAAGAATATAATGGTCATTCTGCACTTATTGCATCTCTTAAGTAGTTCCAGTTAGATATTAGGATAAGGGATTTGCTTATTACCTCAAATGATTAAATTGTTAAAACATCTATTTTATTGCTATTATGAACTAATAATAATTATATTATTAAAATTACTGAAATAGTTTTTCAGTGATCAGAGTTTTTAGAAAATGGTATATGTTAGCGTGATTCCTATGTGGTTACATTGTGCTTGATAAAAAAAGGGTTTTCATTTGAAAAATAAGATTTGGTAGAGGAAATAAAGTTTAAATTATTCATTGGTCCTTGTACTATTAGTTATCAGCTGATTTGTCTACATGATAAGGGATTTTTTGGTTTATATAATTTGTGTTCATTCCAAATATGGCAATTTGTGAAAACCTATTTTATTTATTAAGTTAGTGATGCTTTGTGTCCTTAGCGGACAAAAAGTTTAAAAAATTGGTAAATCAGAATCTGGTTTGTATTATTTTTATTTATTTATTTATTTATAAAAGAAATATATATATTTATTTATTTTTGGCTGCATTGGGTCTTCGTTGCTGTGAGCAGGCTTTCTCTAGTTGTGACGAGCGGGGGTTACTGTTTCGTTGCGGTGTGCAGGCTTCTCATTGCAGTGGCTTCTCTTGTTGCGGAGCATGGGCTCTATGCGTGCAGGCTTCAGTAGTTGTGGCTCGTGGGCTCAGTAGTTGTGGCTTGCAGGCTCTGGAGCGCAGGCTCAGTAGTTGTGGTGCACAGGCTTAGTTGCTCCTTGGCATGTGGGATCTTCCCAGACCAGGGCTCGAACCCATGTCCCCTGCATTGGCAGGTGGATTCTTAACCACTGCGCCACCAAGGAAGCCCTGGTTTGTATTATTTAAAAAAAATAAAAATAAAACCTCTTCTGATTAAATAGTATGTGTTCATTGTAGAAAATTTGGAAAAGAAAAAAAATGAAAAGTGTGAAATTTAGTGATAATCATTCAGCATTTCTCTGTATAGGACTTGCTTGCATATTTTTATGGATGAGATAATTTGAGTAAAAAACAGAATTTAATGAAATAAAAAATTAAGACAACTGTCAGAAGCAAACAAGATATTCGTCAGTAGGGAAATGGATAAACTGTGGTATTTCCATATGATGGAATATTATTCAGTGATAAAAGAAAATGAGCCAGCAAGCCATGAAAAAGCTTAGAAGAACCTTAAATGATTATTGCTAAATGAAAGAAGTCAATCTGAAATGGGTACACACTATATGATTCAAACTATGTGACATTCTGTAAAAGGCAAAACTTTGGAGATAGTCAAGATAAGTGGTCACCAGGGGTAAGGGGTTGGGGAGAAGGGAGAAAGGGGTGAATTGGTGGAGCATAGGGGATTTTTAGGGCAATGAATCTCTTCTGTATGATACTGTAATGATAGATACCTGTCATTGTGGTCATCATACATTTGCCAAAACTTGTAGAATATACAGCACAAAGAGTAAATAAACTCTAATGTAAACTATGAGCTTTTTAAAAAAAAACTCTAATTTGGTAGTCAGTGTGATAAACTAGACAGATAGATTTTGCTGTGTAAACATATTCTACCTAGATCTAAGCAGTGTTTTACAGTACACTCAAAATATCTCCTAGACCAGTGCTGTCTTTTTGTGATGATTGAAATATTTTGTTTTCTCTTCAACACAGTAGTCACTAGCCACATGTGGCTGCTGATCTCTTGAAACGTGGTTAAATGTAACTGAGGAATTTGTTTAATTGTGATTACTTGGCATACAAATAGCCTTGTGTGACTAGTGGCTACAATACTAGTTAGTGAAGAATCTAAATTAGACAAGATATATCGAGAAATGTCAGCAGTGATTAATACAGTTAAATGGAGTTAATAGTTGATTGAAAAACCTTATTGTAAATATTGGTTCATTGCCAATGTGGAATCAGGTCTCCATTCTTTATCCTGTAGTTTTTTACTTTTGTCCTGTCCTCAGTACTTTAATCAATAATTTGTATAAAGGCACAGTTATTGAACTTGTGTTCTGGACTGGTTCAACACTGATAGTGTTTACTGATATAATAGATTGCCAAAATCCAGATTTAAAAAGCTCTCTAAAGACTAAAAAAACAAACAAAAAAAAGAAGAAAATGAAATTTATAAGGGATCTATTTGAAATTTTGGGCTTAAAAATTATCATATAAAGTACAGGATATGGGAATCTGTCTACTAGGAATTTATGTGGAAAAAAACTAAAACCAAATACTTTTACTTGGCTACACATTCAATTTGAGCCAATAGTGTGATATTGTTACCAATTTAAGCTGTGTTTAGAAAAGTTTAACATCTAGTCTAGAGTTGTTTTAATAATCTCTGTGATCTGCCCCAATCAAATTATATTTGAAATGTTATGCTCAGTTTTGGATGCCATTAAAAGTTAAAGGCTCAGTAAAAGGTAGATTTCTAAATGAACCTGGATAAAGAATCATCAAGAAACCAAGTTATATGACTAATAGTAAGGAATTGATGTATGTTTACCTGGGAAGGAAAGAACTTACCAGTGAAGTGTGCCTAATACTTTACTTGGCCTTATCTTTAAATTTTTGAAGGGCTGTCTTGTAGAAATATTATTAAGATCATTTTCTGTAACCCCAGAGGGCACAGCCAGTGTTAGGTGAAAGCTATAGTGAGTCTGATTGGGCTCAATGTACGGAAGGATTTTTTGACATTAAGCATCCTCTAGCAGTGGCATGAGTTTCCTTATGAAGTGGTCTATTGCTGGTGGAAGTATGCTGGGTGTTCATTAGCCAGGAAAAAAAAAAAAGTCAATAATAGCAGTAAATATGTATAGAGCACCTATTGTCAGATCCCATGCTAATTTCTTTTAACAGACAGGAAAGCTGAGGCACAGAGAGCTTAAGAAAGGTGCCCATAGTCATATAAGTAGGAATTGACAAAACTGATAAACTTAGTTCTGAGTCCAAGCCCGTGCTCTCAGCTGTCCTGTTTTTCGGCCTCCTTTGGCAGTAATTATTGATTTTTGAGAGCTTTGTTTAGATGTCCTCCAAGGTCCCTTCCAAACTGAGCTTAGATGAGGTGACCCCATTGTAGTTTCTACAATGTATGGGTGTTTGTGAAAGCTGACTGTGAGGGAGATTCATCTGGTTCTTGTATTTAACAGACTGAAATGGAGGAGGCATACTGGTGGTTGTCAGGAAGGTTAAGGAAGCTGTGATCTAACCAGTGATTAAAGTTTTAGTTGAAGCAATGGTTTCAAATCTTATCGCTGCTTTTTACAGAACACTAGGATATATTGTATTTAGTTTCACCATTGAACCAAGAATAATTTTACTAGCAGAAGTTGGAGTTAGAATATATGCATGCACATATTTACAATCATGAGCACACTTTCTTGAGAAAAAAGGCTGAAGTAAATATGCGTGTCAGATATTTGTGTTAATATTTGTTGTATGTTCATTTATTTCCTGACAAGTGATAGTTGATTATTCATACTTTTATAGTATTTTATTTGAATTATTATTCTATCATGATTGCTTTTAAATGATAGATGCATTAGTATTATGTATATTTAGCAAAGATTCACTGAATATTTCTTCAGATGAAGACTGTGAAAATATTTGCTTTAGATGTAAAGCACTTAATTACTTGCCTGGGACATAACTAGTGTACAAGTGTTAGGTTTTGTTACCATTTTCACTGTGATACAAATTATTTTGTGTACTTTTCTTACTCCCTTATTTGATTATGATTTGTTTATTTTGGTAATACTAAATACCTAATGTTAATTACTTATTATATGCAAGGCACTATGTCATATACATTTACATACATTAATTAGTTCACATCACAACCCTGTGAAGGGTATGTATGTGCTCTTATTCCCACTTTACAAATGAGAAAAGGAGGCTCAGAGCAGATGTCTAAGCTCCTAAAGCCAATGAGCAGCAGGCTTATGATTTGAGCCCTGACTGACTTCCTTCTAACCTAAACTGCTGTGTGTTACTAGTGTTCATAAGCTTGGTAAATTATTAAATTAAGTTGACTGACTGGGGGTAATATAAAGTAAAAACTGAGTTGCTGACTTAGAATGCACTTACACAGAAGTTTTGAAAATATGAGCAGCAGTGGTATCAGTGGATTTGTACCTAATCTGTATTTCCTTACATTCTATAATTATAAATTATAATTATAAATTAAATATAATTTAATATTTAACATATCAAATAATTTAATAATTAATATATTTAATATAATTTACATATGATTATATAATTAAAATTATATAATTTAAATTATAATTACTATAATTCTACTGACCATTTTCAGAAACACCATTCATGTAAGAACATTTTCAAAAAAATATTATATTAAATATAAATATTGGTTATAAGATATATCCAAATAAGAAAACTTACATTGTGCAAAACTTTCATAACAGAATGATACTTTAAAGCATTGGTCTCCAAACTGTTTTGGTTATACTTTCTAACCACGTTTGATAATGTATCCCTGATATAAGTGTAGTTATTTAATTTTAAACTGTATATGATATACAGTATAATTTTAAATTATGCTATGATACCTTACACTCATTATAAAACATACATAGAAATGGAGAATTAAAAAGGATGCTGTTTTATTATTATTATTTTTTTTTCTTTTTGCGGTATGCGGGCCTCTCACTGTTGTGGCCTCTCCCGTTGCGGAGCACAGGCTCCGGATGCGCAGGCCCAGCGGCCATGGCTCACGGGCCCAGCCGCTCCGCGGCATATGGGATCCTCCCAGACCGGGGCACGAACCCGTATCCCCTGCATCGGCAGGCGGACTCTTAACCACTGCGCCACCAGGGAGGCCCAAGGATGCTGTTTTAAAAAGAGTGTTTAACTTTATTAATGATATTAAAGTTCTTTCTAGTCAGGGCAATGTCATTGAATATACATCAGTATTTTTGACTCTTACTGTAGCACTTTTTGATGTTTTGAGGTTCTGCTTCTGTGTTCAGTTCAATTCAGTACTTCATCTTGAGAAGAATGGAGAGCAACTGGAAGTTTGTTGGCAAGGGTTGGAGGGAAGGTAGCATACGTTGATCAGACCTACATTTCCTAACATCTTCTGTCTTTGCTATGTGGAGAATGGATTGGAATGTGTTTTGGATAGATGTGCAGAAACTATTTAGGAAACCCTTTGCATGGTACAGGCAATAACTGGGATCTTAAAACAGACAAGGAGAAAGGCTTGAAATCTGTTTAGTAGTTGAGATCGAGAGGACTTAAGAGTGAATTGGATGATGGGGTAGGATTGGGTGCGATGCATAAAGAGGTGGTAAGGGTGCATTTTAGGCTTTTGTGTAACTAGAAGGATGGCAATGCCATTCATGGAAATAAAGAATACTTAGAGTGAAGTGGGTGGAAAACCAAGAGATGGTTTTGGACGTATGTGGAATTGTGAGAGGCCTTAAGACCTCCAAGGGAAGATGATAACTGGACAATTTGATAAATGAAGCTCAGAGTAGAGATCTGGGAAGGATGTGTGATTTTATGAGTTTTCAGTATGTGCTTGCTAATGGGAGCTGAGAGCTTGCATGTGAACAGCTAAGGAGAGAACATGGAGTGGAAGTAAGAGAAAGCCTGGGATTAAACCTTAAGGAACTCCAACATTTAATAGTCAAAGAGAGCCTAAAGAAGAGATAGGAATGTACCAGCCAGAGTGGTAGGATACATATCAAAAGAATGGCATGTCTAGAGAACAGACTTGTGGTTGCCTGGGGGGAGAAGGGGAGGGAGAGGGATAGACTGCGAGTTTGGGGTTGGTAGATGCAAACTATTACATTTAGAATGGATAAACAACAAGGTCCTACTGCCTAGCACAGGGAACTATACTCAATATCCTGTGATAAACCATAATGGAAAAGAATATAAAAAAGAATGTCTCTATGTGTATAACTGAGTCACTTTGCTGCACAGCAGAGATTGGCACAGCATTGTAAATCAACTCTACTTCAATAAAATAAAATAAAATTACTTAAAAAAAAGGAATGGTGTGTCAAGGATATCCGAGGAAAAGTATGTTTCAAGAAGGATAAGGGGTATTTAGCAATGTGGAGTGATGCATGGAGGATGATCCAGGAAGATGGGACCAGAATAATATTCATTATCTTTATCAAACCTATGAATGAGTATCCTTCAAACAGAATGGATAATAGTAACAGATCTGCTGTTCTTCAGACAGAATGGATAATAATAACAGTTTGCATAGATATATCTTATTTTTACTTTCTTTTTCATGTTCTTTTCTTTAGTTTTTTATTGTAACCTTCTTAAAAAGTATAGATTAGAATTGAACTCAGCCCTCTAAATATGGTTCAACCAGTGTAGTATCCTTTGAGATGCTAAATGGGGTTTTGGAGATACAGTATTGCTATTACTACATTAAATTTTCCCTAGCCTTTATTACATTATTTATTCATATTGAACCTGTAAATAACCAACTCCCTACCCTTTCAGGATTTTTCTTAGGAATTTATTTGTGGGATAAGGTTTCCCCATCTTGTACAAGTACACATGAGTTTTTTAAACTTAATTATGGGGTTTTATATTTACCTCTATTGCTTCTCCTTAGGTCTGGCCAGATTATATCAGACTATTTAGAAAATTTTTAAATTTTGATTCTATCATGAACTAAATTAACACCTTTAACAAATTTAATTTAATATCTTCTAGTTTATATATATATAACTGATAAAACATTGAACAGGACAGAGCCATGACCACTCTTTAAAGAAAAACTTTAGTGGGTGATCTCCATATTGAGAATAATCCCATAGTCCGCTTAACTGTATTGTCCAAAAGGATACCTCATTCACATCAAGGTATTATGCCTACTGTGCATCACTAGCTGTTTTTCAGAATGCCTGTTGACTATTTGATAGGGAGAATGGTTGGTCTCTCTTTTGAAAGAGGTCTTTTCAGAACTTCAGATAGACTTATTTTTGACTTTTAATGAATTCTTTAATATTGACTAGATGGAAACAGAATGGAAGTGACAAACCTTTTATAAATGTGAATTTTATTATGTTTAAAGCCTGTTTTAGTGATTAAATACTTTGTTCAACATGTTTTGACTAACCTGAGAAATAGGGTTCAAACAGGACATTAACATGACCAGAATTACCTTTTACTTGGAAATAATGTTTTGCCTCTAAATCTTTGAGTAAACCCGTAATGCAAGTAAGTGTGTTTGTCATGTTTATTCTGTGGTTTCACAAACCCTCAGCATATCTGCATACCCCAGCTCTTGAACAGATTTATAGTTCTTATTTAGGCCCATTATAACTTTTTGTTACCAATTTTCCTAAGATTTATAGTATAATTTTCTGTGGTATATTATTTAAAGGTTTTCATTACTTTATATTTTGCTTTTATAATGATGTAATGTGTGTGAGTCATTTTGATACTGTGTTGGGGATATAGCATCCACTAGAGCATCGTTCCTATTGGAATAAAAATGATATAACACAGAATACAGTGGAAAGTGGGGTTTACCTTTCCTGAGAGATTCACAAACTACATTCATCTGTTACAAGTGTAAGAAATAAGGAAGTAATGCTGCTTTAAAGTTAGTCTGTACAGGGACTTCCCTGGTGGTCCAGTGGTTAAGACTCTGTGCTTTCACGGCAGAGGGACTGGGTTCAATCCCTGGTCAAGGAACTAAGATCCCACATGCTGTGCAGTGTGGCCAAAAAAAAAAAAAAAAAAGTTTAAAAGGTAGTCTGTGCATGTTCTGCGATAATTTTTTTTTTTGACATCTCAGGAGCATAGTCTGTTGGTTAATTTTTTTACTTTAATGAAGAACTGCTTTAATTTGATAATTTAATGAAAAAGGAATTATAATAACAATGAGAACCCTGAGCACCTTTGTCTATTGAGAAGTTCCTTAATAGATAATAATGGCTTTAGCAAAATCTACCAGGAAAAGGATATTACCTGTCTATTCCTATTGTGTTTCCTTTGAATCTCGTATCCTTAATTTATAGCCAGAGTAGTAAAACTTGCCTTTTTATTGTTTTGAGAGCTGCAGTTTTGTTTTTTTAAACTCTGTAGTTGATGCCTGTTTCTCTACCCATAGCTAACTTTTCCCTCCTTTTTTTTCAATTTGATAGCTTCTGGAATTTGTGTCAGTGTATAGAGCAATGATCCAGACAGTTGTACCTTTACAGACAGTCACTCTCAGTGCCAAATTAGTTTGTAGTGCAAATCTTGAATGAGAACTGCACCTGCTCTCAGTGTAGATGAAAATGGCAAATGTTAGGGAAAGCGTAATTTGGGATTGCTTTAAATCTGATGGCTGCTGATCTCAGAATTCTGCTGGGGATTCTTCATTTTGGGTTATGGAAGTCCTGCTATTCAGAGCAAAACAGCCTTCTTGTCTCTTTTGCTAGGTCTTAGGTGTATTATTTTTAAGAAATAACATGCTCTTTGTGCTGTGATTCTATATCTGAGATGTTTTATCTAGAAGTTATCTTCCAAATACATTGGTGGTTTCCTAAAATTATGTTGGACTAAAAATTTCTGAATCTCTGATTTATCATATGTCAACATTATATTTCAAATATGCAAGGGTAGCTGCCACAATAAATCACATTCTTACAGAGAAAATGGTCTCAATTTAAGAATTAACATGTTCTTTGAAAGTTGATAGCATGTAAAAGACATTTCATGCTGTATGTAGAGAGCATTTCCTACTACAATTTGTTTGGAGTATGGGGGGGAGAAGGTATCTTTGTAGGTATGTATTACATTTATCTTTTTTGAATTTGCTTGTTCTTTAATAACACCCTTACCTTAAGCATGGGGCTTGTGTCTAAAAGCAATTCAAAACACTCACTTAAAATGCTTATCAGGAAAATTGTATTTAATCTTTATTTTTCAACCCTGAACAGTTTATTGGTTACTTTTAATATCTTAAGTCGTTTTGGTTCATAGCTTTAAAAAATAGCTTCATTGATATATAGTTCACATACCGTACAATTCATCCACTTAAAATGTTATAAATCAGTGTTTTTTAGTATATTCATAGATATGTGCAACCATCACCACAGTCAATTTTAGAGCATTTACAAAACCTCAAAAAGAAATCCTAAGCCTTTAGCTAGTATTCCCCTACTCCCCCCGCCCCCTTCTCCCAACCCCCAAGCCCTAAACAACCACTAGCCTACTTTCTGTCTCTAGAAATTTCCTTATTTAGGACATTTCATATAAATGGAATCGTAATACGTGGCCTTCTGTGACTGGCTTCTTTCACTTAGCAAAATGTTTTGAAGGTTCATGCATGTTGTACCCTACTTCATTCCTTTTTTAAAAAAAATAAATTTATTTATTTTATTTATTTTTGTCTGTGTTGGGTCTTCGTGGCTGCGTGCGGGCTTTCTCTAGTTGTGGCAAGCAGGGGCTACTCTTCGTTGCAGTGCTTGGGCTTCTTATTGCTCTGGCTTCTCGCTGCAGAGCATGGGCTCTACGTGCATGGGCTTAGTAGTTGCAGCACACGGGCTCAGCAGTTGTGGCCCACAGGCTCTAGAGCACAGGCTCAGTAGTTGTGGCGTACAGGCTTAGTTGCTCCACAGCATGTGGGATCTTCCCTGACCAGGGTTCGAACCCGTGTCCCCTGCATTGACAGGCGGATTCTCAACCACTATGCCACCAGGGAAGCCCTACTTCATTCATTTTTATGGCTTAGTAATATTCTGTGGTGTGGCTGTATACCACATTTTGTTTATCCATACATGAGTTGATGGACATTTGGGTTGTTTCTACCTTTTGGCTGTGTTAATAGCCTTATTTGTGTGCAAATTTTTGTTTGGACACATGTTTTAAATTCTTCTGGGTATATACCTAGGAGTGGAATTGCTGGGTCATATTGTAATTCTGTGTTTAACTTATTGAGGAACCAGAAAACTGTTTTTCACAATGGCTACACAACTTTGTATTCTGGCACTGTATGAGAATTCCAGTTTTCTCCACATCCTTGCCAACACTTACTATTTTCCATTAAAAAAAAAATAGTTGTTCCAGTGGTTCTTCTTTGCATTTCTTTGATGACTAATGACGTTGAGCATCTTTTCACATGCTTATTGGCCATTTATATGTTTTCCTTGGATAAATTCAGATCCTTTGCTCATTTTTTTCATTGGTTGTCTTTTTATTATTAGTAAGAATTATTTATATATTCTGGATACAAGTCCTTTAACAGATATATGATTTTCAAATATTTTCTCCCATTCTGTGAGTTGTTTTATTCACTTTCTTGATGGTGTCCTTTGATGCAGATGTTTCTTATTTTGATGAAGTCCAAATTATCTGTGTTTTCTTTTGTTGCTCATGCTGTTGGTGTCATATTTAAGAATCCCTTACCAAATCTGAGCCAATTAAACTTACTTCTGTAAAGAGTTTTATAAGTTTATATGTTAAATGTAGATCACTGATCCATTTCGATTTAATGTTTGTATATGGTATAATGGTCCAACTTCAGTTTATTTCATGTGGCTAGCCAGTTGTCCCATCATTTATTGAAGAGACTGATCTTTCCTAACTGAATGGTCTTGGCGCACTTTTTGAAAATTTTACTTATTTATTAGTTCTAATATTATTTTAGTACATTCTTTAGTATTTTCCACATAGAAGATCATAGTGATCTATAAATAGAAATAGTTTTACCTCTTAATTTTCAACCTGGATGCTCTTTATTTCTTTTTTCTTACCTAATTACCTTGACTTGAACCTCCAGTACAATGTTCAGTAGAAGTCACAAATGCACATTTTTTTGTCTTATTTCTGTTCTTAGTGGGAAACTAATCCAGTGTTTCACCATTAAGTATGATGTTAACTGTGGGATTTTCATAGATGCCCTTTATCAGGTATTAGAAGTTCCTTTCTAGTCCTAACTTGTTGAATGTTTTTACCATGAAAGGATGTTGGGTTTTATCACATGGTTCTTCTGCACCTGTTGAGCTGATCTTGTGATTTTTGCTTTTTATTCTATTGCTATAAGATATAAATTGATTGTCTTATGTTGAACTAACCTGATATTCCTGACATAAATCTCACATTGTCATGGTATATAATTATTTTTATAAATTGCTGGATTTGATCTGGTTTGCTTGTATTTCACTGAGGATTTTTGTGTCCATATTTCTAAGAAGTACTGGTCTTTAGTTTTCTTATGACATATTTATTTGGTTGTGGGGTCAGAGTAATATTGACCTCATAAAATGAGTTGTGAAATATTCTTTCCTCTTGTTTTTGGAAGTGTTTGTGAGGAATTGGTTTTAACTTAAAATGCTTTGTAGAATTCACCATTGAAGCCATCTGGACCTGGACTTTTCTCTGTGGGTGATTTTTGATTATTAGTTTAATCTTTCACTTGTTTTAGGTCTATTCAGGTTGTCTGTCTTGAGTTAGTTTTGGTAGCTTGTGTCTTTCTAGGAATTTGTCCATTTCATCTAGTCTACCACCTCCAGGGCTTGTTACTGTCATTTGCTTGTTTATTTGTTTAGTGACCTGCTGGATTATTTTAGTGCAAACAGTTCCTTCTACCCTCACTCCACAGTGTTGAGCTTCTGATGTCGTTCCCCAGGGAGACGCACCTGTGAGTATACCCATAGTCACTTTGGGATGAAGGTAGTGTTAGCACAAACAACCCTTTTCTACGCTTTCCCTGACTCCATTCAGCTGTTCAGATTGGGACTTTAACCCACATGTGATCTTTACTAATTCCCAGCTGACCATTCTGATGTTTACAAAAATGCCCCTGGGACATAAATTGCTCCATAAACTAATCCAATAAGTTTGTGACCCCTTTGAAGGAATAATTCCAAAGGTCAGTGTTGATATATAGTCTCACCCCAAGAGGGTCGTCCCAGTTGTCTCTCCCCTCAGTTAGTTCTCTCTTGTAACTTAGTTGTTGAATCTGTGAATTTTCTCCTAGTTGTGATTCACCACAACCTCTGCTCTTTCTGAGATAGCCCTTTGGCTTCAACTTCATGGTCTGGTTGCAGATGTGGTCTATTTCTTTGGAAGAGATTGGGATCTTTCTGTTTTAGGCTTGGTTCTACCCTCAGGCAAGATTTCTGAGGCAGAACTCTGGAGCTAGGAGTGGGGACAATGGAAGGTGACACCCCTGCTTTCGAAGCTGAGTACTTGATGGAAGGGGTAGGCTGTAGCCTAAATTCTAGGCTTGCCTCTCCTTGTGTGGAATCACTGCCCTATCAGCCAGAGTGAGAGTGATTGGATCACCAGTATTTTCCTTGATGTTTTGCCCAAAGATAAGGCCTGTCCACATTTGGGGACAGGGTGGAAGACAGGTGGCCTTGTGTTTAGATAGTGTCAGTAAAATGAACAGCAAAATGAAAATATTTACTAAATATTTAATGCCTTATATATACTCAACATAAATTCCTACTTTTAATGATATTTTTATTTGTGTGGATTCTCTAAGAACAGTTAGAATTTGTTTAATATAAAATCTTCACATGTAGAATTAAAGTATAACATTTATGGACAGGAAAAATATATATACCCCCAAACCATATATGAGGAAATCTAAAGGCTTTCTGGCACAGTTATTTCGTACAGTTATATAATTGAAAGTCTCTGAATCCTAAAACTGGTTCTCTGACTCTGGAATCAACTTTGGCAATCACTCTGCATGGGAGAATAGGATATGCATAAAAACTTTTAATAAAGTTACAGAAAGCACTTGCAGTACTGTGTTTCAGATTTCACATATGTTAAGCATTGAAAATTATTGATACTTATTAATTAAGCATTAATAAAATAATAAAAGTACACTTTAACAAAAAAATACAGTTTTTTTTTTTTTTTTTTTTTTCTTTTTTTGCGGTATGTGGGCCTCTCACTGTTGTGGCCTCTCCCGTTGCGGAGCACAGGCTCCGGATGCGCAGGCCCAGCGGCCATGGCTCACGGGCCCAGCCGCTCCGCGGCACATGGGATCCTCCCAGACCGGGGCACGAACCCGTATCCCCTGCATCGGCAGGCGGACTCTTAACCACTTGCGCCACCAGGGAGGCCCTACAGTTGTTTTTTAAGCACTAAAAATTTTGTATGTCATGATTTATTAAAGCATTCTAATGATTTTTAACTCTAAAATGATAGCTCTTATTAGTAAGTTTTAAGAAAAATGGTACTCTGCACTCTATTTGGGAAAACCAGAATGGTATGTTAAAAAGCAAATTAATTTTAGAATTTCACTTGGTTATACCAAGAAAAAAACAAGTGTCAAAATTTTTTATTCTGTGATTTAGAGTTTTATATATAAATCATAATTATTTTAACAGTTGGATCATGCTCTTTAATTATATAATTGCAGATAGTCTTATGAAGCCGAAAGCTCCTTAGCAATGTGAAGCAATGTAACTTTCCTAAGTTATTATTTTTTTATGATTCTTTTCTAAATACTTTTTAGTTTCTTCTGTGTTAGTTTAGCTTCATAGCTGTGTTGAATAGGGTGTTAATAACTTGAAAAAATAATTAATTTTGAGGTAACAGTTTGTTTTGATTTTCCTCTTATAAGCTGTTTGAACTGCTGGGACCTGATGGACTTGAACTTATTGAGAAACTCCTCCAGAACAGAATTACAATTGTGGACAGATTTCTTAATTCTTCAAATGATCATAAGTTGCAAGCTCTTCAAGGTAAGAAAGTGTTCAGTGGTAATTCTACTTTAAAGGAAAAATTCATTGTTTAGCAGTCTATTTAATACAATTATACTTTTAATATTCTTTGGTTGATTATATTTACTGATACCATTCTCTTAAGTAGATTTTAGGTGTGGCAGATTATGAAACAAGTGTCAATGCCCTAAATAGGGTATTATGTCAGAGATTCTGTTTATGTTTAGGTATAGCAGAAGATTTGGAAAGACAAAAAAAAATTTTAAGGAAATACATATAGTGCTTACAGTGGGTCAAGTAGAGTTATAATTTATAACTACTCTTATTTTGAAAACTTTCAGACCTTAGTAGTGGTGCAAGGATAGTGTAATGAATACTCACATACTCTTCATGTAGATTCACCATCATTAACATTTTACTTCCACCCTCCCATTATCATTCTCTACACACACACACACACACACACACACACACACACACAGGCATATGCACACATGGACACACACATACACACATTTAAAATTTTTGCTGAACAATGACTAGAAGTTGCAGACATTATAATACTTAAGATATAAAATTTCAACATACAATAAGAGTCTCCTGCTTACCTGCAATAGTTATCACATGCAGCAAGTTGAACATACATATAGCTATGTATTACATATGTTTGAAAACCCCAGAAGAATTAGAAAGAGTTGTCAAGGAAGCTATTTTTTTTTTTTTCTAAAAGCCTGACTTACTATGAGACAACTGATGCCAAACTCAGGTTTTAGGTGGTAAGTAGGAAAACTGAGTTTCTTACCTTTACCCAAATGTCTTTGCCAACTTTATAAATAGTTTGGAATTTTTAAAAAGTGCATGGGCATAAGAAATTTGACCCCCTTCTTCAAACTAGTCAACATTTACCCTTCTTTTATGTAAGTGACATCACCTTTTCCTTATGAGTGTAGCACTGAAAGGAAATTACAAAAAGAACCTTGATTTAAATCCAAAATTTCTTATGGGTTTTCTTTATCCTACACCTTGATTACTGATAGTTGCCTTGGAGTTACTTTGAGATTTCTAGAAACTTTGAAGATTGGAGTTTAGCCACTTTGTCTTTCTGCAAGTCTCTTGGTTCTTCAAGTATATTGAACACTTATAAACTACCTTGCTGTAAGAGGACTTTCACCTGTTAAACAGTGCTTAATCAGACATTGCAATAAGCCAGCAGAACTTAGGAGCATTTAAAATGTGTATCTGCCAAAGCGAAAGAGAGGCATGGACATGTATACACTACCAAACGTGAGGTAGATAGATAGTGGGAAGCAGCCGCAGAGCACTGGGAGATCAGCTCGGTGCGTTGTGACCACCTGGAGGGGTGGGATGGGGAGGGTGGGAGGGAGGGAGTGCATGAGGGAAGGGATGTGGGAACGGATGTATATGTATGACTGATTCACTTTGTTATAAAGCAGAAACTAATAAAAAAAAATTTTAAAAAAATGTATATCTGCCAGAAGAAAAGGAATGAATTTAAATATCTGGTCTTGCGATGTAATTTCTGAGAATTTGATGTTCATTTTGTCAGCCTTTTAAGTGCTGATACGTACTGATTCCACCCTTTATTAGTGCTAATTTATTAACGAAAAGTTCAAAATGAGTTCAGCTTCATATATTTTTTTAAGAAAGCTGTGGGTGATGAGTTAATGTTTTGTAGTTTCATTATGTCCATTTTTGTTTAACATTTATACACAAACTTTATTCTACTAGGATAACTTTAAGAAGCAACACACTTTTTAACCTAAAACCAAATATTAAATTTGAATTATTAAAAAATATTTGAACCATCAGTCTGCCCTGAAATATTTTCTACTCTTCTCAGTCGGCTTTTACTCTTTTAGTCTATGCTAGATTGTTACTAATGTTGCTACTATTTAAGAATAATAATTATACCATAGAAAATTGGGGGCATTTAAACAAACTTCTTCTAAGGACTGTGGTAAAAAAAGAGCTGACAATGAGCATATTAGGTTTTTTGTGTATATTCATTAAAGATGATTTTCCTTATTTTGGGGGGGAGGGAGAAAGAAATATTCTTGAAGAAAAGAATCATTAGACTCTGTTACTTTATCACTGTTCTCATCCATTTATATCTTTTGATATAAATTTTATGTTAACAATCCTTCAAAATTCTCTTAAAAATACCAAATTGTATTTGTATTCTCTATTAAGCTACCTTAGTAAGACAGCTGCATCCTACTCTTTTCTCTATTCCACAAAATCATGGTCTTAGAGAGCAATAGCTTCCTGCCATTTAGCATTTTCTAGCTTTCATACTGATTTTCTTTGAATCCTTTTATCCAGATATATATACATCCACCCTACTTTATCTCTGTTCTTATAACCAGGAAATGTAAGGTAGATGAGAAGTGGGTGGGTATAGTGTACTCACTGCTAAATTGAGGATAGTTGTGAATTAAATTCTGTTTTGGGGATGGTTGTAGAGAATGTTTAGTATGAGGTGTATCATAAAATAAAAATTAAGTTAGCTCATGCTGTCAAATGACAGTGTTTTGACTAGTTATACAAGACTTTTTCTGTCATAATAACATTTTAAAAGGATACAAGCTCTACGTGTTCTTCAGTAAAATTTTGTGTTAGAATTGCTGTTAAGCTTATTCATTTCATTTCTTCTTGTCAGTCTCTACAGTTAACTGAACCCAACAAGGAGAATCATGCACTTAAGCATTTGTGCTTTATAACTTGATTCTTTAAATCACCTATTATGTTCAATCTTATGGGATTTCAGTATATTCTGATTGAGGCCTTATAAAGCTATCGATGAGGTAGACATATTTTCTTTTTATAATTTTAATTTCCTTATTTTGATGATCACAAATGTGTCCAGTAGTATTTTGTTACTGTCACATTTGTTTAAAATGTTAATGTCATTAGCGTAAAATATAGTATGTCACCCAAAGTATTTAGTTTCATGTACAAAATGTTTAACATTCATTTATAGTAATAAACACATGGCATTATTCACATTTTAAAAAATCCTGCTTAATATCTCTGTCGTTGAATGTGTGACTTTGCGAACAGGTTAATTTTTTTCATAGTTCAGAGTACATTTGAAAAATGCCAGTATATTGCTTTCTTTCTCTAACACTGAGAGTTAGTTGGTTATAAATTCAATCATTATAATAGCATATAAGATTTATTTACAAAGTAAAACATATAAGACTTACTTAGAAAAATACTTTTGAGCTATAAAATGTAGTTCTAATATAGATGGGATTATATCTTATTTCATAATTTTGAGATGTAATAAATCTTTATTTCTCACTTTCCTTTTTGTGACTTATAGAGCCATTATATGGAGGGGTTATTTCATGTGATTGAGAGTTAAAATGACTTATTCAAAATCATGTAATGAGATAGTGACAAATGTCTGAGAATTGTGAAGATTTGACTTAGAAAGCTAATTTCCCCCTCTTGATGTTGTGCTTAATTCCTTCCTTGTTCTGTATTGGATCTTGGAAGTTGATAAAACAACTCACACTATGCTCCTTCAGAGTATGGACCAATTCCATTCTTCATTGTCTTCCTAGCCTAGCAGCAGTGCCTGGCACCTAGTAGGTCCTTAACACAGTAACAGTATTGACTTGGTTTGCTTTCAGTGACATTCCTATCAGTTCTTTTAGGGCTGCAATGAACCAAGATACTAGTACTTGGAAAGATTGAATTAAACACAGAAAGTAATCCTGTTGGAAGAAAATTTTTCCTGTATATTGAGTTGACCAACCACAGGTTTAAATTGTACCTTGTAAACACTGAGCTTTGATTGACCTGATTCCTCTTAGTGGTTCTAGACTTCTACCATTTTAAAAAAAACTGCATCTCCCAAATCAAAACTACAATGAGGTATCACCTCACACCAGTCAGAATGGCCATCATTAAAAAGTCTACACATAATAAATTCTGGAGAGGATGTGGAGAAAAGGGAACCCTCTTGCGCCTTTGGTGGGAATGGAAATTGATACAGCCACTATGGAGAACAGTATGGAGGTTCCTTAAAAAACTAAAAATAGAACTACCATCTCACCCAGCAATCCCACTACTGAGCATATACCCTGAGAAAACCATAATTCAAAAAGAGTCATGTACTAATATGGAGGTTCCTTAATAAACTAAAAATAGGGAATTCCCTGGAGGTCCGCTGGTTAGGACTCTGCGCTTCCACTGCAGGGGCCTGTGTTTGATCCCTGGTCAGGGAACTAAGATCCCACAAGCTATGTGGCATGACCAAAAAAAAAAAGAAAGAAAAACCAAACTGAAAATAGATTCACCATATGATCCTGCAATCCCACTCCTGGGCATATATCTGGAGAAAACTCTAATTTGAAGGGACACATGCACCCAGTGTTCATAGCAGCACTATTTACAATAGCCAAGACATGGAAGCAACCGAAGTGTCCATTGACAGATGAATGGATAAAGAAGATGTGGTATATGTATGCAGTGGAATATTACTCCACTGTAGAAAAGAATGATATAATCCCATTTGCCTCAACATGGATGGACCTAGAGATTATTATATTAAGTGAAGTAAGTCAGACAGAGAAAGACAAATATCATATCACTTATATGTGAAATCTAAAAAAGAGATACAAATGAACTTATTTGCAAAACAGAAGTAGGCTCACATAGAAGCAAACTTATGTTTACCAAAGGGGATGGGGAAGGGAGATAAATTAGGAGTTTGGGATTAACATATACACACTACTATATATAAAATAGATAAACAACAAGGACCTACTGTATAGCACAAGGAACTATATTCAATATCTTGTAATAACCTAAAATGGAAAAGAATTTGAAAAAGAATATATATACGTAGCTGATCACTTTGCTGTACATCTGAAATGAACACAGTATAAATTAACTATACTTCAATTTAAAAAATGGTTAGAAAACCTGCATTTCCATGAAAAGGTGGATCATACTATTTCTTTATTTGCTTTAATTATCTTCTAAATATATCCTGAGCTGTATTTTAGTTTTATTTCATGTATAAATTAGCAGTGACATATAGACGATTTAACAGAGTAAGGTCTATTACATAGGGAAAAGTATCTTATATGTAAAAAATATCTTTATTTTATTATTATGTTAACAGTAAATGCTAATTAGTATTGGTAATTATTATATTTATTGAAATTATATAAACAGATTATTTCAAAATTGTGAAATAGAAGTTTTAGGTTCCTGATGTTATATCCAAGAATTTATAACATTAAATTATTTAGTCTGTAAGAAGAAAATATCTGCTGACTTTTCCAAAACCAGTATACCATTTAGAAATTGTGATTTAGAAAAACTCTCCTTAAAACATATAATTGAATGTGTCAGTTTAAAAAAAAATGAATTCTTAGAGCATTGTGCTATCTTATGTTTTGGTGAGAAGGAAAACAATGGTTTTCCTAAAGGTTAAGCTTGTACAATATGATCTTAAATTTGCTTTGCAGACAATTGCAAAAAAATTTTAGGAGAAAATGCTAAACCTAATTATGGTTGTCAAGTCACTATTCAGTCTGAACAAGAGAAGCAGTTAATGAAACAGTATCGCCGGGAAGAAAAAAGAATTGCCAGACGAGAAAAAAAGGCTGGAGAAGATGGAGAAATTGCAGAAGGACTCCTGTGCTTTGATCCTAAGGAATTGCGGATACACAGGTAATAAAAGCCAGAAGCTGAAAAATGCTTGTGTTGTAATTGCTACTTTAATGTATCATTATCATTATTTAGTTTAGTTTTAACAACTTAGATGATTCTTATTTCTAGTCACGTTTTCTTACAAGAATAGAATTTTGTTGTATGAAAACCTAATTTTCTGGGATAAAAAATCAGTGATCTGCTTAATTAGAATATTCTTGGTTGCATCAACGTAGGTGAGAGATTTTGGTGCTGTGCACACACCACTAGGTTAAACTTTATGAAGCGTACACAAATTTATTTTGAGACTTTTTTCTTTCCTACCTTAATGAATACATTTTCCCATATTGTTATCAAGAAGTAGAAAGGAGAAAAATGAAATAAAGGCATTATTATACATGGTGTTTAAATATTGAAACCCATTTTAAAAAAGGAATTTACACTATGTTAAATATCTTTGTATTGTGACAAAGAAAATTATAAATAAAAAAACATTAAGTCAAACTTATCAGATGATGTTATCTAAAAATAGTACCTGAAGATGTGTTGATGCTTATATGGTTGCACAGAAAATTTCAGGATTGCTAATAACTTCCTTTGTGTAGTTTAATTTCTTCTCTTTTATAGTGGAAGGCTGCATGAAATAGTTATTATAATGACTTTGTTTTAGTATATGCTTTCCTTTGCAAGATAAAAATTACAGATTTAGCCTATTTTTTTGTATTTACAGAGAGCAAGCACTTATGAACGCTAGAAACGTTCCAATTCTGAGCAGGCAGAGAGACATGGATGTTGAAAAAATACATTATCCACATGTTTATGATTCCCAGGCTGAAGCCATGAGAACATCTGCATTCATTGCTGGTGCAAAGGTATGCATTGGTATATGACCACTTTCGGATAACATGTCTGTTCTGAGGAAATGACACATTGATTTTCCCTGTTTCTTTTGTGATTCTAGTACTAGTTGACTCTTCTATGCTAAGTTGTATTTTTAAATATTGAGGAAAATGAGATAGTGCAGTTTATGTAAAATTCTTAGTGCATGGTAGGTATTCAAAACATATTTGTTCTCCAACCTTTCATTATTTATGCAGCTTGTGTTTTTGAGTTTTAGCAGTTGCATCACTTTTTGCCTAAACTTTACACTGTGTATTGCACATTTTCCCTGGCTACATGACTACATTTGTCTTCAGGAATACCATCTAATTAATGTACACTTAAAATTTGTCAACATAATATGGTTCGTGTGTTATATGAGATATCTGATTCATGAAAGCTTTGTGTGTGTGGTTTTTTGTTTGTTTTTGTTTTGTTTTTTCTTGTTTTCCTTTAAATTAGCTAAATTTATTTACCAGTGCTATGTCATAAAACCAATAGTGTTTTTTTTTCTCTCTTTACTTAAAAAATCTTTACCAAAGTAATTGTTCTGTTTTGTATTATTATTGGATTTTAATTTTTGATGTTTATAGATGATTTTACCAGAAGGAATCCAAAGAGAGAACAACAAGATATATGAAGAAGTAAAGATTCCTTATAGTGAACCAATGCCAGTTGGGTTTGAGGAAAAACCAGTTTATATCCAAGACTTAGATGAGGTAAGATTATCATTTTATAAAGTTGATATTTTTGATGCTTGGTATGTTTTTGAATGCATTAGTATTGGAAAAGTTATTTTTAAAAGTTAGTTGGTTAATACAGTAAAGAGATACATGCAGTTGGTTACTAATGAAGTAGGGGAGTTTAAATTTAAAAAAAACACATATATACATATATTTCTTTACACATTGAACATATTTATATATATTTTGTGTATGTATTTCTATAATTATATGTTTATTTTGGTTATTTTAGCTAATATTTGGTTTAACCTATGTAAGCTGACTTAAGTAAACTCTTTTAAAGGATTCATGTATTGATAGGTCAAATGTTCAACCTATAATAAAATAGAATATTATTTGGGGCCAGGACCAAATTCCAAACTATTTAATTAGCTTTCCCTCAGCTTTTAAATTTTGAATACTTTCAGTCCTATGGAAAAGATGCATGAATAGTACTATTCTTATACCCTTTTGTCTTGATTCACCATTTGTTAAAATTTTGCCATATTTGCTTTATCTCAAAGTAAAATATTTCTTCATTTAGTTTAAAGTATGTGCATTATTTAAGGTTAACCTTTTCATCACCAAAATGAAGTTGCTTTATTTTCATATATATATGTCATATGAAGTCATTCAGAAATATCAAATAATATAGGCAAGCAAAAGGAGCAGCAAAAAGAATATCTATAGCCAACCAAAACTGACTCCATTTTATACATGTGTGTGCATGTTTATTTTGTTTTTACAAAAATAGAATTATATCACACATTTTGTTCTGTGTTTGTATATATACTTATATACAGCTTTCTATGTCAGTAGACATATTCCTACAGCATCATTTTAAATCACTATACAGTATTCCATTTTATGTCTTTATTAGTTTTAAACCAATTTGTTATTATTACAATTTTAAGTTGTTTCCTGCAATAAGTTTTTATAATAGACTAAAATTATAATTAAATCTTATATTAATGGGTTTCATCCTGTGCATCAGAATTATCTGTCGAACTTTTTCAAAATCCAAATGCCTCGGTCCCTGTTACATCATAATCTCTTGGGAGGGGCCCACATATCTATATTTTGAATATGATTTTTAGAGCTCTGTAGTTGATTCTGAAATGCAGCCAGGGCTGAGAGCCTATAGGATTAAATAATTATATATATAATTCTTGTTAAACCTTACCAATCATTATAAGGATTATCATCATGAAGATTTATTTAATTTTATATATTAAATATTAATATTTTTTCATATAAAAGCATCACTGACATTCATTGTCTATGTAATGAATGAGCCAGGCTTCTTAGTTTTTTTTGTACTTATTTCAAATATTTTGTTCATTTTAATTTAGATTATAGGAGTAAAAGAGATTTCTGAATGGGGTAATTCCATCTGCAGCCTTAATGTCTCTTTGTCATGTAACCTAATACACTTGTAGGTTCCATGGATTAGGATGTGAACATCATTGGGGATCATTATTCTCCCTGCCACACATGATGTGGGTATGACCACAGTTTAGGTGTTCACCTGTTGAAGGACATCTGTGTTATTTACAGTGTTCGGCTGTTATGAATTTTATGAGTCTGTTTGGGCTGCCGTAACCACAGCCTAGTTGGCTTAAACAACAGACATTTATTGTTTCGCAGTCCTGGAGGCTAGAAGTCCCAGATCAGGGTGCCAACAGATACGTTTTCTGGTGAGGACTCTTTTCCTGGATTGCAGCCAGGTGTTTTCTCTCTGTGTCCCCGTGGCCTCTTCTCTGTGTGTGTACACAGAGAGACCTCTGGTGTCTTTCCCACTTCTTATAAGGACACCAGCCCTATCAGATTAGGGCCCCATTCAGATGACCTCATATAACCTTAATTACTTCCCTGAAGGTCCTGTCTCCAAATATGGTCACTTTGGGAGTTAGGGCTTTAATTTATGAAACTTGGGGGGGGTAACATAATTGCATCTATAACATGGTTAAAGCTGCTCTAGACATTGTTGTACAGGTTTTTGTGTGAACATAAGTTTTCATCTCTCTGAGATAAATGCCCAAGAGTGCAATTACTCGGTCATATTGTAGTTGCATGTTTAGTTTTCTAAGAAACTACCACAGTTTTTTTCTAGAGTAGCATTTTATATGCTCATCAGCAATCCAGTGTGATCTAGTTTCTCTACGTATTCGCCAGCATTTGGTGATATCACTTTTTAATTTTTATTTTAACCATTTTAATTCATATTTTTATATATTATTTATATTTTTATTTTAACCATTCTGATAGCACGTAGAGAGTTCTCATTGAGGTTTAAATTTGCACATTCATAAGGGGCAATAATTGGGGAATAATACATTCAAATGCAATGTGTCATTATAAGTACATAAGTAAACTCTTTGCCGTGTTAGCAATGTCGATAATGATCCCACCAGCTGTCGTTAACCATGGATATTAATATAGAGCTCAGGAGAAAAATATAGATGTTAACAGAATGTGAATTTAGTTAGATGCTTCTGTTGGTTTGGATCTTTTTTTATGCAAGGCATAAAATCTTTAAAATCATAAGATCTTTCTGTATCAGGAAAAGTGCTTTTGAATATGGTATCTTTCTCTTTTCACTAAGATCATAATTGCATGCCATTCCTGACAGTCCTATGGAAGTATAGATAAAACAATTTTATGTCCTCTCACTGACTGAATGCCACATCAGATAAATTTGTCCTCTCTTCTTAAATTACTTCTATAATTTGATTAAAAAGGTAAGGAGAATTTTAAAATTCTAAAATGATGTGCAAAATTTCTGTTAATGCTGTTAAATGGGTTTTATACTTTCTTGGAGAGGGAATAATCTAAAAAAAAAATTGATGGGTTTCTGTATTAGGACTCACTCAGTCAGAAGTTAGAGAAATGAAACTGAAATCAAGTTTTAGCAATGAAGGCAGAATGTTGGCTTTTCTAACCAGAATGTGCAGGAGTAAAGCTGCCTATGTGTCCAGATGGATATATAGGTTCACATGATGTCATCAGATCTTTTCCTCTGCTTTCATCTTTCTCTTTCTCCATCTCTTTATTTCCTTCTCTTCTCTTTCCTTTCCCCCTTATCTCCTCCTCCCTCTCTTTTACCCCTTGTCCCCCTCCTTTTATTTTCTCTGGTTCTTTTCATCCCAACTCCCAGATATGCTTTCTCCATATAATCAGAGAAGAACATAGGACGGCAACTCCAAGCATATCTGCTCCCCCCTCCCCTAATTCTAAAAGCAAGAGGGTTTTCCCCACAGAAAACCCCTGGGATGCCATCAAGAGTCAAGGAGGACTTTACCAAAGAAAGATGAGTGCTGTTATTACCTTAAAAAGGAGAAGGAGAAAGATGCTAAGCAGACAGAACTATGTCTGATATTTTGGTGAAAGAGTGAGGTTTGCTTTTTGTTGGTGTTAAGTAAGTTGACTGCTATCTATTTCCACAGTTGGGAGTTATATTTTTTAAATAGCCAATAGAGTGTTATTCAGCAGAATTGAAATACTGATCCAAATATGCTGTTTAGTTTGGAAAGGTAATATAAAAGATGCATATAATGTTTCATTTGAGAAGTTAAGAAAGTTGAGTCCTATGAAGTCTGAATGTAGAGAATTTGAGATTTTCTGTGACCCCAGGTTATTGAATTCCATGCTTACAGGCTAGGTTCTGGGGGAAATGATGAATAGGGTATTATCCCTGATCTTAAGTTACTCTGTGTAGTGTATCTGCCCCACACCATTTCCATGGAAATAACTAATACAGTAGGGTATGTTGTACAAATTTCTATGGCGGCACAGAGAAAGCAGACTAAGTTCACAGAAGAAGCCATTATGAAGGTGAATGAGGGCACAGGATTTTTCCAGATAGACAAAGAGGGTGGGGGGTGTAGATGAAGGATGCTCCGTGAAACAGTTTGTGACCTTTTGTAAACAAGTATTTCAGTATTATTAGCATGTAAGCTACATGTGGAGAGTGGCAGCAAATTAGTTTAAAAAGAGACTTAATAGTGCACATGAAGGGCTTTGAAAACCATAGTAGGTTTAGACTCAATATTGTGGGAAATGCTACTTCTTAAAAATAAAAGTAAATGATCAAGTATTTTCACTTCCAGAATTACTCTGGTTGCAATTAAAAGCTGATCATTGAGAGTAGAGCTGCTGCAATAGTTCAAGGGAGAAATGCTATGTGCCTGAATGAAGAAAGGGAGCCTATATAGAAAGTGGGACAGTGGAGAATAGTCTAGCTGTTAGTACGTGTAACGTCTGATGACTGGTTTAAGTGACAGGAGATGAAGCAGAGAGAAGAAACTGGAATGACATCCAGGGTAACATGGGCGAGTGCCAGTATCATTTATTAAGATGAGGAATAGGGGAAAAGGAAACGGTTTGTGCATGTTAAGTCCGGAGCCTGTGCTCCGCAACGGGAGAGGCCACAACAGTGAGAGTCCCATGTACCGCAAAAATAAATAAATAAATAAATGTAAACTGACACTGTGAGATCAATCATAGTATGGATAAAATGAAAAGACTTATTGTTTCTTTGGAAATTATATTTATTAAATAAATTATTTCTGTGTTCATTTATGCTCCTCAGCTATTCTGTCATTCCAAATACATAAGTCACTCTATGAAGACATAGGGTAGTTTTCAGTTAATTGATAGAAACTAAAGAAACCAGTCATTATAATTACTAACGTTTGTGGTTATCTTAAGACTTAAAGTTTGGATAAAGGGAAATAGAAGTATAAAAAATGTTACTTTTCCTTTGGTTTTACTTTGTTCTCTGAGCCTGAGTGCATCCTAAAGCTAAAGAGTTTAATGACACAGTTTGATTCAGTCAGTTTACAAAGGCAAGAAAGCTAAAAGAAGCATCCAGAAAAACACTTCAGAATGTGAGTCTTTTTTATGAGATCAATTTGAACAAGATAAAATGTCACTAAAATCTGGACATAGGCCCAACTAAAAAGCCTTTCCCTGAAGCATCCCACAGCCCGCTTATTATACTGTCAAGCATATCATCAGTTTCATCAGAACATGACCTTGAATCACTCGCTGCCTTTTTAAGAGGTGATATCAAGAAATAATAACAAAATATAAAGTTTAAAACTGAAAAGTGAGTTTGCAATGTTTTTCACACTGATAGGGATCTTAGCAAAGAAGGTTTCATAAATTTCATGATGAAGGAAACAGTGTGGCAAAAATTAAATTTTTAATCATTTTAACAAATTTGAATTTCCCTTGATGTATGCATAGCCTCACCTGGCAATGAAAGCCATGAGTATTCTGATAAATTTGCTGCCATATTTATTTGTCAGATTTTTCACCACTTATTACCACCAAAACAAATAAATGAACAAACACAACATGTAGATGTAGACTCCTTCTACATCTATTGTAAACTCCACCATACATTGTTATTCTTTTTGCCTTAACAGTCTTTTAAAGGTATCATTTAAGATATCTAAATAATAACCAGGAAAAGTTTTTATACTTATGCACCTGTCTGGCACCTTTATGCCTTTGTGTAGGTAGATTCAGATTTCCATCTGGTATTCGTTTCTTGTAGTGCAGGTCTGTTGGTGATAAATTTTTTTTGGTTTTGTCTGAGAAAAACCTTCTTTTTTTTTTTTGTCTTTGTTCTTGAAAGATGTTTCGTTTGTTATGGAATTCTAGGTTGACAATTTTTTTCTAGTACTTACAGATGTAGCTGCATTGTCTTCTTGTTTACATTGGGTCTTCTAAGCATGCCCTCATTCTTAATCTTCCTCTCTATGTAATATGTCTTTGTTTTTTTTCAGGTTAATTTTTAAAATTTTCTTTGTATCACTGGTTTTAGGCAGTTTGATTATGATGTGACTTTGTATTAGTTTTCTGTTATTGTGTAAGAAATGACCAGAATACTAGAGACTTAAAATATCCATTTATTATCTCAGAGTTCTAGAGGTCCAATTTGGGTGGGCTTGACTGGGTTCTCTGTTCAGGATTTCACAAGGCCCAAATCATGGTATTGGCTAGACTGAGCTCTCAACCTGGAAGCTCTGGGGAAGGATTCCCTTTCAGATTCATTCGGGTTGTTGGTCAAATCTATTTCCTTGCAGTTGTAGAACTGAGGCCCCCATTTCCTTGCTGTCTGTTATTCTTAGCTCCTAAAGGCTGCCCACATTCTTTGGCATGTGGCTCACTCCGTCTTCAAAGTCAGCAAAGGCTAGCTCGCATCTCTTGTGTGCTTCAAATATCTGACTTCTCCTGGCAGCTGAAAAAACCCTCTGCCTGTCACTACCATGGTGTGGTTTTCTTCAGGGTTTTTTTGTTTTTGTTTTTTGTGCTTGGCATTGGTTAAGCATCTTGGATATGTGAGTTTATGAAAGTTTTCATCAAATGTGGGAAATTTTCAGCCATTATTTTTTCAGTAATTGTCTGCCCCCTTCCCTCCTTTCAGGAACTCTTATCATAGGTATATTAGGGTTCCTGAAGCTGTCACACAGCTTCATGATGTTCTATTAACTTTAATTTTGTTTTGTTTTGTATTTTTCTTTCTTTATGTTTCATTTTGGGTAGTTTTTACTGCCTTATCTTCAAATTTAGTATTCTTTCCTTCTGAAGTGTCTAAAGTGCTGTTAATCCCATCCAGTGTGTTTTTCATCTCAGTCATTGTAGTTTTATCTCTAAAAGTTTGATTTGAGTTCTTTTAATATCTTTTATGTCTCTACTTACACGATCGTTTCTAGAGCTTAGGGGGTCATCAGACTTTTTCTGTAAAGGAACAGACAGTAATTATTTTAGGCTTTGTGGACCATATAGGGTCTCTGTTCCATATTTATTATTGCTTTTTTATTAAGGTACCCTTTCAAAATATAATAACTATTCTTAGGTTATAGGCCGTACAAAACAAAACAAAACAAATGAAAACAGGCCTCAGGCAGATTTGGTCCACAGGCCATAATTTGCTGAATCTTGCTCTAGTTTCTTGAACAGTCTGTCATTTATGTTATTTCTGGATTGGTTTTAATCAGTTTTTCTTATTTCTTATGATAATTTTTTTTCTGCTTTTTAGTCTGTTTGATCCTTTTTGACTGAATCCCAGAGATTGTGATTTTACCTTGTTGAGTGCTGGATATTTTTCTTATAAATATTCTTGAGTTTTTTTTACCTGGGACATAGTTAAGTTACTTTGGATCAGTTTGATTATTTCTGGTCTTGCTTTTAAAATTTCTTAGGTGGACCAGAACAGCATTTTAGTCCAGGGCTAATTTTGCCCCACAACTGAGACAAAGTCTTCTGAGTACTCTACCTAATTCTCAGTTAATTAGAAGGTTTGCTGCTGTGGCTGGTGAGAACAAGAACTATTCCAGACACTGTGTGGTCAGGTTTGAATTTGCTTCCTCTAATGCATTCAGATGATTCTTTCCCTGTACCTTGGGTAGTTTTCTCATATATGTGTGCTGTTTAGTACTCACCTAAAGACTTGAGGGAGGATCTCTGTAGATCTCTGTAGCTATCAATTCTCTCTGATTATTTTTTTATAATAAAAGTATCTTCCCCAAAAGGAGAAACTCAGCTCTAAGGGAATAAAGCAGGACATAAAGCTGATGGAATAGAACGTGAAGCTGTGTTTTAACAGAATCTTCAGTGTTTATCTGTGGATTTTATTTTTCTTTCTGAACCAAAAGCAGCAGATAAATCTGGAAATTGGGAATTACAGTCAGCCCTTCATATCTGGGGGTTCTGAATTCGTGGATTCAACCAACTGTGGATGGAAAATAGTCAGAAAAGAACTTCCAGAAAGTAAAACTTGAATTTGCCACCATCTATTTATATAGCATTTACCTTGCATTAGGTTTTACAGTAATCTAGAGATTACTTAAAATATACAGGAGCTGTGTGCAGGTTATATGTAAATACTACACCATTTTATATAAGGGACTCGAGCATCTGCATAGTTTTTTTATCTGCTGGAGTCCTGGAACAACCCTCTCAGACACTGAGGGACAACTGTATAGCAAGACAAAAGGTATGTTTTCCAAGACAAAAGGTATGTTTTCCCACCTCTCTCTGAAGGAGGCTAATGGCTAATGCGTTCCAAGATAAGTTGTTATCAAAGGAAGGAAAAAGTCTTCTTCTCGTGGTTAAATTATGAACAGTAAGGTCTGTACTTTCAAGTAAGGTTTTAAGTAAAATGAGAAAAGAAAAAGGAGTTGACCCCACCCCACCTTTTCCATTCTTTACCTACGGTAGCGGTTCTCATTCAGCATTTTGCCACCTTCCACATCCTCTCAGGAGACGTTTGGCAATGTCTGGAGACGCTTATTTGTCACATCTAGGAGGATGCTACTGGCATCTAGTAAATAGAAGCCAGGATTCTGCTAAACATTATACAGTGCATATGACAGCCTCTCACAACAAAGAGTTACCAAAATGTCAATAATGCAAAGATTGAGACGCCCCTAAAGAACAGAGCTGTCCGCCAGAACTTTATGCCGTCCATAGTTGGATATCTGGAAACTTGGTTCTTTTCTCTTCTTCTTCTCTTCCTCCTCTTCCTCCTTCTTCTTCTTGGTTTTTTTTTTTTTTTTTTTTTTTTTTTGGTCTCTTCTAAGCATCGAGCAGATCTAAAGCTATTACAGAGTAAGTTTGTTAGTTAAAACTTCAATCACTTCCTTCCTAACTTCTTTGATGTTGTTGACATGTACTTTAGTTCTATCTTGTTTTAGTTTTTATACCAGATACTATTATCGTTATTATTATTTTATAGTCAATAGTTATTTGGATTTCCTATATATTTTGCTCATTGTTTTTAAATTTTATCTAGTGCTTTCATGTTCTGTGACTTTTCATTGCCTAAATTTTCTTTAGTGGGAATCTGGTGGTGGCAGATTAAGTTTCTTTTAATTTTTGTTAATCTAAAATACCTTTATTTTACCATTATTTGCAACAGATATTTTAGCTGGTAATAGAATTCTAAGTTCACAGTTATTTTCTCTTAGCATATTAAAGATATTACTATATCATCTGCTTTTCATTTTTGCTTTTGCAAAGTCTGCGATCAACCTAGCTGTGATTTGTTTTAAGGTAAGATTTCTCTCTGGTTGCTTTTCAGATCTTCCCTTTGCCCTTGGAATTTTCTAGTTTTACCGTCATGTTTCTAGATAAAGCTTTCTTTTTAACTTCTTACTCATTTTCTCATTCTGTTGTCTGCTTAACATCGGCAGACAAAGAAGAAGGAAAAAGGACTTACATTTTTCATGCACCTAAAACATGGCAAACATCGGTAGATAGTATTTTTAAAAAATCAGCAAGATGTTTCCCCTGTCTTCAGTGAGCTTGCAGCATAGTTGGGGGTATAAGATGGCATCTCTGTTGAGTATTTACCAACAGTATACTGTGCAATGTACTAAGTACGAAATCAGTAGTTTGGATTTAATGTAATCTTAAATGGAAGGCAGAGGGATCAGTGCAGGTTATAGCTGTTAATGAAGATTTTTTTGGAGAACTTGAGACTTGAGTTGTTTCTCAACTGCTGTGATCTGGGGGATTGGGCTTTTTCTGAAGAATGACAATGAACTGAACAATGTTTTTCATAACACAGCTGATGTGGGGCGTATAGAGAAAGGAACAGTTCCTCACTTTGTGTTGAAAACTTTGTGTAGACCTTGTATAGAATATTGGAGATTATGTCTTGTCCATATTACTTTGTATATAGAAACTTTAAAATGGTATTTTTGTTATAAAAACTTGGTCATTGTCAGGAGGGCCATTATGTTATATATTCAAGTATTATTTAAAGTATTACTATGGAAACTGTAAGGAAAATCTTTAAAATTTCTCAGCTCTCAAAAGTAATTGGGATTGGATTTTGATGCACTCAGTCTGCTTTGTGTGAAAGTATACTTTTGATAAGATATTGTCTTCTGTTTTAGGGGTCAATAAATGTTCAATATGTAAAAATTTGTTCCATTAGATAAGCTTTCCTATAAATGAGATTTTTATATATTTTTGACTCTCAGCAAGTATTTAAATTATATGATTAAAAAGTAATGTTTACTTGCTATGAAAGTTCACTATAGTTCAAATATATGAAATAGCTAGGTCTCATTTGAAAGGAAGTGCTATTTATATTTTCTTTTCTAAAAAAGAATTAATTCTGCCTGTATGCCCTGAACTTTTTCAGGATTGCAGTACCATAAAGTCTACTGGGAACACTTGAAAACAGCTAACTAGGAAAAGGGCACCAGCTGCTTGAAGAATACCTGCTAAACTAAGGAGAGTTATACCTAGCATCTGCCTCTAGCTAGGAGTAATCAAACAAAATAACTTTCTTTACAACCTATACTTTATTGATTTTATGGGGAGGGAAATTAGAAGAGAGAGCATTAAAAGCATAATGGCATATTGATCTACACCAGAATGATAATTTTAGAACTCAGATGAATTCAGAAGTCTGAAAAGTAGATGAATTTAGCTTATAATGTGGGAATTTCAAGTTGCTTTAGAAATGGACTTAGTCCATATCTTCCAACATATCTATGTATTGTGGTTACACAGGCCTATCATAAATAAACAGAAATATTGGGTATGATTGTATTGCTACTCACAGGTTTTCATTATTTGTCTCTGAAAATGTGTACATCAGCAGTCATTTCTTGAACTCTTGATTGATGCAAGGCACTGTGCTATGGTGGGTACCAAAAGATTTAGAATTATGATTGTGCCTTTGAGGAACTTACTATCCCGTTAGGCAAGTAGAACTGATGTTGAATTCTCAGCTTCACCATTCGCACATTTTGTGGTATGGATCAAGTTACATAGCACGTCTAAGTTTGTTTCCTCATCAGACTATTTATTCTGAAAAGAGTACATGAGTCAGCACACAGAATATGTGTAGCACTATCTGTGATATATTTTGGGAGATTAGCCACCCAAATTGCAGTATGATATTGCAATCCTGAAAAAGTTCAGTCCGTACTTTGAATCTTTCTGTTAAGAGACATTGATAGGTGGAATTATTTTGGTATAAATAACTTTAAAATTCCTCAAAGATGAATACTGAAGGTAATGTAGAAAACAGCTTTAAATTAATAAAGATAAAGCAAAAGAACTTGCATTTTTTTAGTTAATACTGTGCATTTCTTTAGGTACCTTATATCACATTATTTAACTTAATCACCTTGTATTAACACTGAAAACAAGAGGTTTTGGAGAGGACAAGTTTAAATTTGATCCAATGGTGCAAATATCAAAGAGTGACTAAATAAACATAGGTAGGTCACCTTGCTTTTTGTATTCTCAGCAAGCTCTTACGTTCTTGATACATTTCAGAGTTGTATGAAAATAATAATTATGTAATTTGGGGTAATTTTAAATGTATCAGGAAATCAATATATAAAGAAATCTTAATGAATTCTTAAGCGGTCTACATAATATCATGTTTTATTCCATATCTTTCATGATTTCTTTCTTTAGATGTTTTGTTTATCCTTTAAATCTTTACATATTACACAAGAAGTTCAAGTAAAGCATTTATCTTACAGGGGGTCCCCTTACCTAACTTCTCCCTTCTAATTTGATACATGTTTAAACAGAAGTTTTCCTGAGTAAAATGTACTTTGTTCTTTCCAGAGTAGGTTGTGTTAAATTATGAAAAAATCAGATGACTAAGAAAACCTTAATCATTGTGTTGGGAGTGGGTAGGGAAGGTTAAGCTAACAGTTCTCAATCCTGTTTGTACTTGATAATCACCTGGGAGACTGTTAAGAAACGTCCAGATTACTGTTCCCCACGTTAGCAAATAAATGAAGATCTCAAGGGTTGAGTCCTGAAAAATCTGTCATTTTTCAAAGCACCAATACTCCCTACCCCGAGTAGGAAGAACCTGTTCTCAAAGCATCAGCCGCCTCGGCACACCCTCAGCCGAGCTCCTCCCTTGCAGTCTTTGACTAGGTCCTTCCCCCACTCTTTTGAGTGGTGGGTTCAGTGTATATTTAACTCTTTTTTTTTTTTTAATACTCATTTATTTATTTGGCCGTGCTGGGTCTTAGTTGCGGCACGTGGGATCTTCATTGCCGCATGAGGGATCTTTTAGTTGAGGCATGCGGGATCTTTAGTTGTGGCATGTGGGATCTATTTCCCTGACCAGGGATTGAACCAGGGCCCCCTGCATTGGGAGCCTGGAGCCTTAGCCACTGGACCATCAGGGAAGTCCCTGGAACCCTTCTATGTGAGCTTCAGATCTCATGAGGGGAATGAGCAGTATATTTCAATTTAAGGAAGCCATTTATAAGTCCAGTTTACTGCTTGTTTCCCCAGTAAAGAAAATTCTGAGATCACCTCTTTTATGGAAATGAGTTAATGACATTAAATTGTGTTTTTAAAATATTGGAAAATTTGAAAGGTACCAATTTAAATAGGCATTTATAAATTTTTGTTCTTCAGGAAGTCAGTACCAAGTATGTTATTAAGCATTGGAATATTTGAATACACACATGTGTGCACATTTGTATATTGAACTGACTATTCTAAATAAGTCATTAATACTTTCACTTATATAACACATTTTTGCTATATTATTATTATCTTACATTAAATGGATTCTTGGCTTAAAATCTAATCTGTTAGATTAGTTAGTGAAAATAGTCTCTTATCCTTCAAAACAATTCATTTGATGAGGATTCTGTTAATATGAAATTTTCTTGTTTAAGGAGATATATATTTTAAATGACATCGTTGCTTTATTTAATTAGTTTTAGAAAGTTTAAAGTCATTTGTGCTGTAAAAACATTTTAAATTAAGAAATTACCTATAATTTAACAACTGTAACATTTTGTGAGCTTGACCGCATAAGTGCCCAGATACTTTACCCTCTTTAAAGATTTCAAGCAAGCTAGTGAAAATAATTTACAAGTTAAGGTCAGAGCTGAAACCGGTTATTGCTATAAATATCAGCCAAGAAACTGAAAATGACATTTTCTTTGTGGGACTTAACAGAATTTGACAGAGACTTTTTTGCTTCTATTTTATTGCCGTGGTTAGAAGTGCGGCTGTTTATTAGAAGGCAGGTCCCACAGTTTGGGTCAAAAAGACTATAATACCAATTAAATAATAGTGTCTTACATTTTTAAGATCTAACACTTAAAGTGATATCCTGGAAGGATATTTATAATATATACATGTCAGGATAAGTTTATCTCCCTTATGAAAATAATTTATTAACTTAGTAGAAAATGCCAGATTCTTTATCTCTAATTTCACTTCTGCTTTAAGCATCTGAAGTTTGTATATGTAATTGTAATACTGGTTTGGTGAATCCAGCCCTCGCTTATTCTGATGGTTCTGTCTAAACACAAGCAAACCAAACCTAGCCAAATCAGACTCATAAATGAGGTTCAGTCATGTCTTTTACTGTCTTCTTGTGCATTTGGGAATGTGACTCTTGGCATAGCACGTTGGTGAAGGTGTTTCAGAAGGACATCTGACCTGCTGACTTGTTAAGAGTGTGCTGGTAGAAACCCACATGTGCAATCTTGATGGTTCATCAGTGGACTTTGTTACTGTGCAGCCAAAATCTTGTTTGTCTTTTAAAATTCCCTCTTGAGATTTTTTCTTCAGTTTTCTCAGCAGGTAAGCCTTAGCTCAAACCTGGGAATGAGGAGCGTACCTTACCCTTCCAAGAAGAGGTTAGTGCTCCTTTCTAACACCCATTATGCCTTAAGTCCTCAATTAAATCTAGCAGTGTTGCTATTATTCGTTTTTCTCTCTTTGTTTTTTTTTCTCTTCAAGGCCAGTAATACCTACTTATTTATCATATTGTCATCAGGGAGTACAATATATTTAGAAGTCCCATTTGGTTGTTGTGAAATGGACTATTTTCAGGATGAGAGAATTTTTAGGAATTGACACTTAAGGGCATATTGAGTATTTTTGGTTGCTCTTCTAAATGATGTAAATGCATTCCTTTAAATAATATGAAAGGATTATGAATTATGCATTGTGATTTCTTACTGCTTTTTTGTATGTAATGAAAATTGGCTCAGTTTCATTTTAGACAGTAACTAACTTACCTGTTTTTCACAAAATCTTACAATCTCATTTCCTTCAAAGACTTAACAGTAGATTACTCTCCTGAGGTCTTTTGTTGCTAAGACTTAATTTCCTCTACCCAGATTGTCTGGTTCAAAATGAATTAATATCATGAAACATTAAAACACACAACTCTTCAGTAAAGAGGAACTAATAGTGGCCATACACTGTCTTTCTTATCTCTTTTTTTCTTTTTTTAATCTCTTAATTAACAGAATTCAGTAATATTTCAGTTTTCAAGTAGGAGTACAAATTGGAAATTCGGGGTTTGGTAAAGATGTAGAACTCTTTATATGACATAATGAAAAACAGGGTGAATCAGTTACTTTATATTGACATAAAAACATTAGGTATTTATATCTGTCAAGAAAGAAATTATTATTATTTTTAATACATTAAGACAGCATACAGTAGGTCTTCCCCTTTTGTTTTTTCTTAAAGTAAATACTTTTTTATGTAAAGAGTAAAACGTTTTTGTGAAGCTGATTATAAAATCTGTTCTAAAAAAAGTAATATCTAAAATGTAATATCTAAACTTATAAAACAAGATAAAACTTCCTTTATAATCCCAGATCCAATGGAACAGTTTGATGTATATCTTTCCATATTTTTTTTGTATTAACAGATTATATTTAATTATGTTACTGTTCTGTGGCATGTTATAAGCATATATATCTTCCTCATCCTATTTAACTACTGTAATTCATAAAGAATGCATCATGAATTACTGATCTCAGTCTATTTATGGACATTCAACTTGTATTAGTTTTTTTTTATTATAAATGATACTTTAGCAGACATCTTTTTGCTTATTTATCTGGCATTCTTGTTCAGTTAGTTTAACTTGGATACATTTTTGGAAGTGAATTTTTAGGTTAAATGATATGCAAATTTATTAATGTTGATCATTTAAAAGCAATGTGTATGATGCATATGAAGATGTAAACATTACCAAGAGTAATCAGTTTTTTAAAAATCTTAAACACCCAGATTAAAAAGCACTCTGACTCTATTTTGCATTTATTTGATTATTAGTATGGTCAGTATTTTCATTGACTTTATATTTTTATATTTATTTTTATTTTTATAAAATTAAGTTACTTTGTTCAAAAATCAGCATAAGGAATAAAAGTGTAAAGTAATGAAATAAGTAAGCTTTACAAGCTTTTAACTTGGACTTTAAAATTTGAACTTTTGTTCCAGTCTTGCTCGACTACTTATTGGCCATTTATCCTAGGGCAAACTCTCTAATCTCTCCATGCCAAGTTTCCCCATCTGTTAAATAAAGGTAATAAAAAAGACCTACTTCATGGGTTTTCTTTCCATGTTGAGAGAAATAATCCCCTTAAAGCATCTAAAGCAAAGCCTACTGTGTAGTATGTGCTCAATTAGAAATGGTAGCTAACTGGTACTATTATCATTAAATGGGTTAGTGAACAACTTACTTGCCAACTTAAATAATAAGGAATATATTATCTTATGTGTTTATCTACAATTAAGAGCATTAAAGATAACTTAACATTTTAGGTTTTGTTTTTATAATGTATTAGTCTACTGATCTGGTCACAGATCATCAGTTTGGGGTTGGCCGTCAGTGAAGTAGCATGCCAGGTCTTCCCTGGTTCTGTTCCTTTAAAGGTTAGGGTGTGGAGGTGTATGGTAGCAGAGGTATAGTTGGGGCCCAAGTAACAGACTCCTGGTGGTCCAGATTCACTTGCTTCACCTTTAACTCTTGAGGACAGAGAGTAAGTCCTCACAGCTTGGCACTTGGTAGGCAGAGTTCAGTGTACGATGAACGAATGGGAGGGTGCATTTTAGATAATGGCCAGGTGTGGTTTAGGCTTTGCAGTTAATAACAGGTCTGTACTTTTGTTGAAACCATAGTGTCCTAGGTGAGGTCCCAGCTCTAATGCTACAGGTATTGGATGTAGGAAGAGAACCTTCTGTTTCTTCTATTCCTAAACTTTTAATTGAGAGAAACCTTTGAGGAACTCAGCCTATTAAGACCAAAAAAGAGAATGTTGAGGAGGACAGTGAGTGGAGGGACATATGACTTAAATTGAAATACTCTTCTGAAGGTTTTTTTTTTTTTTTTTTTTTTTTTTTTGCGGTATGTGGGCCTCTCATTGTTGTGGCCTCTCCCGTTGCGAAGCACAGGCTCCGGACGCGCAGGCCCAGCAGCCATGGCTCACGGGCCCAGCCGCTCCGCGGCATGTGGGATCTTCCCAGACCGGGGCACGAACCCGTGTCCCCTGCATCGGCAGGCGGACTCTCAACCACTGAGCCACCAGGGAAGCCCTGAAGGTTTTTTAAATTACCTTTTTGTCTCTGGAGGGTAAAACTCTAAGAATAATAAGAACTTTTTAATATGAAATATTTTTGCAATACTTGAGAGCTCATTTAGGCATCTCCACTTAATCAGACACATCTTTAGTTTTTCCTTTTTTTTAAGGAAGTCAGTTGTATATCTTTGTGTGTGTTTTTTATCTTTTTCTTTTTGCATAGGTATTATCACATTTTAAAAACTAGAAATCTTTAAATAGTGAAAAGTCTCATAATTTATCCTTGTCCCCTGTCTGCCCAGATCCTTATTTCAGTCTATTAAAAATCACAGTATTAGATTTTATGTATTCTCCCAGAATGTCTACAAGCAAATGTAAACATATTTTAGTGTTAACTGTTAAATATATAAAACAGCAGATTCTTATTCCCTACTCCCCACCCTCACCATCTTTGAGAAAAGTAGCATATTATAATATGGGTATGCATCTTGCTTCTTTCAGGTAACAAGATCTTTCCATCTTAGTGAATAGAATACCTTCCATGGCTGTTAAGTAGTTTGTGGTGTGGAACGTGGTTTATGGGAAGCATCAGAGTGGTGGATTCCAGCATATAGAGCTTGGACTGCCTGTACTGAGTTGTGATCATCTCTGATTCTGAAATTTTGAACCTAAGGCACATGCTATTTAGAGCCAGAGGAAACTTAAACTGTGAAAATTATATAATGTATGTCTTTGGTATCTATATGATTTTTCCTAAATACATGCCGAAATTGATGTTTGCTGTTAGAATATTTAAAACTTAAGCTTATGATACATATACTAATTTGGAAGGGATGACATGATCCTGGTTTCATCTTAGATACCCAGTTAATGCATTTTAACTGACTGGCAGTATAAGTACCTACATTTGATTACTATAAACAGTTAGTGCAGTATGTGTAGTGTACATTTTTAAAATAAATTTATTTATTTATTTTTGGCTGTGTTGGGTCTTTGTTGCTGCACATGGGCTTTCTCTAGTTGCAGCAAGCGGGGGCTACTCTTCGTTGCGGTGCGTGGGCTTCTCATTGCAGTAGCTTCTCTTATTGCAGAGCACGGGCTCTAGGCGCACGGACTTCAGTAGTTGTGGCACACGGGCTTAGTAGTTGTAGCTTGCAGGCTCTAGAGCACAGCCTTAGTAGTTGTGGCACACGGGCTTAGTTGCTTCGTAGCATGTGGGATCTTCCCGGACCAGGGATCGAACCCATGTCCTCTGCATTGGCAGGCGGATTCTTAACCACTGTGCCACCTGGGAAGCCCCTAGTGTACATTTTTGTTCTTCCAGGTAAATAGTATCGTCCAGATTATTTCTTAAAAATAAAGCGTGCATTTGGTAACAGCCTGTGTAGCTAGTGTTTGATAAAGTATATTAGAAACATATTTTCTATGGGATTGCATATATGAGTCATGTCATTTCTGTAAGATTAGTAGTCTTATGAATCCAAAATATACATAGACAAGTGGATTTAGGATGAAACTTGTAACAGTTTCATCTACTGATTATGATGTTTTGAAAATGCTTAGTTAAAACTAATTAAAAGGGAAAATGGTACATATTTCAAATGACTGTGCTATACATAAAGCCTTTATGATAAATTAGCCATGATACTCAGTTTTCTATTTAAGCGCAAATACTAAGATGCTAAGAAAAATAATTGCAGTTCAATTTTGTATATTCATTCATGTGTAAAATGAACACCTGTGTTTCTTCTAAGTTAGAAGAATATCAAATATTTGGAAGCAATGATTGTTAGTGCCATTTAATTAGACATTAGTGTATGTATGAAATATAAATAAAACTGAATATTATTACTACATAGTTCTAAATTGAAGTAAAATAGAGTTTTGATATAGTCACACTTTTTCTTCCTCTTTAATCTTTTGTTTTCTTAAGATATTTGTGAATATAATTTGAATATTATTTCAATACAAGAAATTCCTTATGCTCAGTGAACTTTAACTTAATTATCTCATGTTCTAGTAGCTCACAAACATAACTTAAAACATACTGAATCCTCTAGTGATATTTTTTAATACTGTTACAGTTGCTGCCTGTACACATTTCCTTTTATTTTTTTTTTACCAAGTTTATTTTGAAAATTATTTCATCCATTTTTCTAAATTTAAAATGAAAAATGAAAATAAACTTTGGGGAGAGGGGGCAGAATGTGGGCTGTGGAAGTAATTTATAAATTTTTGTAGGAGTTTGCTTTTTTTTGGGTAACTTGTTTCTCGTCAGCATGTTCTGTTGCTAGTGAAGACTGTATATATGCAACAGTAATTTAAGGAATCTTTTGCAGTGGTTTTTAAATGAATGTCGAGACATTAATTGGCAAACTGAATCATTGTATGATAGTATTTTAGATGGTATATTTGGTGGTAATTCGTGTTTGGAGCTAAGACAAACTCAGTTCAGGTCTCATCTCTTCCACAGTTTATTAGCAGTGTGGACTCGGGTGAGTTGTTTAACTTCTCTAGGTCTTAGTTTCCTCCACTACCCTATATTCTTTCAGGAAAATCTTTAGAGGTAGGTGAGTCTCTATGGTAGTCCCGTCTTCATAGTCTGGTCATAACCTACTTTTCCATCTTCATTATCTCTGCTTCCCCTTCCTCCCATCTGTGTCACACAACTACTAACTTTTAACTAGTTCCAGGTGTTTCTCTAACACTCAGTTCCTTCTACCTGAAAGAGCATTCTTCTTAGTGACTCTCTCTCCCCTCAGATACCTCAGCACATAGTCTATATCTTTATTATAGACAACTGAAATGACCTAATACAATTTTATCACCTTTTTTCCCCTTTAAACCACAAGCTAAATATTCTAAGGATCATTTTAGACACGCTCTTACTTTTGTTAAGAGAAGAAACATTTATACTGACATAAGTCCTTAGTATAGTAATATTTGTACAACTGATCAGTAAATGATTGTTGAATTGAATAGAATGTTATAAACCTCCATGTGTAATAGGTTTGTTTGTGAGTATATTCTTCTAATGCCTTAGTTTGCTTCTTGAATGAACTGTAACCTTTAAGAACAAAAGAAATGTTTCTTATTCAAGATTGAATATAGGTTTTTTCTGGAACTGCTACTTATTTTGCTTAGATCCAGTTTAATCTTCCTTTGGAAGATATTGTGAATGAAGTGTGTATCTTCTTAAGATTTTTAAGACTTTTCCCCTCATTTATTCAACTGATTTATCAATCAGTAAAAATTTATTTAGAGACCTATTAGGTTCCTGGCAATTGGTTAGGTACTATGGTAATGCAGAGAGTAGTAAAACTGAATCCTTAGTTTAAATCCAGTGGGCCGGATATACATATGAATAAATCATTTCAGTGTTTGTGGTTAAGGGCCATAATGGCAATATATATATAAAGGGGGTGGTGTGAATGTCCAGCTGCTGAGAGAAATGGGAGTTCCCTAAATCTTTTGAAATATGGTAGAGTATAAATGCATAAATATAATAATTGCATATGGAATTGGAGGGGACCAGAGATTACATTTGAAATTGAACTTGAATGATAATGAAGAGTTTCTCAATGCTGGGAAAGGTATTATAGGTGGTGCAAGGTACAAAGAATGTCCAGAGAATAGTATGTATAGATAGCAGTAGTGGAAGATAATAACAAGGGTTCACATTTTGAAGGGTTCTATTTGCTATACCTTCTGTGCCTTGAAAGGTCTTGTATGCTACATACCCTGTATAGTTAAAATGGACAGTGAGAAGTCTCAGAAAATCTTTAAGCTGGAATGTGACATGATCAAATTTGTAGTTTAGGAATAGTGGACTTTTGTCATGAGTCTATAAAGACTGGAAATTGTAGCATTCACTTCCCATAGTATTTTAGAAGCTTCATATAAAAAACAAAGATGATGTATGACAGTGATGATAATAGATGCTATTAATTTATTTCAACACAGTTGCAAGTACCTACACTGTATGGTTTATACTATATGGTTTATAAACATTAGCAATTAAAGACTGTGATTCTGAAGTTACACTATCTTCGAATCCTAACTCCACCATTTATAGCTGTGTGAACTTAAGTCTTTTGAAGTCTCTGTTTTCCCATCTGTAAAATAATCTGGTATGGTTATTACAAATAATTAGGATATTCATATGAAGGATTTACCCTGTGATTGGCTCATAATAAGAACTCTGTAATTGTTGGCTATTTTTATTATTTTTATAATTTCCTTGTGTGATAGTGTAACTAACCTTATTTTACAGATGAGGAAATAGAATTCAGAGGTGTTAATTATGTTCAAAGTTACCTTGCAAATACAAAGCCAATCTTTTAACCTTGGCCTCTGACCCTAAGCCTCGTGTTCTGAAAAATGTGCTGCACTGCCAGTCCAAGGCTGAGTCATCAGCAGAGATCGATGAGAAAGTTTCGCTGGTACTCTCAGGTGTTTAATCGGTCTGCCCAAGAGTTTCTAGGCCCTAGAGATACTACTCTGATATCTTCAAAGTGTGTGTATCCAATTGAAGGCATAAGTGGATATAACAGATAAGTCTATAAAATTATTTTTAATTTTAAAAAGACAGCTTTATTGAGGTATACTTGACATACAATAAACCATATATATTTAAAGTGAGAATTTGATAAGTTAGCATATGTAAACACATGTGAAACCATCACCACAATCAAGATAGTGAACATAATGGTCACTTTCAAAAGGTGTTTCGTGCCCCCTGCAAGCCCTCCTATCTCTCCCTCCACCTACCTCCCTACCCCCAAGCATCAACTAATCTGCTTTCTGTCACTATGGATTAGTTTGTATTTTCTAGATTTCTATATAAATGTAACCATGCAGTATGTATTCCTTTTTTTGTCTGGCTTCTTTCATTCAACAATCATTTTGAGATTCATCCTTATTTTACGTGTTTCAGTGATTCATTCCTTTTTATCACTGAGTAGTATCCCATTGTATGAATGTGCTACATTGTATTTATCCATTCATCTTTTGATGGACATATGAGTTGTTTCTAGTCTTAGCCTATTACAGATAAAGCTGCTATGAACACTTGTTTACAAGTTTTTGTATGTACATATACTTTTTTTTTTTCCTCTTGGGTAAAACCTAGAAGTGGTATGGCTGGATCACGTTAAGTGTATGTTTAACTTTTTAAAAATTAAGTGCCAGTTCCTCCACATCCCCACCAACACTTGCAATGGGCATTTAAAATTTGTTGAGGCATTTTAATAGGTGTATAGTGTTATCTCATTGTGGTTTTAACTTTCAATTCCCTAATGACTCACGGTGTTGAGAATCTTTTTTGTGTGCTTATTGCCATCCACATACTTTCTTTGGTGAAGTGACTGTTCAAATCTTTTGACCATTTAAAAAATTGGATTGTTTGTTTTCTTATCATTGTGTTTGGAGAATTCTTTATATATTCTGGATTCAAGTCCTTTATCACTTGTAAGATTCACAGAGATATTCTCCCGTGATGTGGCTTCTTCTTTCATTTTCTTAACATTATCTTGAAGACTATAAGTTTTTCGTTTTGCTTAAGTCCAGTTTATCAGTTTGTTTGTTTATAGATTATGCCGTGTTTAAGAAATCTTGGCCTAACTCAGGACCACAAAAAATTTATCTTTTATTTTCTTGAACACGTTTTATAGTTTTAATTTTCATTTTAGGTCAGTGATCCATTTTGAGTTAACTTTTGTATATGGTAGGAGGTATGGATCCAAGTTTATTTTTTGCGTATGGCTATCCATTTATTCCAGCATCATTTATTGAAAATGCTATCCTTTGTCATTTGTATTGCCTTTGAGCCTTTGTCAAAAATCAGCCGTCCCACTAGCTACCTATTTTACGTTTGGTAGTGTATATATGTCCATGCCTCTCTCTGGCTTTGTCACAGCTTACCCTTCCCCCTCCCCATACCCTCAACACAGGGAGATCAGCTTGGTGCTTTGTGACCACCTAGAGGGGTGGGATAGGGAGGGTGGGAGGGAGGGAGATGCAAGAGGGAAGAGATATGGGAACATATGTATATGTATAACTGATTCACTTTGTTATAAAGCAGAAACTAACACACCATTGTAAAGCAATTATACTCCAATAAAGATGTAAAAAAAAAAATCTACATTTTCTAAACCAAAAAAAAATCAGTCGTCTGTATATGTGAGGGTTTCTTTGTGGATTCCTTATTCTGTTCCTCGATTTATTTATCTTTATGCCAATACCATGCTGTTTTGATTTCTCTAGTTTTTTAATAATCCTTGAAATCAGGTAGTTTTAGCTCTCTTACATTGTTCTTTTGTTTCACAGTTGTTTTGTCTCTTCTAGATCCTCTGTGTTTCCATATGGATTTTAGAACCAGCTTGTTAATTTCTATAGAAAAGCCTACTGAGATATTGAATTGGATTTGCATTGAATCTGTATATCAATTTGGGAAGAACTGACATCTTTCATAGATTTTTTTTCATTCTGTTAGCAAAATTACATAGTTTTTAGTACATAAGTGTTTCCTATCTCTTAAAATTTTTATAATTTCGATGCTATTGTAATTGATTTAAAAAGATTTTTTACTTTCAGATTTTTCATTGATAGTATACAGAAATATAATTTTTTTAAAATGCTGGTCATGTATCCTCGAACCTTCTTAAATTCACTTATTAGTGTTAGGAGATTTTTTGTAGATTCCATCAGATTTATGCCTAGGAAATCATGTCATCTCTAAATAAAGACAGTTTTTTTTGTTTGTTTGTTTAACAATAAATGCGTACTTTTTATTTACGAATGTTTCATAAAAATTCTGACGGCTCATCTTGCAAAGGTTTAGTAGAGCAAGATATTGTCATGCACACTTAAAAGTCATGTACTAAAGAAAACACTAAAATTTTAACACCTTCCACCTAAGCTAAAGAGAAGGAAAAACAGATTTCTAAATAATTCCATCTAAATTGTTTTCTTATACATGTAATGCTCTTGGCATAGCATTAGCATGGCAGGATTTATTTGGAATTTTAAAGTACATAAAAACAAAATTGTTCATACGCTGATTTTCAATCACTTTTCCTTTACAACTTATCTTTCTGAATTTTAGGTAAACAATAAGTTTCAATGTAACATAAACATTTCTATAATTAATGAAGAGAAATATCACCAAACTGCCAATTAGCTACTGTGGAAACAATTGGCAAATTCCTATTTATTATTCAGCCATTTTAATCTACCAATCACTGTTGATTATTTTTACCATTCTAACAGCTATTGTTTATCTACCATTTTAAAATCAATGAAGCAAGAGTCAGCATTAGAAATGGCACAAACTTTCCAAAGGATGTCCTCACACTTAGTGAAATTTCAAAACAACGACAAAAATTCTGTGTTTGATTTCAGCAGTGTTATTTCCTTCATCTCACTACTTTGATAACACTTCCTATATGCTTTGCCTTTTCTTTATAGGGTGAACTATATAATCATTAGTCCTTTACAAATTAATCATATATCTTTTTTTTTTCGCTTTATAACAAATTTAATCAGTTATACATATACATATGTTCCCATATCCCCTCCCTTTTGCGTCTCCCTCCCACCCTCCCTATCCCACCCCTCCAGGCGGTCACAAAGCACCGAGCTGATCTCCCTGTGCTACGCGGCTGCTTCCCACTAGCTATCTACCTTACGTTTGGTAGTGTATATATGTCCATGCCGCTCTTTCACTTTGTCAAAGCTTACCCTTCCCGCTCCCCATATCCTCAAGTCCATTCTCTAGTAGGTCTGTGTCTTTATTCCTGTCTTACCCCTATGTTCTTCATGACATTTTTTTTCTTAAATTCCATATATATGTGTCAGCATACAGTATTTGTCTTTTTCTTTCTGACTTACTTCACTCTGTATGACAGGCTCTAGGTCCATCCACCTCATTACAAATAGCTCAATTTCGTTTCTTTTTATGGCTGAGTAATATTGCATTGTATATATGTGCCACATCTTCTTTACCCATTCATCCGATGATGGACACTTAGGTTGTTTCCATCTCCGGGCTATTGTAAATAGGGATGCTATGAACATTTTGGTACATGTCTCTTTTTGAATTATGGTTTTCTCAGGGTATATGCCCAGTAGTGGGATTGCTGGGTCATATGGTAGTTCTATTTGTAGTTTTTTAAGGAACCTCCATACTGTTCTCCATAGTGGCTGTACCAATTCACATTCCCACCAGCAGTGCAAGAGTGTTCCCTTTTTTCCACACCCTCTCCAGCATTTATTGTTTCTAGATTTTTTGATGATGGCCATTCTGACTGGTGTGAGATGATATCTCATTGTAGTTTTGATTTGCATTTCTCTAATAAGTAAAGATGTTGAGCATCCTTTCATGTGTTTGTTGGCAGTCTGTATATCTTCTTTGGAGAAATGTCTATTTAGGTCTTCTGCCCATTTTTGGATTGGGTTGTTTGTTTTTTTGTTATTGAGCTGCATGAGCTGCTTATAAATTTTGGAGATTAATCCTTTGTCAGTTGCTTCATTTGCAAATATTTTCTCCCATTCTGAGGGTTGTCTTTTGGTCTTGTTTATGGTTTCCTTTGCTGTGCAAAAGCTTTTAAGTTTCATTAGGTCCCATGTGTTTATTTTTGTCTTTATTTCCATTTCTCTAGGAGGTGGGTCAAAAAGGATCTTGCTGTGATTTGTCATTGAGTGTTCTGCCTATGTTTTCCTCTAAGAGTTTGATAGTGTCTGGCCTTACATTTAGGTCTTTAATCCATTTTGAGCTTATTTTTGTGTATGGTGTTAGGGAGTGATCTAATCTCATACTTTTACATGTCCCTATCCAGTTTACCCAGCAACACTTATTGAAGAGACTGTCCTTTCTCCACTGTACATTCCTGCCTCCTTTATCAAAGATAAGGTGACCATATGTCCGTGGGTTTATCTCTGGGCTTTCTCTCCTGTTCCATTGATCTATCTTTCTGTTTTTGTGCCAGTACCATACTGTCTTGATTACTGTAGCTTTGTAGTATAGTCTGAAGTCAGGGAGCCTGATTCCTCCAGCTCCATTTTTTGTTCTCAAGATTGCTTTGGCTATTCGGGGTCTTTTGTGTTTCCATACAAATTGTGAAAGTTTTTGTTCTAGTTCTGTGAAAAATGCCAGTGGTAGTTTGATAGGTATTGCATTGAATCTGTAGATTGCTTTGGGTAGTAGACTCATTTTCACAATGTTGATTCTTCCAATCCAAGAACATGGTACATCTCTCCATCTATTTGTATCATCTTTAATTTCTTTCATCAGTGTCTTATAATTTTCTGCATACAGGTCTTTTGTCTCCTTAGGTAGGTTTATTCCTAGATGTTTTATTCTTTTTGTTGCAGTGGTAAATGGGAGTGTTTCCTTGATTTCACTTTCAGATTTTTCACCATTAGTGTACAGGAATGCCAGAGATTTCTGTGCATTAATTTTGTATCCTGCAACTTTACCAAATTCATTGATTAGCTCTAGTAGTTTTCTGGTAGCATCTTTAGGATTCTCTATGTATAGTATCATGTCATCTGCAAACAGTGACAGCTTTACTTCTTCTTTTCCGATTTGGATTTCTTTTATTTCCTTTTCTTCTCTGATTGCTGTGGCTAAAACTTCCAAAACTAGGTTGAATAAGAGTGGTGAGAGTGGGCAACCTTGTCTTGTTCCTGATCTTAGTGGAAATGGTTTCAGTTTTTCACCATTGAGGATGATGCTGGCTGTGGGTTTGTCATATATGGCCTTTATTATGTTGAGGAAAGTTCCCTCTATGCCTACTTTCTGGAGGGTTTTTATCATAAATGGGTGTTGAATTTTGTCAAAAGCTTTCTCTGCATCTATTGAGATGATCATATGGTTTTTCTCCTTCAGTTTGTTAATATGGTGTATCACGTTTATTGATTTGCATATATTGAAGAATCCTTGCATTCCTGGAATAAACCCCACTTGATCATGGTGTATGATCCTTTTAATGTGCTGTTGTATTCTGTTTGCTAGTATTTTGTTGAGGATTTTTGCATCTATGTTCATCAGTGATATTGGCCTGTAGTTTTCTTTCTTTGTGACATCCTTGTCTGGTTTTGGTATCAAGGTGATGGTGGCCTCGTAGAATGAGTTTGGGAGTGTTCCTCCCTCTGCTATATTTTGGAAGTTTGAGAAGGATAGGTGTTAGCTCTTCTCTAAATGCTTGGTAGAATTCGCCTGTGAAGCCATCTGGTCCTGGGCTTTTGTTTGTTGGAAGATTTTTTATCACAGTTTCAATTTCAGTGCTTGTGATTGGTCTGTTCATATTTTCTATTTCTTCCTGATTCAGTCTTTGCAGGTTGTGTATTTCTAAGAATTTGTCCATTTCTTCCAGGTTGTCCATTTTATTGGCATAGAGTTGCTTGTAGTAATCTCTCATGATCTTTTGTATTTCTGCAGTGTCAGTTGTTACTTCTCCTTTTTCATTTCTAATTCTATTGATTTGAGTCTTCTCCCTTTTTTTCTTTCTTTTTTTTTTTTTTTTTTTTTGCGGTACGCGGGCCTCTCACTGTTGTGGCCACTCCCGTTGCAGAGCACAGGCTCTGGATGCGCAGGCTCAGCGGCCATGGCTCACGGGCCCAGCCGCTCCACGGCATGTGGGATCTTCCCAGACCGGGGCACGAACCCGTATCCCCTGCATCGGCAGGCGGACTCTCAACCACTGCGCCACCAGGGAAGCCCTCCCTTTTTTTCTTGATGAGTCTGGCTAATGGTTTATCAATTTTGTTTATCTTCTCAAAGAACCAGCTTTTAGTTTTATTGATCTTTGCTATCCTTTCCTTCATTTCTTTTTCATTTATTTCTGATCTGATTTTTATGATTTCTTTCCTTCTGCTAACTTTGGGGTGTTTTTGTTCTTCTTTCCCTAATTGCTTTAGGTGCAGGTTAGGTTGTTTATTCGAGATGTTTCCTGTTTCTTAAGGTGGGATTGTATTGCTATAAACTTCCCTCTTAGAACTGCTTTTGCTGCATCCCATAGGTTTTGGGTCGTCGTGTCTCCATTGTCATTTGTTTCTAGGTATTTTTTAATTTCCTCTTTGATTTCTTCAGTGATCACTTCGTTATTAAGTAGTGTATTGTTTAGCCTCCATGTGTTTGTATTTTTTACAGATCTTTTCCTGTAATTGATATCTAGTCTCATAGCATTGTGGTCGGAAAAGATACTTGATACAATTTCAATTTTCTTAAATTTACCAAGGCTTGATTTGTGACCCAAGATATGATCTATCCTGGAGAATGTTCCATGAGCACTTGAGAAAAATGTGTATTCTGTTGTTTTTGGATGGAATGTCCTATAAATATCAATTAAGTCCATCTTGTTTAATGTATCATTTAAAGCTTGTGTTTCCTTATTTATTTTCATTTTGGATGATCTGTCCATTAGTGAAAGTGGGGTGTTAAAGTCCCCTACTATGATTGTGTTACTGTCGATTTCTCCTTTTATGGCTGTTAGTATTTGCCTTATGTATTGAGGTGCTCCTATGTTTGGTGCATAAATATTTACAATTGTTATATCTTCTTCTTGGATCGATCCCTTGATCATTATGTAGTGTCCTTCTTTGTCTCTTCTAGTAGTCTTTATTTTAAAGTCTATTTTGTCTGATATGGGAATTGCTACTCCAGCTTTCTTTTGGTTTCCATTTGCATGGAATATCTTTTTCCATCCCCTTACTTTCAGTCTGTATGTGTCTCTAGGTTTGAAGTGGATCCCTTGTAGACAGCATATATATGGGTCTTGTTTTTGTATCCATTCAGCCAATCTGTGTCTTTTGGTGGGAGCATTTAGTCCACTTACATTTAAGGTAATTATCGATATGTATGTTCCTATTCCCATTTTCTTAATTGTTTTGGGTTCGTTATTGTAGGTCTTTTCCTTCTGTTGTGTTTCTTGCCTAGAGAAGTTCCTTTAGCATTTGTTGTAAAGCTGGTTTGGTGGTGCTGAACTCTCTCAGCTTTTGCTTGTCTGTAAACGTTTTAATTTCTCCATCAAATCTGAATGAGATCCTTGCTGGGTAGAGTAATCTTGGTTGCAGGTTTTTCTCCTTCATCACTTTAATTATGTCCTGCCACTCCCTTCTGGCCTGTAGAGTTTCTGCTGAGAGCTCAGCTGTTATCCTGATGGGGATTCCCTTGTGTGTTATTTGTTGTTTTTGCCTTGCTGCTTTTAATATGATTTCTTTGTGTTTAATTTTTGACAGTTTGATTAATATGTGTCTTGGTGTATTTCTCCTTGGATTTATTCTGTATGGGACTCTCTGTGCCTCCTGGACTTGATTAACTATTTCCTTTCCCATATTAGGGAAGTTTTCAACTATAATCTCTTCAAATATTTTCTCAGTCCCTTTCTTTTTCTCTTCTTCTTCTGGAACCCCTATAATTCGAATGTTGGTGCGTTTAATGTTGTCCCAGAGGTCTCTGAGACTGTCCTCTGTTCTTTTCATTCTTTCTTCTTTATTTTGCTCTGCAGCAGTTATTTCCACTATTTTATCTTCCACCTCACTTATCCGTTCTTCTGCCTCAGTTATTCTGCTATTGATCCCATCTAGAGTATTTTTTATTTCATTTATTGTGTTTTTAATCGATGCTTGATTCATCTTTAGTTCTTTTAGGTCCTTGTTAACTGTTTCTTGCATTTTGTCTATTCTATTTCCAAGATTTTGGATCTTGGAAATAGAATCTTGCATCATCTTTACCATCATTATTCTGAATTCTTTTTCAGGTAGACTGCCTATTACCTCTTCATTTGTTAGGTCTGGTGGGTTTTTATCTTGCTCCTTCTCCTGCTGTGTGTTTTTCTGTCTTCTCATTTTGCTTATGTTACTGTGTTTGGGGTCTCCTTTTTGCAGGCTGCAGGTTCGTAGTTCCCGTTGTTCTTGGTGACTGTCCCCAGTGGCTAAGGTTGGTTTAGTGGGTTGTGTAGGATTCCTGGTGGAGGGGACTAGTGCCTGTGTTCTGGTGGATGAGGCTGGATCTTGTCTTTCTGGTGGGCAGGTCCACGTCTGGTGGTGTGTTTTGGGGTGTCTGTGGACTTTTTATGATTTTAGGCCACCTCTCTGCTAATGGGTGGCGTTGTGTTCTTGTCTTGCTAGTTGTTTGGCGTAGGGTGTCCAGCACTGTAGCTTGCTGGTCGTTGAGTGAAGCTGGGTGCTGGTGTTGAGATGGAGATCTCTGGAAGATTTTCGCCATTTGATATTATGTGGAGCTGGGAGGTCTCTTGTGGACCAGTGTCCTGAAGTTGGCTCTCCCACCTCAGAGGCACAGCACTGACTCCTGGCTCCTCAATTTGGTATGATTTGTTGTCTATTCATGTATTCCACAGATGCAGGGTACATCTCTTTGATTGTGGAGATTTAATCCGCTGCTCATTGATAACTACTTTGATCTTTATTATTTCTTTTGTTCTGTTTTACTTTGGTTTTAATTTTTCCTTTTTCTAATATCTTATTTTGAAAGATGAAGTCATTCATTTTTGAAACCTTTCCTCTGTTTTCATATAGGTGGCTAGTGCTATATATTTTTCCTTGAATAGTGCTTTAGCAACATCTACAAATTCTCATATGTTGAGTTTTCATTTTCTTCAGTTAAGAATAGTTAATTTCCCTTTTGAGTCCTTCTTTCATCCATGGGTTATTTAAGAAGAACGTTATTTAGTTCCAAATATTTGTTTATTTTCTAAGGATATTTCTAGTAAGCAGTTCTAATTTAACTCCATTGTGATCAGGGAATATATTTTTTATGTATTGCTTCCTTTTCAATTTATTGAGACTTGTTTTATGGCCCAGAATATGGTATATATATATCTTGTTAAACGTTCCATGAACAATTGAGGAGAATTATTGTTAGATAAATAAATGTCAGTCAGGTCAAATTGGTTGATAGTGCTGTTCAAATCTATTGTAGCCTTGCTGATTTTCATGCCTACTTGACTTATCAGTTCTTGGAGAAGCATGTTGACATCTCTGACTGAAATTGCAGATTTGCCTATTTCCCTTTGCATGTCTATCAGTTTTTGCTTCATGTGTGTTGAAGATCTGTTATTGGGTTTATAAACATTTAGGATTGTTATGCCCTAATGATTAATCATCTTCTTCATGAAATGACTGGGTCTCTATTCCTGGTAATATTCTTGGCTTTTTTTTTTTTTTTTTTTTGCGGTACGCGGGCCTCTCACTGTTGTGGCCTCTCCCGTTGCGGAGCACAGGCTCCGGACACGCAGGCTCAGCCGCCATGGCTCACGGACCTAGTGGCTCCGAGGCATGTGGGATCTTCCCATACCGGGGCATGAACCCGTGTCCCCCTGCATCAGCAGGCGGACTCTGAACCACTGCGCCACCAGAGAAGCCCTATTGTTGGCTTTTAAATCAATTTTTTTCTGGCATTAATTTAGCTATTCCAGTTTCCTGCCATTAATTCCTTCCAGTGTTTTGTTTACTCTCAGACATTGTAGTTTTCATCTCTAAAGACTTTTTGTATAGAAGATTTTAGGAAAAATTAATTAACCACTCTGTGTCTTTAATTTCTTCTCTATTAAAAGGACGTAATAATGGTACCTATACTATAGAATTGTTTTGAGGATTAAATAAATAAATATATGAAAGTGCTTACAATTGCATGTGTCACAGTGTAAGTTCTGAACAAACATAATCTACAGCTGTTATTCCTACTATTAAGGCTGCCTTTTCAAAAAAGTATCTTTAAAAATCCATAACATATTGAAACAGAATTTCTTATTGATTTATATCCCGAGGAATTTTATTGTTTGCACTTTCATTTGTCATCCTCAATCTAAATAAACTAGGCTATCATTATATGAAATCAAAAATACCTGTTTAATTTTGTTTCATTACATTATTATCATGGTTTTGTACTTAGGATTGTGTACAAAGATACAGGTATAGTCTCATTATCATATTTTTCAAATTTAGTGGGTTACAATTCCCAAGTGCATTAGAATTGTACAATAGTTGTGAGTTGTCAACTGTGCATACTTAGTTTAAATACAGGACACATTGAGAGACTATACAAATTAGTCATTTGTTTTTTTATCACAAAAATTTTGCATTTAATGTTTTGTATGAGACCTTCACATTATTATCATTTATAATGGGTCATGTCATTTTTAGATTGGACAGCTGGCTTTTAAAGGAATGAGAAGACTCAATAGAATCCAGTCAATTGTGTTTGAGACTGCCTACAACACCAATGAGAACATGCTGATTTGTGCCCCTACTGGAGCTGGAAAGACCAACATTGCAATGCTTACAGTTTTGCATGAAATTCGCCAGCATTTTCAACAAGGTGTTATCAGAAAGAATGAATTTAAGGTAGGAAATTAACAAGCCCAACAACAGCTTTTTAAATTATAAAATTTAAAATCATTTTGCAGTTGTACATGTTACATGAGATCTGGAAGTTTTTAAGGATATTATACATGAAGTCGTGTAAAGAATGCTGCATGATTTACTTTATTACTTTTAGGCAATCCCTATTTGTGTTATGAAAATCCCACTACCCCTGTGAAAGCTATGAAAATGCACTTAGCTTTGAAGCACCAGTTTTCAAAGTGATAAGGCTATGTAAACAAATTCCATTGTCCTGTAAACAGCTGCACACTTATGCAACAAAGATAAGTACTTTTCATATATCACTATTAAGATTTTTCACCCTAATTGGCTAGAATCATATTTCACAATAAATAGTGACTTGTATTGACATTGTAGTTTTTGCTCATTCATCAAGCTAGTGTTTCTTTGACGCAGATTGTATATGTTGCTCCAATGAAAGCGTTGGCAGCTGAAATGACAAATTACTTCAGCAGACGTCTAGAGCCACTGGGCATCATTGTGAAAGAATTGACTGGTGATATGCAGTTGTCAAAAAATGAAATTTTACGAACTCAGGTATGTTGTATACTTAGATTTTTGTTGTTGTTGCTTAATACCATTCTTTTTATTTTCCAAGCAATTGTTAAACAACTATACCTTAAGTAACTATAAAACATAATATGAATGTAACATGGTGAACTTCTTTATTTGTAACCACAGCCTATCCTCTACAGAAGAGGTTTTTGCTGGTGCTTTGTTCTATTATAGCCCTTCTAACTTCCATGATTCTTGCCTTATCTTGAATATTGTTAGATTCCTGGTGCAGATTTTAAGTCATTGACAGTAAATGTTGATCTTTTAAAACAATAGGCAATGAGGATTTTCATAAGACCAGACTTCAGTTTTAAGAACAGGAAAATGTATCTTTATACTTTATATGTTATAGATGTTTAAAGGATCCCACTAGCATTCTAAAGTATTCCATAAGGATGGTTTAACGTATATAAAAAAGTTTTTAGTCATTCTGTATTTTAGCAAATAGGAAGCTACTAAATCTTGCACTGTATATAGCACTATATTAGGTGAAATGTATGACAAGCAGGGCATTTAAGATACCGTCCTGCCTTCAAGGATCTTATATTATGACTGAGTAGGCAAAAACTACATTAGAACTACAGCTAGATTATCATTAATGGATGCAACATGTAAGTAGGTGATGTTCATAGTGCTTGTAAAAAATAAAATAATGTATTACCCAATATTAATGGGACAATTCAGGGGAGTTTAATGGAAAATAGATGATGTAGCTTTTGAAACAGTGAATAGACATTGATTTAAAATGTGATTTGAGGGTATCTTCATTTCCTAGTTAAACAATATGATATTTCACTTGATAAAATATTCCTTAAAATGATGTTTTCTGGGAATTTTTAATGGCCTTAGAAATTGAAGTTTCGAAAAAAATACAGGAACAACTCTTTATGTTAATACAATTATATATCCCATGCAATAACCAAAATGCTATCAGGAGGAATAATTATAGTAGTTATGTCTGGTGGTAGGATTATGGAAGATTTTTTCCCCACTTTTTCTACTGTAAGACTGTGTTAATGTTATAATCTAAAAAATAAGCATAATTTTTATTTTACTCTAGGTATCATTGTTTTATTCAGCATAATTATTTTTCTTCTATATAGTTGTTTCATAACCTATCACCCAATTACCTAATTTTTTGGTAAAGGCTAGGGAAAGGAAACTAAAATTTATGGGACACCAGCTAGCATGATGCTCTTGTCACTATGCTAGTTGCCCTACAGACATAACAATGCAGTTCTGTTGAGGAGAGTAAGGCTTATTGAGGTAACAGGTCTTGCCTGGGCTCCCATTTCCAGTAAATCATGTAGATAGGATTGGATTCCAAGTCTTCAAATTTCAAAGTTTGTGATAAATTTCTACTAAAATATTTCACTTTTGCCCATCTTTTATATCCACAGTTTGTTGTTTTAGGTGGTGATGGTGGTGGTTTAAACCACCAAGATACTGAAGGAGCTTGGTAGTATTTGAAAGAAAATCAGTAAAATGAGGGTTTGTCATGTGAGGGAAAAAATGCCTATCTATAGATGTTTAGTTTTCAAGTCAGTTCAGTATAATATGTATAGCAAGTAAATGAAATAATTTTTAAAGTTACTGAAACTAACAAAATTACCTTATTTAGAGATCAAAAGTTGGGGAAGTAAAGGTGTGTTAACTTAATTTTTTAAAGAAATTACAAAATGCCACCATTTTAGGACTTAGTGATTAATAATGAAGGCTCTAGTTAAGAGTACTTTTAGAAGTTTGGAAAATTTCCCAAAATGTAGAGATAGTGAAGCCTTTAGTTCACTGAAGTATTTGTTTTTGTATTAATAGCTTTAGTTTTTGGAATGCTAAAATTAAAAAAATTTTAAACTCATCTCTAAATTGTAAAATAGAATTTTGTCATCAGTGGTGACAGTATTTGTTACTATTCTTTTAGTTTGTGAAGGACTGATATTCAACTGTTCTCAGGGTATATGACAGTACCAGTTGTTAAAATATTGAAATATTGTTTAGCTCATTGGGAAATGGATACTGCTAAGAGCCCTCCAATTGCAGCTCCTACCAACTCATAATCCAGCAATTAAAGGGTTAGTACCTGGACCAGCAGGAGGCCTCTAGGATGTAGTTTTAGCCCTAGGGCAGCTGTTCCTATTAGTTTGTTTTCTTGCAGTTAATCACCCTATTTCGTCCTTTCCTGTACCAATGCTGACTTCCCCAGGCCTCAGTGCTGGCCTGGGGTGGAAATGAAAGAATACGTTTGCCTGTCAGCCTGGCATCCTTACCACCCCGCCTTTCTGGTGGACAGTTGTCCATTCATACTAGTTGTTAAATATTTTAAATATTATACCTGATTTTTAATTAATACTACTAGAGTTTAAAGATTTCTTAGTGAAGACCAGTATGTATTTCAGTAAAGGTTAGTAGATAAAAGCAATAATCAAGGATGTAGCTCTGGTTATTAATGACAGTTTCCTTCAATTAAAAAAATTATTTTACCATATTTATAGTAGCCTGTGTAAAGTCATTGCTGAACACAGCATGTGGCCCATTACAGTCAGGTTTTATTGACTGCCTTTTTTTTCTGTGAATGAGTCACATCACCCTGTTGCCTATCTAGTAATTTTGGGTTGAAAATAAAAAGTTTTAGTAACTCTAGATTCTATTCATCCAGCCTTTTCCTTGAAACATTTTAAATTTGATTTTGTTAAAAAAATCTAGAGAATTACCGCCTAAAAACAATAACAATTATATTTATATATAGTCACTTTAGCTAATAAATTTTTATTCTTTTTGTATAATTTGTAGACTTAGCACAATGAACTGAGTCATGTTTAAAATATTAAGTTTATACAATAAAGAGAAAGGAGTTTTAAGATTTGTGTAACAGTACAATGTTACGTACAGTTTCTATATTTATGGACACATTTATAGAAATAGTGTTATGTATGATAGCTTTCAGGGCTAGCTGAACATATAATTGCAGACAGAGATCATTATCTTAAAACTACACATCAAGACACATAGACTGATAGATATTTTTTTAGTGTGTGATTTTTACTTTCATAATGTCTTATGAAGTCACGCAAATTAGATAAAAATTTGGCACACAACCAACTGTCTTTATTAAAAATAAAATTTCCTGAAACCGGAACCATTCTAGAGCATCTGAGACCATACCAATGATATAGCCTACCTAAAGAAATGAGTTTTGTATCCTGGTGGGTACAATGAAATTAAGGGAAGAAATTAAGTCAGTTTGTTCCTCTTTTATTACTTGCAAGTACAGACTTATGAAATTTTCTGTAAATGTTAAGTTTGGCTTTGGTAATCTTATCTCACTGCTATGCTGTATCCAGGGTTGTTCTTCTGTATCTTTCTGCATTAGTCTTTCTGCATACCATTAACAGACCAGTTAAGAAAACGAAAAAACAAAACAGACCAAAAAAACCCCTGCATTGACCTACTAGAGAATGGACTTGAGGATACGGGGAGGGGGAAGGGTAAGCTGGGACAAAGTGAGAGAGTGGCATGGACATATATACACTACCAAACTGTAAAATAGATAGCTAGTGGGAAGCAGCCGCATAACAGGGAGATCAGCTCAGTGCTTTGTGACCACCTAGAGGGGTGGGATAGGGAGGGTGGGAGGGAGGGAGATGCAAGAGAGAAGAGATATGGGGACATATGTATATGTATAACTGATTCACCTTTTTTTTTTTTTTTTTTCTTTTTTGCGGTATGCGGGCCTCTCACTGCTGTGGCCTCTCCCGTCGCGGAGCACAGGCTCCGGACGCGCAGGCCCAGCGGCCACGGCTCACGGGCCCAGCCGCTCCGCGGCACATGGGATCCTCCCAGACCGGGGCACGAACCCGTATCCCCTGCATCGGCAGGCGGACTCCCAACCACTGCGCCACCAGGGAGGCCCTGATTCACCTTTTTATAAAGCAGAAACTAACACACCATTGTAAAGGAATTATACTGCAATTAAGACATCTCTCCCCCTAAATGTACTCTTTATCAAGAATTGCTATTTTAAAATATTCATTTTGCTTTTCAGTGGCTCCGTTGAGCAGTTGAGCTTTTTCTTATACTCTTTCCTCAACTCAGATTATCCCTTCTACATTCTTTCCTAGTATCATAGGTGCAGTATTCTTTTAAATCTCAGTGAAAATACTGGTCAGAAATTTTAGAAAAGGTTTCTCCTCTCCTAGCAGTAACTCTGTATCAAAGCAAGTCATTTGCTCTGAGTTCTGAAATCATTATCCTTTTCAAAATTTTTGTTTGCTCATCCTTATCCTGGGCGGAGTTTATCTCTGCAGCTTTGGAAGTTGAGATGGGTTATTTCAGGTTTTGTTTTTGTTTCCATTTTGGCTGGGGATGAAGCGATCTTTGTCAAACCTGTTAGGCCCAGGCAACAGCAAAGGGAACCCTGAATTTCTGTTGTATTATTCTGCCAGCTCAGAGCTCACCCAGCAACCTTAGTTGGGAGGGTGTGTGTGGTGTGCATATATGCATGTGCTTATGTCACTTTCAGTGTTCCTGCCCCAATTTACTCTTCTCTCAAGGGGATTCTTCCTCTGGCATATATTTTATTGATTATTTCACTGAAAATGTGTATATACTTAAGGGTGGAGGGGAGGAAAAAAGGGGAGGAAAAATGGTTAGAAATTACACATGCTCAGGTTACAGTTTTATCTGGATATCTGTGTATATGTTTCATTTAATGTTGCTACCTTTCTGTATAAAATCGGAGGATATCTTTATTGCATCTCCAGTTCTAAAAGATATTTTTGCTGGATATAGATTTGTAGGTTATAAATTCTTTTCTTTCACCACTTGAAAAATGTGTCACTTTTTCTGACCTCCAAGGTCTCCAAAGAAATATTCACTGCCATTCAAATTACTGTTCCCCTACAGGTAATTTGTTTTTTCTTTCTCTTGATCACCTTTCAAGATTCTTTCTTTGTCTTTGCTTCGTGTCTATAGATTTATGTCTTTTGTCAGGTTTGGGAAATTTTTATCCTTTATTTCTTCAGCCCTTTACTTTTTCTCCTTTCTTTGTTGGACTGCAGTGATGGGAATGTTAGTTCTTTTGTTATTGTCCCACAGGACCCTGAGATCTGGTTTTCTTTTTCTATTCTTAAATATGTTTTCTCTGTTGTTCAGATTGGATAATTATGATCCATCTTTGAGTCCACTGATTCTTTCATCTGTTGTCTGAATTCTTGCTATTGAGCCCTACCAGTGAGTTTTTAATTTAGGTTGTTGTATTTTTCAGTTCTAAACTTTTTTTTGGTTTTGCTTTATGTTTCTTTGCTGAGACTTTGTTTCATTTGTTTTGAGTGTGTTTGAAACTGTTCTTTAAAGGATTTTTATGATAGTTGCTTTAAAAGTCTTGTCAGATAATTCCAACATCTTTGTCATCTCAGTGTTGGAATTTGTTGCATGTTTTTTCTCATCTGAGTTGAGATTTTCCTGGCTTTTATGTTATTTTCAGTCATACCCTGTACATTTTGGGTATGGTGTTATGAGACTCTGGTTCCTACTTAAATCTTGTTACCTGTTACTCTCTGGCTGGAATAGTTGTCAGGACTTTTTCTACATGTGTCCCCAAACCCTCAGTGCCAGTCTCGTTACACAATGAGGTTGGGGAGGAACAATTTTTTTTTTCATGCTGTTTGGCTGGTGTTGTCAAAAAGTTTCTGTTCATGGACTTCCCTGGTGGTGCAGTGGTTAAGAATCCACCTGCCAATGCAGGGGACATGGGTTCGAGCCCTGGTCCAGGAAGATCCCACATGCTGCAGAGCACCTAAGCCCATGTGCCACCACTACTGAGCCTGCACTCTAGAGCCCACAAGCCACAACTACCGAGCCCACGAGCCACAACTACTGAAGCCTGTGTGCCTTAGGGCCGCATGCCGCAACTACAGAGCCTGCATATTGCAACTACTGAAGCCCGCGTGCCTAGAGCCCGTTCTCCGCCATAACAAGAGAAGCCACCGCAATGAGAAGCCCGCGCACCACAATGAAGAGTAGCCCCCACTCGCCACAACTAGAGAAAGCCTGCGTGCAGCAACAAAGACCCAATGCAGCCAAAACTAAAATTTAAAAAAAAAAAAAGTTTCTGTTTATCAGGGCTGCCCTCCATCAGTACTTTGTTTAGAGAAACTTCTTGTATCTTGGTTGTTTTGTTTTATTTTGTTTCATGGATGGGTTCTGTACCCTTTCACTTTCCTAGTTTTGAGCTTCTTCAGCACCTGATTGGGATATATAGGAGTCAAGGAAAGAAAGAAAGGAACGCACTGCCAGGTTATTCCTTGAATCCTGAGATCCCTATGCAGTCTCACTTCTTATTTCCAATTTTTAGAGTCTTCTGATGTCTGTTTCATGTATTTTGTCTAGGGTTTTTAGATATAATAAATAGGGTAAGATGAAATGTGTCTACTCTGTTTTGCCCAGCCATACAGACTTAAAATTATAATACAGTCAAATTTATCAACATCCTCTATGGTTTGTTGCCTTTTTTGTTTGTTATATTTTCTTGGAAATACTAAGCATGATTTGGAGATATTGCTGGTTTGGTTCCAGACGACCACAGTAAAGCGTATATTGCAGTAAAGCGAGTCACATGAGTTATTTGGTTTCCCAATTCATATGAAAGTTATATTTATACCGTACTGTAGTATATTAAGTGTGCAGTAGCACTGTCTTAAAAAATAATGTAATACCTTAATTTAAAAATACTTTATTGCTAAAAACTGCTCACCATCATCTGATAGTGAACAGTTGCCACAACCTTCAGTTTGTGAAAAACACATTATCTGCAAAGCACAACCAGGTGAAGTGCAATAAAATGAGGAATGCCTTTACTATGACCCAAGTTTATGAGATCCTTTTCCTATATTTTTCTTCTAATAGATTTAAAGTTTTGTTTTTCACATTTAAGTCTTGAATCTCTCTGAATTTTAGTTGTTATTTTGGTGAGGGCAGCGTTCTAATTTTATTTTTTTACCTAAGGAAAGCCAACTATTTCATCATCATTTTCTCTCTATACTTCCCTGGTAAATTTGAAATGCCATCTTCATGGTATTCTAAATTCTACTGTTGTCTTATGGGTATTATGGAGCTTTTTGTTGTTACATTGTTGTATATGTCTGGCCTGGCCTCGGGACTATGCTGTTTTAATTACTATTATTTCAGAATAAGTCTTGAACGTAAAGCAAATTCCACCTCCTTATTTTATTCTCATTTTTCAGAATAACCTTAGCTATTCTTCAGCCTTTACTTGAGCATTTTCATTTTGAAATCAGACTCTAATTTCAGTACATCAAAGGACCTGTTGAGATTTTATAAGAATTGCAGTGAGTTTATGGAATACTTCGGGGGAGAATTGACACTTGTATCATGTCATCTCTCCATCCATGACCATTGTATATTTTCCACTTTTTTTTTTTTTTTTTTTTTTTTTTTTGCTGTACGCGGGCCTCTCACTGCTGTGGCCTCCCCCATTGCGGAGCACAGGCTCCGGACGCACAGGCCCAGCGGCCATGGCTCACGGGCCCAGCCTCTCCGCGGCATGTGGGATCTTCCCAGACCGGGGCACGAACCTGTATCCCCCGCATCGGCAGGCGGACTCTCAACCACTGCGCCACCAGGGAAGCCCTATTTTCCACTTTTTAGGTCCTTTTTGACCTTCAAAAATGTGTTATAATTTTCGTCATGGGTCTTATATGTCTTTTTTAAGATTTGTTTCTGGGGATCTTATATTATTTGTTGCTGTCTTTTAAAATTCCTGTTATGTAATGGTTATCATTGGAGTTTAAGAACACTATTAATTTTTGTGTGTTTATATTTTATCCCACAATCCTGCTCAATGCTCTTATTAATATTAATAGCTCATCTATAAATATCTTTGGTTGTCTGTATACATGGTGATAACAATCTACAAATTACAGCAGTTTGGTCTCAATAACTTTGAAAGTAGCCCAGCCTTAGATGCTAATGTCTTTGGCTTTTCTATCTTAGTGTATGTGTGTTTGTGTTGTTTTAAATATTTCCTCTTATATGTTTTTGAACTAGAGAGGGGAGTTTACATCAGCTCATTCTGCTTTATTGAGTGAAAGTTACAAAATTCACTGTTCTCATGCTAATGTACAGCAAACAATTAAAATGATCACAGAATAATGACTAAGCTATATGTGTGTGATTACTAAGAAAGTTTTTTTGTTTTGGAAGTCTGGAACTTCTAAATATTTTACTATTTAAAATGACTATTTTATTGAATTAAAAGTTGAAAACAGAGAACCATATAGTTAGCTCTGAGAAGAAAAAATTTCATAAACAGAAATGTAAAAGTTGTATAAAGTTCAGAAGTGCAAAAGCATTCAGCCTATATTTTTTACTTGTGAAAAAGAGGCTTAACTGTATTTGAAAACATCATTTGTCATTTTAAGTTTAGCTAACTGAATATAAATATCCACTCAAAGCAAGTTTTAAAGTACTAGTGCTTCTTTGATTAATAGCAGTTCCAGACCTCATTTTAAGGGGAAAATCCTGATAAATTACGTTTGTGTCCTATTCTTTAAAAAAAAAAAAAAAGGCAAGGGCAGGGACTTTATAATTCAAGCATATCTTCAAATTTCTTCCCCCAAGGCATCACAGAAACATAAGAGCATTCTATATACTCATTAGTATCTGAGATATTTTTTGAAATTTTGAATTTATTCTTATAACTTACCTCTGGAATTAAAAAAAAAATCTCTGCTTAAAGGATCTGATGAATAAAAACATTCTCTGTTAATCTGAATTCTTGCACTTTCTTGAACAATACCAAATGCTTATGCTTTCTTCAGAAATTTCTAGTTTGATATGGTGTGATGTCAGTGAGAAAATACAGTCTTATAATACCCTGAGAGCTTGATAGGTCAGGGCAATTTTTTTAGTTCTTGATTTGAAAGCAAGTTTTCTGTTGTTGGGGGTGCTTTGGTCACTCTTCAAGGAAATTGTTTTCAAAATGGCTCGTCTCATAAACACTGCAGCAAAACTACAAAGTTGCTATAAACCTAAAATGCAAGTCCAGAGCTGGCTAATTTTAGGATTTGTAGGGAGCTGTGCTTTCTGTAATTTCTATGACTGATCTAAATAGCTTCTCTTAGATGTATAATTTTCATTTTCACATTATTGTAAAAAAATTTTTTTCATGTATCAAAACTAGAAATATATGAAATCTTATTTTTGCAAAGCTTTGTGCCACTACAGCCATAAATAATTTTTCTTAAGGATACTAATTGTACTTGGATTCATCATTGATTTGAACTTTTGTTAAACTCATTACATAGAAATATTTACTGCCTATTGTTCTTGGATAAAGTCATCACAACGTTAGAGGGCACGCCTATTCATATTATGATAAATATTATGTTAGATCACATATTTTAAACCATTTTGTATCCTACAGGTCATTTTCTGTGTATTTTGTTGTGTAGTTTTACATTTCTAACTGGAGCTTTGTGGCACTTTTAAAAATCAGTGTGAATTAAAAGTTAATTTTATCTTGAGAATTTCTGTACGCCACATTTTTTTTTTTATTCCAAAGGATAACATGCTCATTGTAGGAAAGTTTTAAAAATACAGAAAATTACAAAGCTTAGTATATATCCTCTTAATCTTTTTTTGAGGCAAGGATGTATAACATTAAAAAATGAAAGTTGATTGTTTATTATTAAATTTTTCCAGTAAATATTTTTGCATAGTATTAAGGATTAGTTCGTATTGCATGACATTTGATGGCTGCAGAGTATTCCCTTTACTGGATATAATATGTTTACTGTGCACTTCTGATGACTTTTACTTAAAAATAAAATGTACTTACTTATTCATAGCAGATTGAATATTGAGGGAAAAGAGCTAAATAGGATATTTCAGAAACTAATTTGATACAGTGGAGAAAAAAATTTTCTCTTCTAGTTTTTAAGTTGATTCTTCATGAACTGCTGGTTAAGGGGTTTTCTTTACATTCCCATTTATCAATGGCATTACCATAAGCATAGACTTCTGTTTCTTTTAGTGCAGCGATTCACTGGGTCTAGTTCCCTTGAAAGGGAACTAGAAAAGGTTCTTTGTCTTTTCTGTTGATGGGTGATAGTTATATATATGATGCACTCCCCTAGGCTTACTCATAGGATGGGCCATGGGTTATCTAGTTCCTGGTGTTCCACTTATAATTTTTTTTTTAAACAAATTTATTTATTTATTTATTTTTGGCTGCATTGGGTCTTCGTTGCTGTGCGCGGGCTTTCTCTAGTTGCGGCGAGCGGGGGCTAGTCTTTCATTGCGGTGCGCGGGCTTCTCATTGCGGAGGCTTCTCTTGTTGCGGAGCACGGGCTTTAGGCGCATGGGCTTCAGTAGTTGTGGCGCACAGGCTTAGTTGCTCCGCGGCATGTGGAATCCTCCCAGACCAGGGCTCAAACCTGTGTACCCTGCATGGGCAGGTGGATTCTTAACCACTGCACCACCAGGGAAGCCCCAGTTATAATACTTTTTTTCTCCGTTATTCAGAGCGCCTCTGAATGCAAGCTAATTTTGGATCTGTTATATTTAAAAAATAAAAAATTATTTTCTTTGGTACTTTAATATGGTACCTTAATTCTCATTGCTGTCTAATTTATATGTTGTAAATATTTCTTTTATCTTAAAGAAATATTAGGCACCTTATCTATAGCGTGTAAGGCATAGTACATGTGTTGGGGAGTCAATCGTGTTTAAGGCAGGGCCAAGCCTCAAAAGCTAATAGTCTAAAAGAATAATATCTGTGGTCTTGCCTGTTTGCCTTAAAAACATTTTCATTGTATAGTGCTTTGTTCCCTCAAGTTATAGAAGACTAAAATATTTTAAGTGTCTTACTGTTGTTATTTGATATAACATATAAAAGGTCTTTTGGAGTTAGAACTCTGCACATAGTTGTCCTTCAACAAATGTTAGTTTCTTTCTGCATCTTCATTGGGTTCTTTATTCTTCTCCTATCCCACTGTACTTCATGAGAGGTAACCCCAGGGTATATACTTGATTTATGCTACACTGACACTTTGAACTATACCTGGCTGTTTCAGTCCAGGAGAAAAGAAAAAATTGATGGCTTTCCCCTCAGTTTTAGAAGCGACAGTATAGTTAAGTGTGAGTGGCACTTATTTGGTACTAAGTAGAATATCCTTTTGACTTATCCCTTTGGCAGAACAATAATCTGTGGAATTGATTAAGGAGAGAGCCTTTTGAGAAGGCTTGTTAAAAGAAGGCTTTTATGTTAAATTTGATCTTCTTTTTTGTAAGAGAATTAAAGCTATTGATTCATTCCTACATTTGGGACTTTTCTTACTAGAAAGGAAAATAATAATCAATTATATTCTAAGGAAAGCACTAGATACTACTACATGTTATACTTAATGCAGGCATGCTAGTTGATCTCTAAACATTTTATTTCAGGTTTATTGAGGTATAACTAATGTGCAAAAATCATACATATTTAAAGAACACAATTTAATGAGTTTTGACATATGCGCATACCAGTGAAACCATCACCACAATCAAAATAATGAACATATTCATCAGCCCTAAAAGTTTCCTTACATCCCTTTGTAATCCATCTCTCACCATCTGCCCTCTCATCCCCAGGCAACCACTGAAATGCTTTCTGTCATTAAAATAAAATTTTGTTTACAATAAAAAAAAATTATTAAGTAGAATAATACATTGTATGCTTTTTTAAAATCTGGCTTTTTTCACTCTATAATTATTTTGATATTTATCCATGTTGTTGCATGTATTAATGGTTTATTCCTTTGTACTGCTAAGTAATTTTGTGTCGCATGGGTATACCATGAATTGCTTATCCATTCAATTTTGATGTATATGTGCCTTGGTTCCAGTTTTTGGCTATTACAAATAACACTGCTATGAACATTCTTTTGCAATCATTTTTGTGGACATAGGCCTTTCATTTCTGGGTAAGTACCTAGGAGTAGAGTTGCTGGGGATATAGTAGATGCATATTAAACTTTTAAAGAAACTACCAAACTGTTTCCAAAGTGGCTGAAATGCTTTACATTCCCACCAGCCGTGTATGAAAATTCCAGTTCTTTCACATCCTCTTTCATACTTCAGCTCTTTAATTTTAGCTATTCTAGTGGATGTGTAGTAACATCTCATTGTGATTTTAATTTGCATTTCCCTAATGACTAATGATGGTTGAGCATCTTTTCATGTGTCTTTTTGGCATCTGTATATCTTCTTTGGTGATGTATCTTTTCAAGTCGTTTGCCTTGTTTAAAGTATTTTAAGTGGGTGGTTTGTCTTACTATTGAGTCATAAGACTTTTGTATGACTCTAAATACAAGTCCCGTGTTGGATATATGCTTTGCAAATATTCTCTTACCTTAGTAGACTTGCCTTTTCATGTTTGTAATAGTGTCTTTTGAAAAGTAAACACTTTAAATTTTAATAGAGTCCTAATTATTGACTTTCTCTTTCATAGTGCATACTTTTTGTGTCCTGTTTTTAAAATATTTACCAAGCCCAAGAGAAGTAAGATCTTTTCCTTATGTTTTCTTCTAGAAATTTTATAGCTTTAGTTCTTAGTTTTAGGCTGTGATCTATTTTGAGTTAATTTTTGTGTAAGAGGTAGGGATTGAGGTTCATTTTTTTTTAATATGAATATCTGTTGTTCTGACATCATTTGTTGAAAAGGTAATCTTTTTTCCATTGAATTACCTTGGCACCAATACTGAAAACGAATTGACCATATATGTGACTATTTCTGAATTCTATTCTGTTTCATTGATTTGTATGTTTACCTTTACACCTGTACCACACTGTCTTGATTACTATAACTATATAATATGTCTTGAAATCAGGTAGTAGAAGTCCTCCAAGTTTGTTCTTTTTCAGAGTCGTTTTGATTATTCCAGGTCTTCTCTTTTCCATATAAATTCTATATATTGTGGTTGATTTTTGATAACTTTTTTCCATTTATTATTATGCAATTTTAACTAGTAACCATAGAGAGAGAACATGTTATAAAAGTGTGAATTGGGGGGTTGTAGCTGTTTATTTTTAATTATTTTGCAAAACTTGAACCTCCTGAAAACATTGCTTTAATGACAATGGAAGCCGAAGTGACTAAAAGAGATTAGAAATATTTTGAAAAGTAGGGAAAGATATCTACAACACCCTAGGATTATAGATCTTTTTAAAGTATTTAATTATTTTTAATACTTCTAAGTTTTAATTGTTTCTCTTCTCTTTTCAAAGCACATTCTTTCATTGCAGAAAAATTTAAAAATAGGCAAACAAAAACATGTCCAACTGTAAGTTATTGTAAGTGTATACTTTCTACTTCTCATTTTTGTGCCAAAATATATACATGTATTTAATGAATGGTAGTATGGCATAGTGGTATGTAGAAGTTAATTCATTTTATACATGTGAAGTGTTTAGAATGGTGCTTGGCAATAATAAATTCTTAATAAGTAATAGCTATCTTTTAATAAAACCATACAAACAAGCTGCTCTGTATTCTGCCTTTTTTATTATTTAACAAGGTACCATGCATGAACAGCTAACCATCCATGTCAATAGGTGTATGTGTACGACAATTTTAATGTTAACTAATTACGATTACTGATTGTTGCAAAAGGACCATCTAACACAAACCTGCCATGTATTCCTCATTAATTAAATTGGGAACATAGAGCAGTACTGTTCAGTACAGTAGCAAGTAGCCACATGTGACTATTTAAATTAAAATTTAATAAAATTAAAAGTTTTTTTCCTCATTTGTACTAAGCTCATTTCAGCCGCTCAGTAGTCACCAATGGTTCCCAAATTAGATAATGCAGTTATAGAACATTACTACCATCACAGAAAATTCTACTGGACAATGACAGTATAGTGCTTAAGGCAGCGTTGTGGTAATATAGAGAGCAGAAGCTGAGGCAGTGTACATGCATGCACATGCAGTTTCTTTTGTTATGGGGCATGCAGTGTTCCAGTATACAAAAGGGTCCTGGGACAGTTGAGAAAGAAGCCAAGTGTCACTCAGCCACTCCCCTTTTGTAGAATTCAGACTTACAGTCTCTGGGCCTCAGTTTAAGGGAATGTTTAGAAACATCACCCTTTTCCAGTTCTGAACCAATTTTGATTCAATTCTCAATTGTACAGTTGAGAATTCCCTGCTTCTAGATTCCCAGGGTCCTGCAGAGCCCTCTCCTCATAGTAGTACACAGCATTGTATGGGTATTTTATGTTTTCTTTAATTCTTGCTTGGATGTTTGTTTACAGTGTTTTCAAACTTTCCTGTTAGAGAAATCAGAAAGCGTGCATGATTGGTTGAAGGTTGCGAACAACCCTGTGGAGCACCAACATTTTAACACATTCGAATTAGTAATTGGAAATAGCCTTTTCATCAATTTGTCATTTCAAACGTTGTCACTACAAAATTATTCTTGATGCTATCATTTTTTATTATTATCTATAGTCATATTAGAAACCAGCTTAATTTCCAGTCCATGTCTTTTTATATTACATATCTAGGTATTGAATTTCCATATTGCTATGTTGATTATATTTTGCTCTGGAAAATACAGCAGCACAGTTTACAACTTACTTATAATAATCACTATCCCTCCCCCACCTTCCTCTCCCACCCAGTGCTATATTTTGTATGAGGATCTAAAAAGAAAATAACATGAATTTAAACCGCTTGATAAAATATGGAATAAAAAACTAAGAGGAAGTGAAAATGAGGCACAATGAAAATTTTATCAGCACAAAAGAATTTGTTTCAACTTCTGGATGTTGTACAGATCTGAACTTCTGCTGTGTATAACTAAGGACATTCAGGATAAAAATCATCGATCTAGCTCATTAAAACACTATGTATCTTTTTAATCAGTGAAGAAAGCTACTCATTTAAAATCACTATTTACTAAGCTACTTAAGCATAGTTTTAAAGCAGTTGAAAAACCCAGAGTCTTAATGGTGAAATCTAAATATTATAGGTATTGATTTAGTTTAGAAATTAGTGTGGTATTTATATTTGTTATAGTGTTGCTTCTTATTTCTCTAGTTGTCTTCTTTGGGTTTTTTAATATATTTTTTTTAATATTACTGGTTTCAAAGACAACAACAATATTCTTTTGTATTTTGAAGGCGATTCTTGACTGTTTAAGCTTAATTTTTCAAGTGACTGCGCAAGCGTAATTAGTGTGTTTTTGATGGCAGTAATGATTTTTCAGTCCTTCGTAAATCTAAACATTTTGCTTTTTCTAGTTTTTTTAATTTGTGTTTACAATTTTATCGAATTAAGCAACTAATAACCCAAATGAATTTTTAAACCTTTCATTAAGAGACATATCAAAAAATGGGAATAGAACCTGAAATGTGAAAACTTTGATCTCTAAGAGAACAGATAGTTTTAAAAGGCTTAACCATATGTTTATACATAATGGAATTAGAAGGCTACCACTTTCAAAATCTCTTGATGAAATGTAAATATTATTTGCCAGGGTAACTATTTCCTGCATTAAAGGCATGCCATTAAGAAGTAATGAGTGTTCTGTTTTGAAGAATGTCTCGTTACTTTTATTAGTAAGTAAGCTATAGATTACTTGGAAGCTTCATGGAGTTCTTAGTGTTAGTTATTATTTTTACTTTTGCAAGGTGTAATGGCTACTCATAAAATATATTAAAATGCTTTGAGTAAAAAAGCCCATTTCTATATATAAACTACTATTTTCAACTCTTTTGTTCTTCTTAATATACTTGGGTTGGAGGGGGTAGTGAGAGTGCTATAACTTTTTTTTTTTAATTAATTAATTAATTTATTTTTGGCTGTGTTGGGTCTTCGTTTCTGTGCGAGGGCTTTCTCTAGTTGCGGCAAGCGGGGACCACTCTTCATCGCGGTGCGCGGGCCTCTCACTGTCGCAGCCTCTCTTGTTGAGGAGCACAGGCTCCAGAGGCGCAGGCTAGTAGTCGTGGCCCAGCCGCTCCGCGGCATGTGAGATCCTCCCAGACCAGGGCTCGAACCCGTGTACCCTGCATTGGCAGGCAGACTCTCAACCACTGCACCACCAGGGAAGCCCCGTGCTATAATTTTTGATGCATAAAAATCTGTCTAGCGAATGCAAGTTATTATGTGAGATCGTTTTCTTAGAGAATAATTTAAAAGCACTCAGGAATCTAACTACCTTTGCTTTCACTGAGAACTTTTAGAACAACTTTGCCTATTCCATGAGTATTCTTTTGCAGAAAAATAGCTTGTTTCATAGTATTAGAGGAATGAAGAGAGGAGTGAGGGTTATATTCTATTAATGTCTTTTTTCTTCTGTTGTATTTGTTTTACATCAACATTTAGTTACTTTTTTATCATGTGATTATTTCATATTCTTACAGACATTAACTAAATAAAAGTAGCAAAGTAATTAGAAAATTTATTTTTAAATTAGTTCAGGACCCCTTCTTGCAAAGTATATCACGCCAACTTACTGAAATGCAGATCAAAAGCCAATAGAAAGTTTATTATTTTCTTCTTCCCAAAGTGAAAAATCAGAATTTCTTCTATTGCAAAATTATACTACAATACATAGCATCCTTAGAAGCAATCTAGTTTCCTTATAAACAAGGGCCTAAAAATAAAAGGAAAAGTCAAGGTAACTATGATGCTCATCCCAAGTATTCTAATTACTTATTAAATTTCAGAAAAATCCTGCCACCATTAAGTGGTAAGATGGGAACTCACTAACCACAAATATTAGTATCATTTTGAAAAAATTACTTCTTTTTCTCCGGAATATGACATACATGTATTAAATATTAAAGGGTAGATTATGTGGTCTTTCATAATTGAAAATTCCTTAAAATAAGTATTTTCCTTTAGTTCTCAAAGGCTATCTAATGAAATCTGCAAAATATTTAAAATTTTTGAAAGTTAATTATTGTCAATAAATAATAGGCCTCAGCTTCTAGAACTCCTTTATATTTTGTTTTTTGTTTGTTTCTTTGTTTTTCTTTTAAGCTCTTAACTTATCTTACAGCTATTGGGGTTGAATCTGTAAAAAGGAGTTTGACACATAAGTAAAAGTGTTGGCAGCTAATGACCTAGAAAAGATAGATGAAAAGGCTAGCCAACTTTAATTTTCTTCTACTATATTATCAAATCAAGTCAGAAAATTTTTCTCGGAGGGTGACTTGTAGCTGTATTGAGTATTTCTTAATGTTTTATTTGTGATTATCTCATCCTGAGCAAGGAGATTAGTAAGAAGTAAAATATCTGGCACATGGGGAATTTTCTGCAGCATATGTTTTTATATTATATTATATATATATTTTAGAAAAAGTCATTGACTATATTTAGCTTAAATATAGCCTATATTTAAATATAAGGTGAATATAGTCAATCCAGCACCAATTTCTATTGATTATTGATTTTATCTCCTGAATATTTCTTACATTTATCCATGTCCTCTCCATCTTCACCAGGACATCTGCCTAGTCTGAGCCTCCAATCATCTTTCACCTTGATTACTTTTATAGTATTCTGACTGGGATACCAGCATCCAGTCTGCCCCCTCCAATTCTTTCTCCACAGATAAGCAGAAAAGCAACCTGGTCAGTTTCACTCCTCCCTTTCCTACTCCCATAACTCTGTCCTATGAAAAACAACAGCAATCAAAAAAAGCCACTCATAGTTTTCCAGGCTACTGTAAGGGGAGATAAGAATACAACTTCTGGAGGTGGCTAAAAGGCTGAGTAGTCTGCATCTGCCCGTCTTATTTCCACTAGTCTCCAGTCTTCTCATCCTCTTTCCTCCAGTTGCACACTGCCTCTCTTCAATCTCTCCCATCCATTTTTCTTCCACATGCATGATCTATGCCTGTAACTGCTTCTACCTATTACTCTCTTTTTTTTTCCTTCACCTGATTAATTCCCTTTCATCCTATAGATGTTAAGTCAAATGTCACTTTCTTATTAAAGGCTTTTCTGATTTCTCTGGTTAGGTCAAATTTTCCTGTTATAAATTGTTATAACACTGCATAGCTTATTCTCAGTAGCTTATCACAAGTAAAATTTTGTATTTTATGGCTTTTTAATTAATGTGTATTGCCTCTCAACCTTCACTACAATGTAAGCCCTATGAGATCAAGGGCTGTCTGCCTTTATCTTTCCTCACCATTGCATAGTGCATGGCATCATGCCTGGCACATTGCGATGAGGAGGAAGAGAATGATGCTGATGATCTTAGAAAACCTAATTGGTCCCTATTTTATGTCAGGCATTATTCTAAACATTTTATTGTATTAATCTGTTTCATTTTCATTATAACCCTATGATATGTATATACTGTGTTTTGGTTTTTTTTTAATTTATGGAGGAAACTAAGATTTGTAGTAGTAGAGATAATAAATATCTGATAAATGCATGAATGAAAGATACTGAATGTGTTTTTATTGAGCATTCACGATATATTAGAGATAATGTATTGATAAATGAGACATGGCTATAAGAATACTTAGAAGTATTGATAAATTTGCTTATAGAAATATAGGTTTCAGTCCATGGTTATAGGACTACCCACTCTGCTTTGCTTTGGAGAAAATTAAGGTAGGAGTCCTCAGCTATTGCCTGTGAGACATAAAGAAGTGAAAAGCTGGCGTGTTTTGATGGGAAAGGCCTGGGAGGTGGAGGGAGAGAGGCAGGAGAGGAACATTATAAAAATCTGTAAGTCCTGATTGCAGAATGTTCAAGGTATATTCATTCCTCTTTGAATGATACTCTGAGATACAATTGTGCTCTTCCTGAAAAGATGAGGATACAGGCCACTTAGCTTCCTCCATAAGGAGCCATCAAGATCTCACCTTTCCTCAACACCATTCACCCTAAGTGAAGTAACATCTAGATACCAGAAACCTGGAGTATCACCCCCCGAGGCCACAGGGTAGGCAGTGGGGGTACCAGTGCCTTCTTTGTCCAGGACTCAGTGTAAATGGGCCTCTTTCTTGTATCAGCTTTAAGATTTTTCAATTTGCTAAATTTACATGAACAGAGTAGGGAAGAGACCATTTCCCTGGCTAATTCACAAAATCCATTATGTGACAGTATCTTAAGCATAACTTTCTAAACCTAAATATCTATGTGGTAGAACACAAGTTGTGTAACTCCTGCTATTAAATGTAGAAGTATTTGTTCTACTTTTTTTTTTTAACATCTCTATTGGGGTATAATTGCTTTACTACTTTCTTATTAGGTAATGATAGTTACCACCAATGTTGTGGAGTTAATAATTACTATTTGCTAAAATATATAATCCATCAACAGTTCTTGAGTATGTACCACGCAGCAGACCACTTGAAGACATTGTAGATACAATACCTGTCAAGAGAGTCACTGCCCCTGCCTTGTCTGTGCCTGTGGTTTATTAAGGGAGACAGATATTTAAGCAAACAATACAGTGTAATAGATGCTGACAGAGAAAATATGAGCACATATTTTCTATGTGTGAGATGCTGCAGAAGCCTATCAAAAGGAAATAGAGTATTATAGTTTTAAAAAAGCCTTCTAAACATTTCAGCTCAGGAGCTGAGAATGTAGAGAAAAATATGGATATGTGGTTTTGTTTTAATTTAATAATAATGGGATCATATTTATGTACATATGTGTATGTGTTTGTATAAAATGCATAATATTTTGCCTTTTCCCACTTAATATCAGTGCGTATAGATCTACATTATTGCCTTCTAAAGAACTTCATGCATGTCTGTCTGTCTGTATGTCTTTATTCTTGGGTAGAACTTTGGAAGTGAGATTGCTGGACCTAGGGTTTGTGCATTTAAAATTTTGATAGATTTTGCCAATTTGCCATCCAAAATGGATCCACTAGTTATACTTAATATCTCTGTTAAAGGGTGAGTTTATGCAAATTGATGATGTAAACCCAAACACTGAATACAAAAATAGACTCTTACTACAAGGGAAAAATGCAAAGTTTCATAAAGTAAGATGTTAAACATCACTAAAAATCAAATAAATGCTAAATTAATATACAAAGCTGTTTCTCCATGATAAATTAGTACAGGTAATGAAAATGCCCCACACAGACAAAACTACACTGTAATTTCAGCTCTCAGCCATTGCAGATAGTGTGGTAAAATCTTTTTGGTGACTGATTTGCTTAAAAGAAATCTATATAGTATAGTGAAAAACAGTTTACTTAACTGAATAGAGAATGGATATTGGAGTCCTGGGGTCCTGGAAATTTGACAGATTTAGCCGGTTCTTCTTAACTCAAGTTGCAATGTCAGAATTACTTGGGCAGCATTTTCCTACTACACACACCAGTGTTCTTTTTTGGTAATAGACATCCTAACAGGTGTGAGGTGAAAGATCATTGTTGTTTTGTTTTGCATTGCCTGATTATTAGTGATTTGAGCACCTTTTCAGGTATCAGGTGCGGGTTCATGGGAGCCTGCTGGTAGGTGCCATGGATGCTGCCTGAGGCTGTGGGAGCCGCCCTGCCTTGGGCTGCTGGAGCTAGTAGGTGCTGGGGGTAAGCCGGGGTCCTGGATTTGAGAGAGCCTGCAAGGGGACACCTAGGACCTTGAGGTTGGCCTGATCCTGGGACCGGCCAGCTCTAGGACTGAGGTGAAGTTGGGCACTCGCTTTACTTTCGTTCTCCAATGGGGAAGGTATCTCTCTCTGTGCCGGGTTGCCTGGGCTTAGAGGAGGAGCGGTGGGGGTAATGTGGTTCTATCTTTCCTACCTTCTTACTGTGTCTTTTCTTATTTCTGTGCTTTACCTACATGCCGTAATCTCTCACCTGGAATCCTTAGCTCTTGCGAAGCAATCTTTGTGTGCAGATAGTTCTTCAAATTAATGTTCCTAATTGGAGGGGATGAACACTAGAAATTCCCATGCTGCCATTTTGCTGACATAACTCCCAGTTTTTCTTTTTTAATTAGGTGTTAAGAAAGCTTAGAGCTGGGCTTTATATTTAATCATGGATATTATATTAGCTAATTCTTTGGGCATATTTGCTTTTCTCCTTATCACTTTTCTAAGCCTTGTTTGTATTGAATATGAGTTTCTGTTAAACCACTTCAGCACCAATAACAAATAATTGTTGTTTGCTCTTTTTCTGTGCTGTAAATTTGTTGGATTGTAGGAAGTGGAAGGGAATGGAGGAAAAAAATGCATAAAAATGTATAATTTCACTCGGTTCTGCACTGTAGTGATTTTGGTGCTATATGTGTAGCTTATATGTGTAGTTGTGGGCAGATTCAGTGGCAGTTGCTTGAACAAGGTTAACTGTCCCCTCATAGGTGACCTTTGCATTTCATAACATTGTATGAGAGAGTTTAGACCACATTTCACTTCTTTGCTGTGTTTTCACCTTTAAGTATAAGCTTCTAAATTTCTTGCCTTTATCTTTATGTTCTTAACCATAGACAAATGCCTGAAGACATTGAGTTGAGTGAGTTAATCACAAACTTTTATTGAGAAGTCCTTTCAATACCCATAAATTTTGATTAAATAGTACACATGTCCTGCTTTTTTAAAAAAATAAAATAGGATCCAAATAATGGAAGTAGGTTAACAATAAAGACAACTAATTTCCTTAGTTGCAGTCATTTAAAGCAGCTTATGTCCTGCCATAATTTCTTCATAAGATTTTAGAATCCTCCCTTCATCCCTCTCTTCTTCTTTTTTTTTTTTTTTTTTTGCGGTACGCGGGCCTCTCACTGTTGTGGCCTCTCCCGTTGGGGAGCACAGGCTCCAGACGTGCAGGCTCAGCGGCCATGGCTCACGGGCCCACCCGCTCCGTGGCATGTGGGATCTTCCCGGACCGGGACACGAACCCGTGTCCCCTGCATCAGCAGGCGGACTCTTAACCACTGCGCCACCAGGGAAGCCCTGTCTCTTATTTCTGATAATAGACCCCAAACAAACTTTTGATTAATTGTTCTTGAATTAGTAAAATCTCTTAGTATCGAATGCCTCGAATTAGTTTGAAGAAATGAAACTGGTATTATCTTGGTATTATCATTTTTGTGAAGAGCTGCAGAATACAGTTTTTTTAGCTCATCACATGTGAGGTTTTAAGTTTGGTATTACAATGTGATATTTAAAAGTGTTTCATTTTAGTAAGAAATCGATCCTCAAACTGAGCTCTTCACATGCAGTAGGAAAGAGGTGGTGACTATCAAATGTTCAAAGTCATAGGAGAGAGGATTTTTTTCCCCCACTTTTAAAGGGCACATATACCAGTTTGATTTGAAAAACAAAACTGCTTTATCATAAACCAAGGAAACCCATTCACTATGAGCCCTATCCCAACTGTAAAGGATAGAATTTACAGCAGGGCAGGTTTCTACCACAGATTATTCATATTCAAGAACTATGTTTTATGAGTGAGCAGAATAGGAGTCATTGTTAAGTTGTATCAGACCCTTGCTCTATGAGACTTTAATGGAACGAAATCCTGGGGTATTATGGACAGGCAGTTAGAATGATGAAAGCAAGGTCTTTATGACTATACACACTGCAATATAAACAATTTTTGTGTTTTTCTCTATTATGTGTAATTACTTAAGTTTTAGGGTAACCAAGCATTGTATTCTTTATACACTTATGTTGATGAGGCTAGAGTTCAGTATATAATGTTCTGAGTTTGTTGGAAAGTGTTTTAAATCAACAAAAAGAACTGCAAAGATAATTCTACTACAATTATAAACACAATTCTACTACAGTTATAAACACAGAACAAAGTATTTTCTTAAATGTTCAATTTTGAATTATATACTACAAGAGCTTTTTCTCCCTTACCCCCAGCACTCCATGCTCTGTTCCTTCAAAAATATTAGGTTTTCATATTGAATTATATACTTTGTTTCTTTATTTAGTAAATCTTTACCTTTGAACTTTTAACTAAAAGTAGTATCATACAGATTTTTTCCCCTAACATCAAAATGCCAAGGTACATGTCAGATTACAGTATCCTTTATGATTTTGCTTGACCGTATCTGTACTTTCAACAAGAATATGCATAAGAATACATTTGTACTTGAAGATTTTCTGATTAACTTTTATATTTTCATTTTATAGTTGAAAGCTGTAGTCCTTGACATTAAATAAGTATAGCTAGATACTTCAGAAGACTTTGTGCTTTACATGTGTGAGTGTGCACTCAAGCATGTGAATTGGTGGGAGAGGAGGGAACATAAAAAAGGTAGAAAAGGAGTAGTTGGAACTAACTGATTTGTTGTAGTGTCCCAAGGGGTAGGTATAATCTGCAAGCTGTCAGGTTCTATGACAGGGGCTGTTGCCATCAATCAGAGCTGACATTTGTATAGCAGAGGTTAGTATAACTGTAATTATATGTGTGTTTATGGAATTTAAACCATGTGACATTGTAGATTTTATCCTTAAATTAAAACATTCATATAATTTATAAGCTTGTTGGTTGAGTAAGTGTGGGATTATGTATTTTAAAAAGGAACATAGACTTCCTAAATCCTGCAAACTGTTGTGCGGTCTACATCTATAGCATTATAATGTGATTTGTAACAACTCCCGGCTGACTGTCTTCAACACAGAAAATTTATTAAGCAAGCATTTTTGAATATTGTCCTTTAGCCTAGTTAATAGATCCTTAACATTTTCAACTAAATGTACAATATTTCATCAATTGTAAGACATTTAAAAACTTTATTTGGTAGTCTTTTTTTAACTTCTTAGTGACACATAAAATGAAGGTGTGGCTTAAAATTAATAGCTCTTGAGATTTGATGAATTATAGTAATATACTCATGGATTTTAATGACTATATTTTGGTATTTTACCTTTCTGACTTTTAAAAAAGTCATTTATATAATGGGTTTAAACAATTAAAATTTTTTTCTATAGTCTGAATACCAAAAATTTCAAAATGAATTTTAAATATTATACAGGTAAGAAAGTCTACTTCCATTTTTAAAAATTTCTTGTATTCCATTAACATTTTAAGTCTAGTTTTAATTTATAGCCATCTGCCTCAAAGAAGAGTACTGCTACAACAGTCAAAATGTTTTAAAAACAAATGTTTAAAATTCAGTAGGATATCAGTGTGACTTGTATAACTTGAAATGGATATAACAGGATTTGTTAAACATAAAACAGACTGCTTTTAGACATCACAAACATTCTCTGTGTCTCAATGTTCATTGCAGCTCTATTTACAATAGCCAGGACATGGAAGCAACCTAAGTGTCCATCAACAGATGAATGGATAAAGAAGATGTGGCACATATATACAATGGAATATTACTCAGCCATAAAGAGAAATGAAATTGAGTTATTTGTAGTGAGGTGGATGGACCTAGAGTCTGTCATACAGAGTGAAGTAAGTCAGAAAGAGAAAAACAAATACCGTATGCTAACACATATATGGAATCTAAAAGAAAAAGAAAAAAAAGGTTCTGAAGAACCTAGAGGCAGGACAAGAATAAAGACGCAGATGTAGAGAATGGACTTGAGGACACAGGGAGGGGGAAGGGTAAGCTGGGACAAAGTGAGAGAGTGGCATGGACATATATACACTACCAAATGTAAAATAGATAGCTAGTGGGAAGCAGCTGCATAGCACAGGGAGATCAGCTCGGTGCTTTGTGACCACCTAGAGGGATGGGATAGGGAGAGTGGTAGGGAGACGCAAGAGGGAGGAGATGTGGGGATATATGTATATGTAGAGCTGATTCACTTTGTTATAAAGCAGAAATTAACACACCATTGTAAAGCAGTTATACTCCAATAAAGATGTTAAAATAAATAAATAAATAAATTGTTTTTTAAAAAATGTAAAATGCACAGCTGAACATGTTCCTCTTGCACTCTTACAGGTATGTTGACAAGAGGCTTTGTGATCTCTTTAGTAATTCTTACCTTGAAATTCAAAGAATTCTATTTGGGACAAGTCTGTTAAAACTTGGATTCAAGCATGACATTCTTCTGTGAAACACCACCTTTCTGGTGTGTTTTGATAAAGGCTTGCTGTAGTGTCCAATTAGTGGATTATGCAAATAATTATAAAAAATTCAGCTCAAAAATTTTACTGTTTTCCTCCCCTCTTACCCTCCCCAAAGAGGAATATATTTCACTTAGAGAAAAAAAGTATTTGAGTAGTCATGAAACAATCACAGAAAACTAAACGTTGTAAATTTACTGTTTACAGATGTAAGAAAAGTTTTTAATAATAAGGTGTAAGTGCTTATGGGATGTAGCAAAAGCAGTTTTAAGCTGGAAGTTTATAGTTATACATTAAGAAAAAAGAAAATTCACAAATAAACAACCTTACTCTACAGCTCAAGGAACTAGAAAAAGAAAACAAATTAAGCCCAAAATTAGCAGGACAGAAATAACAAAGATCAGAGCATAAACAAATGAAGTAGAAACCAGAAAACAGAAGAAAAGATCAATGAAACTAAGAGATGGTTTTTTTTAAAGACAAAAAGTATTAGCAGACCCTTAGCTAGACTGACTAAGGAAAAGAAAGAGAAGACTGAACTAATTAAATAAAAGCAGAAATGAAAGAGGAGACATTACAAAAAATACAAAGGATCATAAGACATTACTGTGAATAATTATATACCAACAAATTGGATAACCTAGAGGAAATGGATAAATTTTTAGAAACATACAACCTACCAAGACTGAATGATGAAGAAATAGAAAATCTGAACAGGCTTAATACATCACTAATACATTAATACAATGAAAGATAAAAATCACATGATCCTCTTAATGGATGCAGAAAAATCAGTTGACAGTATTCAACATCCTTTCATCATAAAAACTCTTTACAAATTGGGTATAGAAAGAATGTTCTTCAACATAATGAGGGCCATGTATGACAAACCTACAACTAACATCATACTCAACAGTGAAAGGCTGAAAGGTTTCCTGCTAAGATCAGGAACAAGACAAGGGTGCCCATTCTCACTACTCCTATTCAACATAGTACTGGAAGTCCTAACCAGAGTAATTAAGCAAGGAAAAGAAATAAACGTCTTCTAAATCAGAAAGGAAGATGTAACATGGTCTCCGTTTGCAGATGATATGATCTTATATATAGGAAACCCTAAAGACTCCAGCAAAAAACTTTTACAACTAATAAACAACTTCAGTAAAGTTGTAGGATACAAAATCAGCATGCAGAAGTCAGTTGCATTTCTATACACTAACAGTGAACTATCTGAAAAAGAAATAAATAAAATAGTCCCATATACAATAGCATCAAAAACAATGACATACTTAGGAATAAATTTAACCAAGGAAGTGAAAGATCTATACACCAAAAACTATAAGATGCTCTGGAAAGAAATTGAAAAAGACACAAATAAATGGAAAGAGAGCTCATGTTCATGCATTGGAAGAGTTAATATTATGAAAATGTCCATAATATCAAAGCCATCTATGGATTCAATGCATCCCTATCAAAATTCTATTATCATTTTTCACAGAAATAGAAAAAAACGATTCTAAAATTGTTTTTAGAATTGGAACCACAAAAGACCCCAAATAGCCAAAGCAATCCTGAGAATGAACAAAGCTTGAAGGCATCACACTTCCTAATTTTAAACTATATTATAAAACTATAGTAATCAAAAAGTATGGTACTGACATAAAAACAGACACATAGACCAATGGAACAGAATAGAGAGCCCAGAAATTAACCCACATGTATACCATCAACTAATATTTGACAGTTGAGCCCAAAGCACTCAATTGGGAAAGGATATTCTCTTTGATAAATGTATGGGGAAAAGTGGATAACCATATGCAAAAGAATGAAAATGGCCACCTATTTTATACTGCTTACAAAAAATTAACTTGAAATGGATTAAAGGCTTAAATGTAAGACCTGAAACTATAAAAAATACTTGAAGAAAACAAGAGAAAAAGCTCCTTGACATTGGTCTTGGGAATGATTTTTGGATATGACGCCAAAAGCACATGCAACAAAAGCAAAAGTAAGCTTCTGCACAGCAAAAGAAACAGCGAAATAAAAAGGCAACCTATAGAAGGGGAGAAACTATTTTGCAAACCATCTATCTGATAAAGGGTTAATATCCATACAACTCAATAGCAAAAAAAAAGAATTAAAAAATGGACAGAGGACTGGAATAGACATTTTTCCAAAGAAGACATACCAGGGGCCACCAAGTACGTGAAAAGGTGCTCAACATCACTAATTATCAGGGAAATGCAAGTCATAATAACCACAATGAGATACCACCTTACAGCTGTTAGAATGACTTGTTACCAGAAAGACAAAAGATGACAAATATTGGCGAGGATGTGGAGAAAAAAGAACCCTTGTGCACTGTTGGTGGGAATGTAAATTGGTACTGCCACTATGGAAAACAGTTTGAAGGTTTCCCATAAAGTTAAAAATAGAGCTACCTTATGATCCAGCCATTCTACTTCAGGGTATATATCAGAAGGAAGTGAAATCGCTATCTTGAAGAGATATTTGCTCTCCCATGTTCTTTGCAGCATTATTCACAATAGCTAAGACATGGAGACAACCTCAGTGTTCGCCAAGAAATGAATGGATAAAGAAAATGTATATACATAGAGTGGAATGTTATTCAGCCATAAAGAGGTGGAAATTCAGCCTTCTCCTACAATATGGATGGACCTTGAGGTCATTATGCTAAGTGAAATAAGTCAGACAGAGAAAGACAAATACTGTATGTTCTCACTTATGTCTGGAATATTAAAAAAAAAAAACAACTCAAAGAAACAGAGTAGAATGGTGGTTGCCAGGAACTTAGGGGTGGGGGAAATGGGGAAATGTTGTTCAAAGTGTACAAACTCCCAGCTATAAGATCGATGTGTTCTGGGGATCTGATGTACAGCACGGCAAGTATAATTAACATTCCTGTGTTATGTACTTGAAAGTTGTTAAAGAGAGTAGACCTTAAATGTTATCACCACACACACACACACACACACACACACACACACACAGGCACACACACACACACATGGTAATATTATGTGAGGGAATGGAAGTGTTAACTAACCTCATAGTGGTAATCATTTTGCAATATATATGTGTATCAAATCATCACATTGTGCACCTTAAGTTTATATGTTACATGTCAGTAATAACTCAATAGAGCTGGACAAAGAGGAAGGAGAGATAAAGTGATTTCCCCTAGGTCACAGTGTATTAAAAGGCAAAAGATAATAATATTAATGTTTAAGTTAATTACCAGATGAGGTGGTTCTAGCAAGTCGTAGGTCCTTTGGTTTTGCTGTCAAATGGATGGAGCATTTTAAAATTGAATACACCAAATTGTTGGCACAGTAGTGGTGTATAGCATCTCAGCTCTGCCATTTTCCCAGTGGTCAGGCTAAAATTGGAACAGTTTGTAATAATGATTTTCATACTCCTGAGGGAATAAGTACATGTATTGAGAGAAATTTGAGTTGACAGTAAAAATATTGACAGTTAATCCATGCCCTAATACAAGAGCAGATGGAAATGTCTTGCATGAGTTCCAATTCATTAAGCAAATGTGACACTATTTTCTATCCATTTTCGTTCTGGGGATTAGAGTAATGAAATGGTAATATAAATGAAGCCACTTCTCACTGTGCTGAAAGTAAGGTGTATAAAACAAAATGCTAAAATGGATTTTTAAGGTTTGGTAGTATAGTTTTCTGATATCTGAAAAATTTTACTTTACAATTTAATCATTACCACATTATTATCTTTGTAGTATACTTTGTAACTTTCTTAACATTTATTAATAGTAAGCTTATTTTATATTTTAATGTGACATGAATTTACAGTTTAAGAGAATTACTGTTTTTGAAATCACATGGGCATATTTTTTAGGACTTTTAGTGAAAGGGTTGTTAGTAAGTGATCCCTGGGTATATTTATAATGATATATCTTGGGTTATTTTAAATTTGTCATTTTTCAAAGTAGAAGTCCTGTTTAAGTTATTGGAATATAAAAGATGTTAATTAAAGCATACTGAATGTTTCAACCCATTTTAGATCTTAAAATTCATTATACATCTGTTTATACTTAATTCCAAAGCATTTTTTTAAATGTAAAATTTGATGTGATCTCAACATTGCCATTTGACTTTAGCAAATAAACTAAGTAGCTTTGGATTTGTAGTATTTCACACCTTAGATATGAATGCCTTAATCTATTTCATTATAGTTTGCTAATTAATGTTACATCGAAGTACAACAGCTAAATTTGTGGTTGATGTAGTTCATTTCAAAATGATAGCAGTGATATCTCTAATAATGCAACAGGTTATATTGACAAACTTGGATTATGCATTTGTTAAGAATTATACATCATTTGCAATCTAAAAAAATAAGATTATCATCATTCCCATAAGCGACTTCAAAAACAGACCTGAGATAACACAACAAAAATGTTGAGAACAATCTGACCCCCTTAACCTCTTCACTCTTCAAAGCATAGTGAGTTGTTTTTGCTTGTCTGTTTTTTTTTTTTTTTTTTTTGCGGTACGCGGGCCTTTCACTGTTGTGGCCTCTCCCGTTGCGGAGCACAGGCTCCGGACGCTCAGGCTCAGCGGCCATGGCTCACAGGCCCAGCCGCTCCGTGGCATGTGGGATCTTCCCAGACCGGGGCACGAACCCGTGTCCCCTGCATCGGCAGGCGGACTCTCAACCACTGCGCCACCAGGGAAGCCCAGCATAGTGAGTTTTGATTGTCATCAGTCTCTATAAGCTGATATACTGGCTAAGAAAAGCTTTGGTTTTGATTTGTTACCTCATGTGTTCTTTGAGTTATATAAGGGCTTATTTCCTAGTTCAATATTACTGTAGTAGAAGGTTTATTAAACTTTTCTTTTTCTCTGCTATAGTATGCTTTTAGGGGACACAAACAATTCAATATGTAGAAAGCAAATAGACTTATTACCACAGCTCATGTCAAATGGTCTCTTCTAAGAACTTCACATAAGTACCCTGGGCTTACCTCCTGCTCTTAGTACCCTGGATCTCCAGTGACTCATTGTTTGTGTTGCTATTTTGTGCCAGTTATGCTGTAGTATATGTGTTGTTTTTTAGTATAAACTTCTGCATATACTAGTTAATATTAAAGGGTAGTTTTTAAAAACTGTGTGTCAGTAGTAAAGCTTCCTCCAAATTTGGAAAAGTATAAACATTCCTAGAGTGGATCCTTGGTTTCCTTTTCATTTCCTTTTAGTGCTTCATTCACTTATTTTTGTCCCTTTTCAAATAAAAGCCATTATCAGTACACACTTGTTTAGAAGATAGTGTCATTTGGTTTCTTACATTGTAAGACACATTTTAAGTAAGCCTGTGTATTTTGTACACTCACACTACAATTTACAGACAGACTACCTTTACTGAGTTTTAATGAGTAACTGCTTAATATCACAACTTAAAGAGAAGTGACTATTGTCTACGGTGAGGCAGATATCATTCTGGGATATTTATAATACTTTATTTGATCTGTGTATAGGTGGTCAATCATATTTCTTTTTGAATAACACAGTGGAAGTTTAAATAATATGTGACCTCTTTCCCCTTTTTAATTTATCTTTTCTTGTCTTATAGATGCTTGTGACCACACCAGAAAAATGGGATGTAGTGACAAGAAAGAGTGTTGGGGACGTAGCTCTTTCCCAAATTGTAAAGCTTCTTATTCTTGATGAAGTTCATTTACTTCATGAAGATAGAGGACCAGTATTAGAAAGCATAGTGGCACGTACTTTACGTCAGGTAAGGGGAAGTTATTTGTAAGCTTATTTTGAGGGATAAGTTTTTAAACTTAAATGTAACATTCAAAGAAATATTAGTATGTATTGTTCATGGGGATAAAGATAATTTTCGTAGGGAGAAACCTTCAGCTATTTCATTTTTATGTTAAAAGTACCCTATTTTTCTTCCTCCCAGGTCTTATGTTATTGAAGTCTCTTTAAATTAACCAAAATAAATACAGGAAAACTTCTATTCTAAACCTGTGTTTTAAAGCTAAATGTAACTTTGACTAAGCAGTATTAAAATATGGTAGAGCATAGGAGAATTATTAATTGTTCATCCATTTCTCTCCATGCCTGACCTCTCCCCTCACTGAAAAAAATCTGGAAATGATTTATATTTTCCTTAATATACTAGATAAAATGAAATATCTCCTAATGTGCATAATCTTAATTGTTATTTTTAAAAAGGGACGTGTACTTGTTGTCTCTAGTTTTGGACCTTTGTGGTTACTCATAAATTGTCCAAATTAAAATTGGTAATTTCATCAATGATCTGTGATTGTTTTCTGTCACCCCTCTTTTCATTAAGTGAAAAGATATCTTAAAGTACCCATGACTATTAAAATGATGTTTGTTGGTAGATTGTGCATGTAAAGACAGTAGATGAACACTAGTTTTTTAACATAATCAAGAACTCTAATTCCTTGACTTCCCATCTGTTATTGTCTCTGATCTGTATTCTCCTGGCTTTATTTTCATTCTGAAATAACCAAGACTCCATGACCAGTTTTTTCTTTTGTCAATAGCCTTAACTTATTTATCCCCTGACTCCCTGGCAAAATTCCGATTGAACAGTCAATTGAACAATTGAACAGTATGTTTCCCTCCAGTCAGATTGCTAAACACTAGCTGAGATCACACAGGGGTGGTGGAGACTAAGGTCACTACACATTCGTAGACTCTGAATTCACCTGAATCTTCGGGATTTACCCCGTAACTTCGGAGCAGCTTTCCTTCTTTTTTCCAAGCTTCACCAGACTCCTCCCTCCTTCTTCCCCACCCTGTCGTGCCTCATTCTTAGAAGACAATACTTTTTACTGAGTGGAAACACAGGCCTTCATGGTCGAACTCCCTCAGTTTGCATCCAGAAAAAACCTCCCTGCCACCCAGCAAAAGCCTCAAACCCCTTCCCAGATCTATCCTCATCATTCCATCCCTCATCCTTTAGTTAGAGGCCCCCTGTCCCCTTGTCTTGGACTCCATTCCTTTCATTCTGTAAGTTATCCCTTTTCTTTTTCCTGGGTCTTTAACTTCTCCTCTGTGAGCACTGTGCCTTCAGCTTTAAAGAATTGCAAAGTCCCACCCATCTTTATCAAAATGCCTCCCTCAAAGTATCCTGCTCCAATAACTTCTGCTTAGTAAAGCTGTTTTTACCACTCAGCTTCTGGAAATATTAATCTGTATTCAACAACTGTGGTCTGGTTATTGCTCCAGCATAGGTCATGAAAAGTTTTTTTGTTTTTTAACCAGGATATAACTCATTATTTCTTCAGAATTGAAACTCTTTTCTCTTGGACTCCATGATGCCACCCTTCCTTGATTTCCTTTACTTGATTTTTTTGTCACCTACTTAGTTGCTCTTTCTCAGGCTCCCTTGCTCTCTCCTTTTCTCACACTTGAAATGTTTACATTCTCCACGATGTTGGTTTGCAAATTGGCTTTGTACACAGAGGGCAAGGAGAGAACTGAAAAAAGAGGCAGACCACTCCAGATTGGTAGGTGACAGTTTTAATAAGCAAGGGAACTTACCTTTGAGGCTTGTCTTGGGCAACTGCAAGATCAGTCGACCTCTACACCTGCCTTAACTATATGTAGAGGCCTTAACTGACTTCAGTCACATATACTGTCCAGATGGTCTCAACACCACATTGCTGTCTCAAGGCTGCATCCTCGGGGAAGCTTCTAGCTCAGGGAAGGCAAGCGGGATGCTTATTCCTAGGACAGCAAAGGGGGTGAGGATCCTCTGATTGACAAGGTCTAGCTTGCGGATTAATTGGCAGTCACATCCTCTCGGTGACCTTTTCCAACACAGGACTCTGGTCACTTGCCATCTTCTTTTTTTATTCTACATATTTACCCTGGGAAAATAACACTTCTATGCCTGTGTCACTTAAATCTCTGCATGTGGTCCAATCTCCCCGCTGACTTCTATTCCTCTCCAAACACAGTTGTATGTTTCTACTCTGATATCCCATAGACATCTCTTGCTTAGACACGTCAGAAACTCTGCCATCTTCCCTCCCTATTTATAAATGGCATGACAGTCCATTTGATTCTCAAGCCCAAACTGAGTGTGTGGGAGCCACACTCAATTGTTCCTTCTTCCTTAACACTCACCCTCACCCCCAATGGCTAGTTAGGTGTCAGTTCTTTTATATTTTGTATCCTGAATAGCTCTCATCTAGGACTAGGTATGGGAATTTAATATGAAGGGAGTACAAAATTTGAGGAAGTCTATATTGCATTTTCAAATGTTTTAAAATAATGTGCTTTCATCTGGTAAATCCAACATAAAATTCTAGATGAATTAATGATTTAGCTATACCAAACAAAACTCAGTGCATTAAAGAAAATATGAAAGAGCATTTAAAAAATAACCTTGAGGTGGAGAAGCTCTAAGCAAAATGCAAAACTCCAAAGGTTACAAAGGAAACGTAGCGCATTTGGATATGTAACTATTAAAAACTTCTGACCAATAAAGATACCTCCAGAAAGTTCAAATGTAAGACAGAATAATAGAAATTATTTGTAGCACATGAAATAAAGCTTAAATGTCCTTCATAATTAAAAGGTTATTGTAAGCTAGTAAGAAATATGTTTTTTTTTAATTTGGAAAAAGCACTTTACAGTAGAAATAAAAATTCTGAAAATCATAGAAAAGATGCTTAAAAGGAATCCAAATCAACATGAGACATTTCTCTTACATAGATTGGCAAAGTGAAAAAAGAATGTAATTTGAAAATGCTCACTAAACTGTGTTTTTACTTCTTGAAATCTAACCTATGGAAATAATAGCACAGACACATAGATATAGTAACACCAGTATTCACTGACGCTTTCTTGTTGGTGTAAAATATGTTGGAAACAACCCAACTGTCCAACAAAAGAAGAAATGGTTTAATAAATGCCATTAATTCATAAAATAAAATGCCACTTTGCAGTCTTTAAAAAGAACGAGGTAGAGCTATATGAACCGGGTTTGAAAGATATCCATGTTATATTCTCATTGAAAAGACACAATATACAGCACAATCCCATTTGTGTAAAGAAAAAAAATGCAACATATTTATATTCTCATTCACTCATTTAGTGAACATTTATTAGCTACCTGCTGTGTGCCGGCTACACAGTTCTAGGTGCAGTGGTTATAGTTACCAAATAAAGTTCTTGCTTACATTTAGATTTTTAAGGTGGGGTAGAGTAGGGTGCATAGATGTGGAAGCATATGCAACAAGCTGTAAAAGTGGTTTTATAGTAGGGATGGAATTAGAGGACTCTTTAGGACATGTTTGCTTTTTACCGTATAAAAATATGTGCATGGGGCCTCCCTGGTGGCGCAGTGGTTGAGAGTCCGCCTGCCGATGCAGGGGATACGGGTTCGTGCCCCGGTCTGGGAGGATCCCATATGCCGCGGAGCGGCTGGGCCCGTGAGCCATGGCCGCTGAGCCTGCGCATCCGGAGCCTGTGCTCCGCAACGGGAGAGGCCACAACAGTGAGAGGCCCGCATACCGCAAAAAGAAAAAAAAAAAAAAAAAAAAAAAAAAAAAAAAAAATATGTGCATGCACATGTACAGATGCACATACATAAAACACAAAGCATTGAAATATTCAAAGTAGACACACAAAAATCAGAGGTTTTAGCTAATACCCAACTTAAGAATAATGTCAATAATACATGTAGTTGTGAGACAAAGGTGAAGCATGGAGAAGTCTGCCACTGCCATCACTGTTCTCCTTTCTTGCCATGGTGGATATGCTCTGGCACAGATTTTACTTGTGAGGTCTCGAAAAGAAGCATGCAGGGCATCATTTACACAAAAGAGACCTATTTTGATCATGAGATTTTTTTTTTTTTTTTTTTTTTTGCGGTACGTGGGCCTCTCACTGTTGTGGCCTCTCCCGTTGTGGAGCACAGGCTCTGGACGCGCAGGCTCAGCGGCCATGGCTCACGGGCCCAACCGCTCCGCGGCACGTGGGATCTTCCCAGACCGGGGCACGAACCCGTGTCCCCTGCATCGGCAGGCGGACTCTCAACCACTGTGCCACCAGGGAAGCCCTGTTATGAAATTAAAAAAAAAAATTTTTAACAGCTTTATCGAGGTAGAATTGATATACAAAACAGTGCACATGATTAGTGTATTAGGTAAAGTGAGATTAGTAGTTAACAGAAGGTACTATTTCCCAAGGTGATACTTCCCGATTATGAGATGTTTTGATTTGATACCTTGATACGTACATAGCTTAGTGATCTTTTCAGGGATCCAGGCCACATAAGTCCATACATTCCTGGTTTGTTTGCATTGAGCCACCTAGAGAGACCATGTCCATCAGCTAAAAGCATTACAAAGATAAAGCTTTCCTGCAACTATAGAACATTAGAGGTCAAGTAAATACCACTAGTACATTTGCCAGGAGGTCTGTCATTAGCATGTTTACAAGGGGATTTGACCAGGGCACCTTTCTTTCTTGAGCATTCCCAGTTGAGAGAGAAAATAGATTGCAGGCCTGCTTCTGATGCTTTCTGTACATATGTACACAGACACACACACATTATGTACCATATGTACTTTGAAGCATTCGTTATAAATGTATAAATATTTTGTAAATTATGAATATATAAAGTATAATTTTCTATATATAGTTTATAAACTGTGAAGTAAAATATATATTGTAGGTTTGTTTATTACATATGTAGTATAATTATAAACATATCATATGTTAACATATGATATAGGAATATATAATACATTGTATGTAATATGGATATATAATATGTAAATATACATTAATTCATCCTACACATTGGCTTCTTCATAATATAGCCAAATTCCAATTGTATAGTTTATCACTTACTATGCTTATAAACCTTTGATGACTTGCTGTTTGTTATCTTAAGAAAAATGTTTAAATACTTTAAATGGACGTTAAACACTACTGAAGCCCTGACCTATTTATCCAATTTTAACTTCTCCATCATATTCCTTAGCTGATGTAGGTTCCAGCCACACAAAACCATTTATTCCTTCCCCACTTTTTTTCCAATGCCATTGGCCCTCTTTCAGAGGTAAAACTAATCTTACTTACGTCAGAGTGTATTGTTAGTTATGAGATGAAGGGTTGTAAATGCAAAATTATATATTATTGCTCCACACGTCCATCTGTTGAAAACTTACTATTCTTTTGAGTCTGCCAAATATCACTTCTTCTATGAAGTGTTTCCTAGTTTACCACTCAGAATGAATTACACCTTTTCTGTGTTCCCTCTGTACTCCCTTTCTTTGCACATTTTTAGCACTCATCACAGTCTTCCTTATAATTTCACAACTTAACTATAGGTAATTCTGTCTTTATATGTGTCTCTCACTAGATTTTAATCTCCTTAACAGAATGATCTATATGATTCTTCTCATATTTCCAGTGTATTAGTGCAGTGCTCATAAATATTTTTAGAAAAAACAAAGTTCCTTTTTGTTTGTTCCTTGTGATTACCAGACATTCCCAGTAGATGGCAGTGCTTTACATGGCACTTCAACAATTTGTAACTAACATAGACACACCATTGGTAGCTATTCTAATGCAGTGTAGATTCTGTTCAGTTTCTGAAGTTGCATGGTGGAATTAGGGACTAAATTCACAACATACTTGGCATGAGTGAAAGAAATTTGGAAAATAAAAAAGTATAATGAAGACCTAATCTTTTATATTTAACAACATTGAACTAACATTAGTTGTCGTAACTAAATTTACTTTCAGTGAATAGACTTTGTCCAAACTTAGATTTTATGTGAGGGAAAACACTATAAAAATTTACTGCCTAGTTTTTGGGCTAATAATAAAGAAGAAACTGTAAAATGTTAATTTTTTATAGCTTTCAACTATTAATATTTTCAGATAACTGTATAGTGTATAGAGTTTTGAGATGTGGTTTAAGACATAAACTTCCAACTTATCCATATTTTAAAGAATATATTTCTCATACAGCCTTATCTGTGTTGAGAATGATATGATTTTTTTAGATTAAAAAATACAGTTGTTGTAAAATGGGGTTTTAGCAGAAAAATATCTCTAGTGTTTGCAAGATATCATGTATTTAACATCAAAAGTCCTTAAAAATATACTCAATAACTTTTGTGTTGAATGATTTTAAAACTAAAAATCACCTTTATATCCTTTCACATCACCACCAATAGGAAATAGAACTATGTTATAATTAAAATTATCATTCTAATTACTGTAAAGGATTCTAATCATAGCATGTAAAGGAGATTTCTTAAATAATAGGTAGGGTCATCAGTTTCCCTTATTTAGGGTTCTCTTGTTTGGGTTGGGTTTGGTTTGGGAGCCATATGTATATCTCATAGGTAGTGTTTTATTTAGTCCTCAAAGAAGCCCAGATAGAACCCATAACAGTGAGTAAGCAGATTCATTTTGTCCTACTTACAGAATGAGTTTGGAAGGCACAGGGCCTTTCTAAGTGCCTGTAAATAATATTTGTGTGAGGGAGTGAACTTAGGCCCTTGTACTTTCCCAGCCCATATATGCATTGTATAGAAATATCCAAGGAGAAATCTGACATTGGGAGCTGCTCACTTAGGTATAATAACTTGAAGATACCAGCATGATGCAAGCAAGTTTTGACTAAAATTAGATGTAAATAAGAGAGACATAAAAACTGAAAAAATAGTTAAAATAGTTGCCCAAGTAAATATATCCCATGAATCCCCTTATTTTACTTATGATAGATAGCAAGAAGGTGAAAATGACTTAAAAGTTCCTAGATTTAAAAAATAATAATATTGTATAGTCTTTTGTTAAAGATTGAGAATCTTTTTATATGCATTCTCTCATAAAGGAATTTGGTCGAAGGTTAATTAACTTACCAAATTCATTCCAAGTCTTATGTACTTTTAAAAATCACATCAGAGGTTTTCAAACTTTTTTCCCAGGTAAGAAACACTTTTTTAAATTAAACTTTTACATGGAAGCCTAGTATAGAAAAATATGAAAGCATGCAGGATTTGAAAACCCAGATAGAAGGGATATTATAGGTGCATGGGGCTGCAGAATGCCCCCCATACTTCTGCAGAACCCCTAGGGCTTAGCTGTGAATGGTCCTGGACTGTTCCCTTTAGCAACATTTGGCATCTTAATTTAAAATGGGAAGTTTTTATGTAATGAAAGTAATACTTTCTCTTGGCAAATGCTTAACTTCCTGTATTGTAAATATAAAATATAGAGAATTTGAATAATATAATTAATGTCATAAAGTGGTCAAGCACATAGAATTGTATACCCTAAAAATAGATAAATTATGTTCATCTTAGGTCTCCATGGGACATTTTCTCAAAGCAGAAATTGAAAAGATCATAGTCTTTACAAAATACGATAGAGGGGCTTCCCTGGTGGTGCGGTGGTTGAGAGTCCGCCTGCCGATGTGGGGGACGCAGGTTCGTGCCCCGGTTCGGGAAGATCCCACATGCCACGGAGCGGCTGGGCCCGTGGGCCATGGCCGCTGAGCCTGCGCGTCTTGAGCCTGTGCTCCGCAATGGGGGAGGCCACAACAGTGAGAGGCCCGTGTACTGAAAAAAAAAAAAAATACAATAGAAATTTAGAAATAACCTCTATATGGTAAAACAAAACTATACACACACACACATACACATCTATATATGCATATGTATATACAAACACATATATATGTACATACATTCTACACTTTTGTATTTGATAAATTGAAGACATAAAACCCAACCACTTGAAAGAATAGTCTTCTGACACTGAGAGCTCAGTAAGTGATCATGAAAGGAAGGAAGGGAAAGAGAGTGACAACACTATTATTAGAAAATAATGAAAGTTTATTAAGTACAGACAGAGTTTATAATTCAGAGTTTGAATTATACTCAAATGAAACAGGAATGTTGGGACTATAGTAAGTTAATTATTAAATTTTAAATGTTTGATAATTTTAAACAGAATGTTCTAAAAAAATGGAAAAATAATACAGTTGAAAAAAAATTAAATACAAACTAGGAAGCCAATAGAATTAGATTTATTAGCTAGAATCCTTCTATATTTTTAAAAAAGCAAAAGCTAGGTTTTAAAAAAGGAAAATAAACAACAAATCCAATCACAAATAAGTAGAAAACCTATGAGTAAACAAAATTAAAAAGGATAAAGATACTTTAAAAACGTTTAGAGATGGAAAAAGATGAGAATACTCTCAGCTATCATCATAAAAAGTACTTGAAAGAGAATGGAATAGTGTCGTGTGCTCATCAGCAGTAAAATGGAGAAACTCCGTGGCATGCGAGATTTCTCATGGTCATTTCTACACTTCTGCATTTCTAGCTCGTGCCGTTAGTGTTGCTAAGTACAGTACCTTAAACACCATTCTTTCTGGCCTACCTGGCAGGTCCTAGCCGCTCTCTTAGAACACCGACAACTGTCACCTCTGCGTGCCTTCCCTGACTTACCGGAGCTTGATTAGTGATCTCTCTTCATTGTTCTCAGTTTTTAGAAGGTGCTACTATTAATGGGACACATTACACTGTTTTTTTTGTAATTTTTACAGACTCTTAAACCCCTGCTCTCCTGGCTTTGTGCCCATCATTAAAAGCTTAATAAATGATTGGCGAACAAATTAATTGATGTTTTCAGTAGAGTTCAGCAACAAAATTAGAATATTACACCCCACCAGTGAACACAAATAATGCAGCTTAGGACATTCTTTGAGTAGTTTGTGATTTTCTTCCCCCAAGTTTTGGCTGTTGTTCCACACAAACTCTCCCTTATACAGTATATCATTTTGAATTTAAATTTGTGAAACACTAGAAGAATCTACCTTAATTATTTCAGACTTATGTGGTTGTGTGTTTAAAATGAATTTGAAATTATTGAACTTGAGAATAAAGAGCATATACTTTTAACACCTGAAATTATAAAGTGGTAAAGCTTACACTAAAACCTAACACATGTCACTTGCCTTGTTAAATTCTTAGGGGGGATAAAAAACAGAACAGAAGAAACCATTTAACTAAGAATGTTCCAGCTTAGAAAATGTACTAAAATTATACTTTTAATCACTTTATATCATTCCACATGCCAGATTTAGGCCAGTTTTTTTTTTTTCACATTATCTGTCTTTTAGACTATGTGTTGTTATTCTCAATTTCTTCAGTGATCTTATTTAATTGTGACTACTTCATCGTTTATACTCTTAAAACTTATTTTAAACTTAGTACAAATCCAGATGGGTTGAATCTATCTCATATGTTAATTAAAATAACCCCTATAGGTTGAATCCACACAGAGTATGATAAGAATTCTTGGACTCTCTGCAACCTTACCCAACTACCTCGATGTTGCTACGTTTTTACACGTTAATCCCTGCATTGGACTTTTCTACTTTGATGGCCGCTTTCGACCTGTTCCTCTTGGACAGACATTTCTGGGGGTTAAAAGTGCAAATAAGGTAAACATTTGTTTTAAAACTTTTCTTTTCCAGAAATATTTTTGTTGATGTATTGTTTAATACTTGTTTGAGGTTAGAGACTCCAAAAGACCATTTCAGTCACATTACAAATATCACAGCCTAGAAAAAAAAATCAAGCACACTTCCTCAGCTATATGTAGTAGAATGTCTCCTGCTCCAAAAAGCTGCTTGTAGTAGTTTGCATTGCTATTTTCAGTGTATATTTTGTATTCTCAGCTAAGAACACAAGATATATATAAGAATATGTTTCAAAAAGTTAATTTGATAGGGTTGAAGGCCAATGTGAAATAATAAAAGACTTTAGTTAAGTCAGTAATATATATCTTGATATAATATTATTCATCTAAAATAAGTAATACCTTATATGCAATAGAAAAATAATTTCATGATAGCAACTATTAAAGGAGGGGCTCTATTTAACTTATAATATTGTATAACCATCATATTAATTATATACATAAGTGGCATTTCTGAAATTCTTTGCAATGTTTTAAAAAGTCTGTTTATCTAATTCCTTAAATAGTATTACCATGTATCATTTGCATTATCAGGGTGCTTATTTTAGGCTTTTATAATGTCATGAAGGAATATTTTGCTTAAAATTTATATGTTTATCATTCTGTTTAATGACACTTTTTCCCCCCCTGTGGAGGAAATAGTTTTAGGAGAAGATTCACGGGCCATATGACCTCTTTATAAAAGAAAACAGGATAGAATCATGTGTTACTATGTCAACCTTGGTCTTTAGTGCATTACATTACTTTTGTCTAAAAACAATTTTATTAGTAAAACAGGGTCATTTTTAGCCTACAGTATTATAAATAAAATACTCAGCTTAGAAAATACTAGAAGCCAATGTCACTGCAACAGTTAAAATGCTCCATCTGCATTGCATAAAAGTAAGGTATGTTTAGAATTGTGGGGAACCATTTCAGATGGATACATAGAAGAATAGCTCATGATATGGTAATAGTTATGTGTTTCAAGAGCTTTTCAGTATTACTTGCTGCTTGTTTTTTTTCAGCCATATCTTAATATATATTTGATTATTTAGTTTATTTTAATGTATCATTAGAACAGATGTAGAGCTGTTTATAACATTAGATTGTTCTTTCAGCTTATAATTTAAATGATAGCAGATGGTTCTCACAGAAAGATATAGAGAAGGAAGTGTTTTCAGATGCTTGTCAGGGGTCATAAAACTTATTTTCTTTTAATTTCATCATAGAAGGTGGTAAATCACTTCAAGCTAATTAACTTCCATGTATTTTTCACCACAGTATGTTAGCATTGTAATCACAAAAGGAATGGTGTGAGATGTTGAACTGTCGTAATTATTTTTGAAGGTTTAAAAATTTGGCAAAATTTAAAAAATATTTTTACAAATCTTACACAATGTAAATAGTAAATTAATTATATATATTAGTTATAAATATGCATTTTTGTCTTACTAAAATGTATTAGTGTTGCACTCAGCTGACATACACAGTTGGTAACAAGAATTCCCCCAGGGTGTTGTTTAATATATTCTAACTGTTGTTAATTTGTCATTTCTTATAGTAAGAAATCCTTATAGATTTCTGAGAGTTTCATTCAGAAGCTCATGATGTGATTCAGTTGTTGTGGAAGAACACAAAATAGGAAAATGGTGTCCATGACACGTCTAATGTGAAATAATGGCTTTGACCAGAGCTCAATCCAAATTCACCAAAAAAATTACTGAGAGTTTTGTTTGGAGGAGTTTTTGGTTTGTTTTTTTATCCAATCATTAATGGAGAGTAAATTGTCTTGTGATTATCTCATCTTACTTAATCACTATAAGTCATAAGAGTTCCAGAATGTTAAAATGTTTCCTTTATTAAAACAAAAAATCTAAATTATAGTCATTTCAGATGTGTAACATTTTCATCCCCTCCAGACTCTTAATAAATGTTAAATAGAGAGATGCAGGCTGTGTCACATGCCTACTCTTTGAGGTAACTACCATACCTTTTTGGTTGGAAGCTGTCTCATCATTAATAGGGAAAATGAGACCTTTTTTAAATTCATTAATTTGATATTAAATTTCCAATTAATCTGGAACATGTTTCTGTAGAAAAATATCTACCAAACTCTGTATACATTTAAGAAATAGTATATGTTTCCATTTTAGCTTTATATGCCATGATATTCTACTGGTAATATTCCAGTGATTTTGAGAATTACACAGGAAAGCTCTATGTATAGTTTTATAGACTGAAATAGAAGAAAAACAGTCTGAAGAATGGGCTTCTCTGGGGAAAGCAGTGAAAAGAACTTTAAAATTATTTTAAAATATCTCTAACTAGAATATTATTCTTAAACATATTGTCTTTAAAAAACTTGCATTCTTTTTTTTTTTTTTTTTTTTTTTTGTGGTATGCGGGCCTCTCACTGTTGTGGCCTCTCCCGTTGCGGAGCACAGGCTCCGGACGCGCAGGCCCAGCGGCCATGGCTCACGGGCCCAGCCGCTCCGCGGCATGTGGGATCCTCCCAGACCGGGGCACGAACCCGCATCCCCTGCATCGGCAGGCGGACTCTCAACCACTGCGCCACCAGGGAGGCCCAAAACTTGCATTCTTATAAAGCTAGTACACTGAAAGTATTGCATGAGGTATTTTATTTGTATTTTTCTATTATATTGTGTTTATTTCCGATTGGGTTGTTATATATCAGGTGTTGATATTGCATTTGTTGTTTCTGCGTTCTGGCTAGTCTGAAAGTAAAAGGAGATGTGTCGTAATTGATAAAGTTTCCTTTGTGGTTAAGAAGTTTATAATTGCTTCATTTGATATTTTTCATGTTTTAAAAACTTTAAGGTGCAACAGTTGAATAACATGGATGAAGTATGTTATGAAAGTGTTTTGAAGCAAGTAAAGGCTGGACATCAGGTACACTTTATTTTATCCTGTTTTTAGAGAACAGTTAATGATTAAAATTATCAATTTTATGCTCGTAAAAATGTTCTTCAATTCTGAGATAATAATTCACAGGTTTTATTTCTTAGTAATTTTTTAGCCCACTGGGTAATCATATAAGTCATAAAATATTCATAGGTAATAGTATCATTCCAGTATTGATAGATCATGCTGTTTTGTTTGCCACTTTTATTAAATAGATAAGAGAAAGGAGAATTTCATCCTTTACATTTCAGGTTACTTCTTTATTTATTTTAAAGCACCAACCTTCTCTCACACATCAAAAATTTTAATTTACTTACATAATGTAAAACATTTAAATATTATATTATTCTTACTGTTTTCTTGAAGTCGTAGCAATTGAAATATATATAGTAAATTTTCATATTGTTTGGATATTAAGCACTTTTAAACTTCAAAGTTCAAGATCCTCCAATCAAGATGGTTAAAAAAAAAAAAGTGGAATGTGTGTAGCCTTTTCAGATTGGTTTCTTTCACAATGTGTATTTGAGGTACACAAATCCCTGTCTTTTCATGGCTTGATAGCTTATTCTTTTTAGCACTCAATAATATTCCATTGTCTGGATGTACCACAGTTTATGTGTACATAACAGCTGTGGATGGGTTTTATGTGGACATACGTTTTCAGTTCCTTTGGGTAAATACCAAGGAGTGTAATTGCAATATCAGTATTTATTAAACTACTCAGCCTTTCTCCATATAATCTCATGTTATAAAATATGTCTTTTAAAAATGGAATGCATCCTTATTCCTGAATGTTGGGAAATGTAGCAGTTGTATCTTGTAATGTAGGTAGGTAAAAGTCCAAGTAAATGTAATTTAAAGAATCCTAGGAAGATTATGTCCTCTTCCTCTTCTGGTATAGTTCATTCTCTCACTGTTACAGGGGCTAACATGTCCCGCTAGAAATCATGATTTACAAAGTTCAGATGCTGGCTGGGGGTGTTTGGTCAGTAGAGATTAGATCTCACTGCCAGCCCTTTCATTCTTAGTGTGAATCCATCCATTGCATTACTTTTCGAAATGAAAACTGCCATAGGGCAGGCACTTGTAGTAGTAAATTCAGACCAAAGTTGAGATGGAGAGCTAGGTTCACAGTGCTGGTTCCTGTTTAGAGGACAGACTAGGTTGGGAAACGCCAGGGGAGGCTTCAGGCGGTCGGGGGCTGGCTGCTGTAGGGCAGGAGGAACCCGGAAATGAAGAGTGTACAAAGATGAGGCAGAAGTTGCACACAGGCATTACCTCCCACCTTTTGTGTGCATGTCATGGCATCCACCAGTGCCAGCCTTTTAAGGACCACCAAGCTGTCTCCTTCCCCTACACTTTTGTCTGGCTAAAAATGCACTGTGAGTGACTCTGTAAAGTGTGGTTACAGTTTAAGAACCCACTGAAACACTTCAGTGTCAGAGTTCCTGTACAGATCCGTGCTTACATCCCTCTCCCGAAACAAGAATGGAGCAGGATAAGCATGATCGTTTTCAGGTTCTCTGCCATAAGAAGTAGGGTTTAGGTTGTAGGTCTCCCAGTTTCTGTTTCAGTGATTAGTGATGATGTTTGTTTTCCATAAAAGTAGGACTTTCTTCAGTTCTCTAGACATACCTACATATCTATTTACTTTTTTTAATTGTAAAAATAAAATAACAATAATAAGGAAAATTTTCATAGTTCCACTATTATTTTACCATTTCAACATTATTATTGTAATGTTTATACATGTCCTGCTGGTCTTTTTTTTTTTATCCATTTGCACATGTAGCTTTTAATTTTGCTCATTCAAACTTAGTTTTAATTACTAGCTACAGTCCATTGCTAAATTATAATTACACTGTATATACAGTTTTATATTCAGTTTTCCTTAATGAATACTAAAGATTTTTCGTTGTTCCTACCTGGTCTTCACAATTTTAATGTCTGTAATAGAGAGAAGGGAGTTTTTATTCAAGTTCTAAGTTTCAGATGCCATGTAAGTCACTTCGGACTTTTAATCTTCACAGTCTTCTGACATAAGCATTAAATCTCCTTTTGTTAAAAGAGAAAATGAGCCTAGGACATGTTAAGCAGCTTCTCAAGGTCATACAGCTAGTAAAAGGTCGCTCCAGGATTGCAGTACAAGTCCGTGTTGATAAAAGCCCACAGCATCTTCAGAACTTTACACTGCCACTTTGCCATTGAGTTGACATTTGTTGATCCTTTTATTATTGGTTATTCCTCCATTATTGAGTACTTTAAATGTTTGCAACTTTCTGTTATTAAAAAATAGTGCTGCTATAGTGATCATCTTTCTGCCTATTATTTTTTCTGTTGAAACATTTACTTAGGGTAAATTCCCTGAAATAGGATTATGGCTCAAATGGCCATATTTTGTGGTCTTACCACATGATTCTATAATGCATTCCGAATGGGTTATAACATCTTATTGTCATAGCAGACCTACAAAGGATTTTATTAAATGTATGCCATGTTCTGAATAGCATCAAGTAGTGTGATGTAAGATTATGATCTGATGTGTGTTTGCCATTTTGAATTTGTTTTACAATTTTAAGTTACGTAAGACACAGTGGTGTTTTACCAGTGAAATTTTTTTCTTAGGTAGCAACAATTACCTCTAAATCATGATTACAAAAGCTCATGTTTTACATACCATATTGTTCATGATTTGCTTTGGGTATGGACTTAACTTTCAATTAGAAAAACCCATTCTTCCCAGTGCTTTTGCTTCATATGTGATCCTGTGGTCTTTAACCTCTGTAATTGTGTCTTTAAAATGTTTAATATAAAATATGATTAGTATAAAAGAGGGTGACCAATAAGAGTATAAACAAATTTAACACTTGGGTACACGAAAAAGCAAAAATGAGGGGAAAAAAACAAAAATGAGGGGGAAAAAATCCCTGAATTCTATCACTCAGAGATAGTTTCTGTTGGTGTATGTCCTTCCATTTCTTAAAATGCATTTTACTCCCTTAATTTTCTATCCTTTTTTCTCCGTTATCTCTATAGTTTCTCTATTTTCCCTACCTCAAAATATGACAGAACCATACATAGAAGCAGTAACATGTAAATTAACATCTTAGCTTAAAGATGTTATAATTTAAAAATTTGTGTTCTATGCAGTGTTGTTTTTTTAGGCTTTGTGTACCAGTAGAACAGGTTGTACTACGTAAGACTGGGTTGTAAGGAAATACTGTTGGTTAAGTTCCTAGTATAGTGTCATGTACATGGGGACTCTGGTAAATAGAATCTCATTGTGAAGAATTGCTCATCTTCAAAGATCCTTAGTGAGTCGGGGCTGTTGGAAAATACGAAATGCATCAGGACCATGGCCCATTAGTTGGTATTTGCCTCTAGTATTGCTAGTACTACAAATGCCCAGACCAGTGCCTGCAGGTTATAAGTACTAGGTTAAGGCAGCATCTTAGTCTTTTACATTAATGTAATCATCTCAAGTAAAAAACTCTTTTACAGCATAATTTGAGAATAAACCTCTCTCTTTTTCAGTTTTTTAAATTATCTGTATTATGTATGTAACTTCAGGAAAGTTGCCCAAAACTAAAATCTTTTTCTGTTTTAGTCTTTTCAAAGGGATCGCTCTGTCTGTTTAAGTCTTCTGTTAGCAAGTTGCTCTGCCAAGTACCATTTGGCTTATAAGTTCAGTTAGCTTGATAAGTGACAGCTTCTGCTGACTGTCTTTGTAATATGTCCAGAACTGGAATTGCAGTGTGCATACTTGGAAAAGAGGACTGTTATACATTTTGATTTTGGAAGCTGAGGTAGATACCTGTTTCAACAAGGCTAGCAATCTTTGATTTAATCCATCACACAAGAATTGCTACTTCACAGTAGTCTTTGATTACTGAGGCTCATGTGGAAGTTTGTTTTCAGGGGCTTAGAACCTCTCACTGGATTATTTTTCTCTTTTTATCACCCTGAAGAAATACCTTCTCTAAGCTGTGGTCCTCTGCTTTTATTAGAAGGTTAACAAAGAACTCCACAATAGAATAGAGTTTCTGAGTTTTGTTTTTTCCCTTGTAATTGAGGTTGAATATAATGTTATACTAGTCACTAGTGGTCTTTGTATAAGGTTCCAAGTGATAAATTTCAACAAATGAATTTGTATGTATCCATCTGTCAGAAAATGAAAAATAGGTAATTCAACAATCTTTTACCTTATTATCTAAAAAACTGACAGCCAGTTTAACTCTTCAGTTACATTATTCTGCCTGACTGTAATGACTAAAAGGTCTAACTATATGTGCTTCATTCTAAGAGACTCTTCTGTATAAATGTTTTGTTGTACATATAAAAGTACAGTAAATTGTGTGTGTGTGTGTGTGTATACACAGAGAGACAGATACAAAAACAGAGACAGAGAAACAGGAGACAGAGAGAAACAGAGAGCTTTGCTCTGGAATTCAGTTATATTTGTAACTAACTGGACATTAGTGCATTGTTATTAAGCAGCCAGCTATGTATTTGATCAATGTGCTTTTCCTTAGTAATAGGGGAACATAAGTTATTTCTTGTAGCACTGTGTACCTAACAAACCTAAGCTTTATTTTGTTGCCTTTTAAATATATCTTAGCAGTTAGTATATAGTAGTAAGAAATTGTAAGTCAGTCTATTCTAATCCAGGAAAACAAATTGAATTTTCCTTGCGACAACCTCATGTCCCCCTCTCTTTTTGCCAGCTTGTTAAAAATTCTTCCAGTGAATACTCCTTGATTCTATTTGTTTGCTTTCAGGTTGTTTAGTATTTTGGATTTTCTCTCTAATTGTGGTGTCCCTAAATAATTTTATTAGCGCAACTACTTTTCAGACCATTATTAAGAAGACTAAAAATATGTGTCCAATAAAAAAAAGAACTATAGGGCTTCCCTGGTGGCACAGTGGTTGAGAGTCCGCCTGCCGATGCAGGGGACACGGGTTCGTGCCCCCGTCCAGGAAGATCCTACATGCTGCGGAGCGGCTGGGCCCGTGAGCCATGGCCGCTGAGCCTGCGCGTCCGGAGCCTATGCTCTGCAACGGGAGAGGCCACAACAGTGAGAGGCTCACGTACCGCAAAAAAAACAAACAAAACAAAACTATAACTCTAAGGCAAATAAATACTTTTCATGCTAAAAATTGTTTCCTCTTAAATATATAGACAAATTAATTGTTTCTCTCTGCTTAGATTAAATTAGAATAAAGCAAATTTCATGTTCAAAAGCCATGCTGATGTTCTCTGATTATAGTAGTCCATGGGTTTCAGTATACCAGTCATCTACACTCGTGTGTTCACGTACTTAATAGATTTCATGTGCAGCTTTGTCTTAAAAGTATTAAAAACAGTAGGAGGCAGTTGTGTTCCACTCAAGCATGTGTGATGACAGGTGGAGAAAATCTTTTCAGGTTGACTTTTCAACAGTCGTACTCTGCAAGACTTCAAGCTCTTCTTGGCTACTGGGAAATTAAAAGTTGGTGATTCAGCCTTTAATTTTGATCCGTCTGCTCAAACTAATGAGATGTCTCATTTGTAAGCTTCTCTTTGGGTTACCAAATGCAAGTACAGCTCTATCATTCCTGTTAATAACTCCCCTTCTCCGATGTAACTCGCAGAATGGGAAAATAGTTGATGCCTTAACCCTATTGAGATTTTTCTTTTTATACAAATTTTGTTACAGTCATAGGAAAAGAAATTAGAAACTGCCTCAGAGATTATGGCATATTTTGTAAGTTAACTTGTTCTTTTTTCACATTATCAAAATGTTAAGACCCTTAATCAGTAACTTCTTACTCAAAATCTACCTCCAGTTTCAAGAATAAAAGGTTTTGCAGTGTTAAAGGGAAAAAAATCATCTTCAACCTTGGATTAATGCTAAACATCAGCTTTTCCTTATTCACATGTGTCTTCTCTTTCTTCATTGTTTATAAGTTTTTCGTAGATGTTGCTGTCTCTAATAAGAAACCACCTTTAAAACTTGGCCGATAATTATGGATTAATTTACTATCTAAAAGGAATTCTTTTTGTTTCCTAGTGTTGCTTTTTAGCTTATATAAAAGTAATTATGTACAATTGAAAGAAATTTTACTATGCTAACTTCAATAATGGAACTTTTCCTTTGGCCCTTTTGCCTAAAAAGTTTTCTTCCTCCAGGTACAAGCGTCTCTAATTCTTGGTACTAATGTTTCTGTCGTATCAAATTTGTCTAACATGAACTTTATTGGTAAATTATTTGAGAGCTTCTTTCTTTTCTGCCTTCTTTGCTTCCCTCCTCCCCCAAATTGACACATAATCCCAAAGGAATATAAGAGCAAAATTCTTAAGAAGGAGACATTTGCACAATTATGAGAACAAGAATTAAAGACGTTTCTCCTTCATCTTTGCTGCTAAAGAAATATTTCAGGTGTTTTTTTACTGTAAGAAAATCTAAAGGAAGCATTCACTAAACCTCTACCTATGGAAACAGAAAATCCTCCCCACCTACCAGAATAAAGCTCTCATGAATCTTCTATCAAATTGAGATTTCCTTATCCCTCCTTATTTTACAGGCAAAAACTAGTTTTTGGTACTCTTGAGTTCTGTATTTTAGTTTTTAATTAGTATTACTAGTGTTTACTTAGAATTTTTTTCTTCTCTCTGTATGATTTCTATAGTGTATCTGTGTACAACATTTGGTTAAAGTGAAGGCGAACACAGAATATCATCATCATAGAAGGAATTTCTGGTATGACATAATGAAAATTCATTAAAGAAAATTTAATTATATATTTAGCAGTCAAAATTTTTTAATTAGTATAGTTCAGGGACAATAATTTCTTATCACTGTCAGCTGCAAGCTTGATCCTGTGATCACTGTACTGCATATTTTGGTCATGCCTAATTCAGGAACATGGAAAACGATGTCAGTCTAGGCATTCTGCTGTTTCCCCTGCCACAGGGTTTCAACTAAATATTAAGTCAAAGCAAAGCTTGACACATCCTTAATAAAAGTTTACTTTTTTTTAAGGCAAAGTTCCCTTATGACAGTAGCTCCTGGTTGAGAATAAAATAATCAAAGGATTACAGAGAGGTTGTAGAAGTGGAAGTAGTTGCAAAATGCCAATTTTTCTTTGTGCCTTTCTTTTCTGGCTCTTGTGATACAAAGCTCCTTGCTTTCCTCTCTCTTCTAACCTTTTGAGCCATCCTTTTTCTTTCCTTGTAGCCTTTTCCTTCTCTACCTGGCTCGCTCTTAGACCCTTTTTTAAATTTAGCACTCTCTCTTGTATCATTCCATCCCAGTTAAAACCTTTGTAGAAATAACTCATATATTTATATTCCTAACCCAGACCTCTTCCGTAAGCTGTAGACCCATGTGATCGTGGCTGGCCTCTCCTCTTGGGTATCACAGATGTAGTATGTCCAAACCAAATACATAATTTCCCCTCTAAACCAGTGGTATTTCCTCCATTATTCCTTGGTTCAGTGAATGGCACGACTATAGATTTAGTTCTGTAAAACAGAAGCCTAAAAGTCACCCTTTCAACTCTCTCTCCTGTGTTCTCATTTCTGATCCCTCATGAGGGCCTGTCCATTTGACCTAAGTGTCTCTCAGATCTGCCTGTTTCCTTACATTCCCTTCTCCTTCTGCACCGTCATCTCCACCACCTAATCCAGATACCCATCATGTCATACAGGACACCTCTTAGCTGCTCTACCTCTCTTAACTGTTCGATGTCCATTCTGGCCTTGCTCTAGCTGTTCTGTATACTGCAGCTAGCTAGAATGATCCTTTCAAAACAAAGCTCCAGAGTGACCCATGAATACTTAAAGCTCCTTTAAAAGGGCCCAGGGGTTCCTATAGTGTTGGGCCATTACCTCCCTCCTTTCTTCTTCATCACATACATGTCTCTCCCTCATTTCCTACCTCCCTGCTTCCTGGCCTTCTTTCAGACCCTCATCATAGAGATGCTCTTTCACTTAACCTCTGAGCTTTTGCATAACTTGTACCCTCTGCCTCACACATTCTTCTTTATTCTCTGCTTAGTTGACCTCTACTAAATCCTTTAGATTTCATCTTTCTTAGAGAAGCCTTTTTTTTACCTCCCTCTCTCACCTCCCTATTATGAACTATATAATAACATGGCATATGTCTTCCTCCTATTTCTTGCTGTAGTATAACATTTTTCCTGGCTATTTTTGATTAATACCACTTTTCAGTAGAAGATCATAAGTCCCATAGGAAAAGGGCTATCTCTGGTTTTGCTCATCATTGTATTATCATGGTCTCAACAGTACCTGGCACACAGTTGGTGCTCACATAGTGTGTGATGAATAAGTGAACGGAAGATGTGGTAGTCTTTGTTAAGTCTGAACTTACTCTTAAAGGATTAGGGAGCAACGAACTTCAAAGAAAATCAAGAAAATAATAATTAGTTCCACAGTAAGCTGAACATCCAGGCCGAGGGGAGAACAACCTGGAGAAGTGGAACGACATCAAAGATCACTTTGATTACTTTCTTAAGGAATTTTTTCCCCCCTGTAGTCTGTAAAGATCAATGAAAGAATGTTGGTATTCTCCTTAAAAATGTTTCATCCCATACAGTTACTCTTAATATCATTTCATCTAGTTATAGTCTTTTCTGTTCGAAGTTAGAAGTATTAAATTATCTCATTTTCTCCTAAAATAAAATATCCATCTGACTTAGCTATTTTTCATGATATAGATATCATTCATGCCACCAGTTATTTTAAGTTAATATATTCTTTCTTTATTTCTATTCATTAAGCCCTAGAGGGGTAACCTTTGAACCCTTTTAAAACTTCACATTTTTAAGGGAACAGAGAAAAGTTCCATTTTTCTGAACTATAGCTTACCATAAGGGTACTCAATTATATTCTTGAGATTTTATATATAGCAGTTTCTTTGTTAACCTTGTAATGTTCTCTTCATTTGCAAAGGGAATACTTTTTGATGAGGAATATTATTATTGCATTTTTCCTTCATTGTTCTTAACATTACTTTTTTCCTACGTCTCTGAGGATTTTTATTACTGAAATAACACATTCTTATAACAAGTGAATAAACACAAACATGTAAAGAAAAGACTAATGAATTACTTTCTCCTCACTTCGCCTCACGCCCAGTACCCTTGCCCCTGAGTGTATTCAGTTTTCTCCTGGCACGTACAGACATATACAAGTATGTCCATGTTTTTAGGTATTTGAGCTTTTTAAAGTTGGTAATCAGTGGTTTCTGGAATTACAGCACAAATTGAGCACATGGAACAGTTTGTCTCAGAATGATGTTTAGAAACTTTCAGGTATAAACTAAATTTTGATCTGTCCTTGTACAGTTTACAGATCTTCAGCCAAAAGATCAAAAGAAAAAAAAAATGCTGTGCTTAATCTTGGAATAAAGTTGGAAGCAATACAAGTGGTTTTATTTTCCTGAAACTGGTTCTCTTTATATTTTATTCATTGTTGAACCCAAGGAACATATATAATGATTCAGACCTGGAAGGCAAAGCTTTATGCTCCATCCATTTCATCTCATCCACTTCATCTATTAAATAGTTGTACATTATCTCTATTTTTATATGTCAGGTCAGTATAATTCCCTTATAGAAGTTCTCACCACTTCTATCCACTTTCTCGTTCTCTGTGTCTTCTTTGGTGCCCCTCTTCATATTTTATGTAGCAAAATATGAAGATAGTACAAGTTGCTATGTCCTCTTACTAGGTACTATTACCATACTGTCATATAATTTTCCTCTCAGTTTGTTCTGTTTCACACCTCCAGAATGTCTTGCATAGGAACAACTGTAACTGTTGGGTTTTGCCTATATGCTTTATGCATGTAGCCAATGCATAAATGCATGTTTTGTGTGCAAAGAAAAGTTAGTTAAATTGTATATAATTTGTTATAAATTTTGTTGTTTGAAAGATTCTATATAGATCCACAGTTGATTTAAATCAAATATTCCAGACTTACAAAGTGAATTTACTAGATTATTTTGTCATTTATTCATGTAATTTGTGTAATTACAGTATTAAATTACAGTAAATATATAATTATCAGATTAAGTAATATAAAAGAAACATTGATTCTATTTTGTGGTATTTAATTTTGTCAAATACTCTGTATATTTGGTATTTTCACTAATTCTGTTGAAAATAAAACCTAATTTATATACATGTTTATTTTATACTGTTATTTTAATTATTTATATTTTTTGAATAACAGTAATAACATAGACTTGGGAAGTACTAAAACAGTGTTTGACTGCTAGTAATCATTTTTCTTTTATAACACCATAGAAAATTATCTGGACAGCTTTTCAGAATATCTTATGTTAAATTGTCAGAAGTTAATTTGACAGCTGTTTATTTCACTTTAGAAAATGATATATTGAATCTCTGTTAGCTGGTTTCCAGCTGATATTTGGACTTAGAAGCAGTTGGTAGGTATATTTAATCAGTTTAGTTACCACCACAAGCATTTGTTGATTACATTTTTGTAGCCATCTTTTGATAAAATTGAACAAACAGTATTTTTATTAAAGCTAAGTATAATATTTTGTGTCCCAAGGAAATCTGATACAGCTATTCCTGTACTTGCTCAAAGTGCAAAAAAGGGAGTTGAATATTTAAACTCAATGAACCATTGCAAACGTTTACTGTCTTTTCTGTAACTAGGGTTTTTATTTTTCTTGTTGTCATGGTAGCATATTTAAGTGAGAAGGGGTGGAAAGGAAGGAGCTATGTCTCTATAGTTAATATTGTAAAATATGATTCTGTTTTTAAGAGAGTAGTGTAATAGTCTCAGATCTTATCTTATCTGGAAATGCAGCTCTAACTATATTACGTCAAATAAAGTGGGCATTTCCAACCTGTACAGCATTCATCAAGTTAGTGGCTGCTCTCGAAATATGGTCAGAGACTTAAGTCTTGTGAAGGGTCTAAGATATTCATGGTAGCTTGCCACAGGCTAACTTCATTATATACCACACACACACACACACACACACACACACACACAGAGAAATGCACACGCGCATAGGCGAAAACAAGAGACACCTGGGTAGGGAACCGACCTTATATTTATTCACAGAGCATGGTGTTGGTTGCCCCTCTCTAGCTTTACAGGGTAACATGGTAAGAGCCAGCTACCTCTGTGCACATGGGTGGCCCCATAGGAGTGCTCCAAAATTATGAAACTTGAAGCGTATATAGTTGTTGCTGGCACATCCTCCCTTCTGGTGGGGGGAAGAGAGGGTGTAAGAAGAAAGGAGGAGGGAGAGGGAGAAAGAAGGGAGGAAGAAAGGAGACAAAGAAGTAGACCAACTGACCTGCCCAGGGACCTTTCTCTTTCACTCTGGAATATAAACAGATTCTCTCTTGAGGAGGGAAGGGGCAGCCTGTACCCTGGAATATAAGCAGTTGTCTCTTTGAGTGATAAGAAAGGAGCCTCTAGGCTTTATTACCTATAGAATGAGAAGAAATGGCTCTGGGGGAGTGGAGGCATTCTCTACCGTTAAAGCCCTTCAGTTTCCACTGCTCAGAAGGCCCTGACCATGTAGGATCACCAGGAATTTCAGGGAGGATTGTTTTCCAACAAGACCTAAAGGTGTCTTGAAAGGACATGTACTCTACTAAACTATCCCAGTAAGATAGTTTGCTACCACTGTCTGCTTTATAAAAATCTTTCTAACCTTACCTATATTGCATAGTCTCTCCGATGGTCCTTTATTATGTTCTCCATGGACTTTGGTCTCATTTTTTTTTTACTATGGTATTTTATTTGCTCTGTCTTATAGCTGTGTTTTTGAAATCATATGGAGAAAGGCAAAATGCATGGCTTAATGGATGGTCAGATAGCAGTGCACCTTTTTTTAAGTGCAGTGTAAGTACCTCAACTTGGGTTTGTAGAGAAATCTTTTTTTTTCTTGTTTTTTCCTTTCTCTTACTTTTTTTCTTATTAAAGAGGGTCAATTGAAGAGTACAATACAGATTTATGGAAAACCGAGGTGTTTTTCATTATGTAAGCACAAACATTAGAGCAGCCTTAAAAAAATGGAGACAGTTAAGAGCCAATCTAAGAGGAATTACAACTTTGTGATTTTTCCCTTTATAGCAGTACTGTTTTAATTAGTCTAGCTAGAAAATTTTATTGAGAGTATATTGCCTTAGTGGGATTCTTCTGCTCAAGTAAGTTTTTTTAAAAAAGCGTATTCTTTTTAGGGAGAATCTATTCAAGTGTGTCACTTGAGAATATTAAATGCACAGTTGGATGTTTAGAATTATAAGTAGTGATTATTGTCTAAGGAAATAAATGAAAAATACTGATAGAAATCTTAAAAATACATTTTTATGTTGTTATTTTACTGAAATTAGATTCAGTCCAGAACATCTTATAATATTGAATAATAATAGAACTTCAAGTCCAGCAGCATCTTTAGAAATGAAATTGTTAGCTCACTAATGAATTTTATTTGCATAGTAATAGACTAGCTGGTCTTGCTTAATTTGCTCTACAGAACAGATGTTATTTTGGGGCTGTCAATAACAAATGTCAATGCAATTTGGATTGTCATGGAGGTCAGTAAAGTATTTTTCTGTGTGTGATGCTACAGTGTATTAAAGTATTCTTTATTCTGTCTTATCAGTCTTTAGCGGATTGACCTAGGTTTACCAATGAATTAAGCTGACCCACAGTTGTACTATGGGGACTAACTAAGAACAGTGTAATTTGGGTCAGATTTTAGTCATATTTGAAAATATCTTCAATGAAGCATGAATTCAGAGTGGTTGGATTTTTAGAACTTCATTAAATTCCTTCATTATTAAACTAATCATTACAAGTAGGCCAGCTTAATGTTTCTTAAAAGTTTTGCTTATATGTGTCTATATGAACATTTTATAATTAGTAATGCTTATAATCTTTTAATACTTATAATGTAGGCTGAAATTTAAAATGGAAAGAGAATTCTAGACTTTTGAAGCTTGTAAATTACTGAGAATAGTTCATAATTTGGGATCTTTTTATGTAGTCTATTTGCCATGTTAAGGTAAGAGTTACAGTGGGTAGAGTGCCAAATATAGACACTGCTACACTTTTCTTGTAGCATATGAACTATATCTGACTCATCAACCTTAATTCTAGGTATTGAACACGATGGAGATAGATGGTGTTTAAGACTAAACCAAGGCAATACTGTTAATATTCAGCAAGTATTTATTGAGTAGCCAGTGTGTGCCAGAGATTGTGCTGAAGACAGAAAACAGAAAGATACACTCTGCATTAGTGTTGCTTATAATCTGATGAGAACCAAAGGTTAATCAAATAATTATGCATTAAATGTAAATGTACAGATTTCACAATAAACTTTCACCCACTCGTTTTAGCATTTATTGATGATTTTCTAACTCCTATCCCTCCTTTCATTCCATTGTATGTAAGAAAGAGCTTTCCCCCTTCCCATTTATTCATTTATTTCTCTGTCAACTCAAATTCTTATTGTATTCAAAAGGTTATAATCCATTATTACATTATTACAAGATGACCATATTAGCCCAAATTTGGCAATCGGGTACCCCTTCAAGTTGCCTTCTTTATCCTTTTGACATGCTCACATCCCAGAATTGGAATGAATCATTTCTTTTTTTTTTTTTTTTTTTTTTTTTTGCGGTATGCGGGCCTCTCACTGTTGTGGCCTCCCCCGTTGCGGAGCACAGGCTCCGGACGCGCAGGCTCAGCGGCCATGGCTCACGGGCCCAGCCGCTCCGCGGCATATGGGATCCTCCCAGACCGGGGCACGAACCCGTATCCCCTGCATCGGCAGGCGGACTCTCAACCACTTGCGCCACCAGGGAGGCCCGAATCATTTCTGATTAATCATTTCTGCAAGCAAAGCTAGTAAGAGAATGGTATTTAGAAACCAGTGAAAGTATGTTATTTCTTTTTTTTTTTTTTTTTTTTTTTTTTGCGGTACGCGGGCCTCTCACTGTTGTGGCCTCTCCCGTTGCGGAGCACAGGCTCCGGATGCACAGGCTCAGCAGCCATGGCTCACGGGCCCAGCCGCTCCGTGGCATGTGGGATCCTCCCGGACCGGGGCATGAACCCGTGTCCCCTACATCTGCAGGCGGACTCTCAACCACTGCGCCACCAGGGAAGTCCGTATTTTTATTTCTTAAATGAATATTTCCACTTATTTCTTTCCCCAAAATATTATCCAGAAGAATGAAAGAGATTTGGGGTTTTCAGAATTTTCAAGAAAATACAGTGTTGAGCTGTTCCTTTCCCCTAGTAGAGTTGCTCTCACAGCTGTTATTTTCAGACTGCTCCAGCGTGCTCCGAGGGGCCACGGGCATTGTTGGCGTGAGGTTGGGCGAGGTGTGCTGTTTGGGAGGAAGAAGTGAGATACGAGATTTGGATCTCTCAGAACCACTCAGGCAGCTTAATCTTTTTTTTTTAATATATATATATATATATATATAGAGAGAGAGAGAGAGAGAGAGAGAGAGAGAGAGAGAGAGAGAGAGAGAGAGCACCCCTGCAAAAGAGTTTAGTGAAAGAATTACACAGCCAAAATGAGTTTTTAAACCACTGTTCTGTGGCATTAACTTTTCATAATTTCCATAGGATGAATAGTTTCTGTTCTTGTGATGGTGATACCAAGTGGACTGATACTTGTGGTGATAACCAAGTGGACTGATCTTTTCCGTATGCAGTATCAATTTAGCTTTTCAGTAGAGGTGGGATTTCATCTTCTACTTTGTCATGTATACATTGGACTAAGCAAACCAGTAGTTTTTCCCTTCTGGGCCTTGAAAACCAGGTGGAATACTAATGGTACATACTGGCTGGATGCAGTAGCCTGGAAGTTTTTATGTGTAGTGTCAGTAGTCACAGGCAACTGTAACTCCTCTGTTGCTCAAATCAGGTACCAAGTAATGTATTTGCATATATGGTAAGACAGACCTGTAGCTGAAAATGCTGTACTACCCCTACAAACTAGGGTTGAGCCAGAAAGTATAGTTTTCCACAGCCCCTTCTAGCTTAAGAAAACATTTTTAATTATGTTAAAAAGTTTATAGCAAAGGGAAAATTCATTCAAAATACTTAATATTTTAAAATTATGTTTTAAAAGCTCTACTTTCTTTCTCTATTTTTTGTGGTCTTAATATTTTAGAGACGATACTGAAATACAACTATCTTATGCTTCAAGTGTATTGTACAATGTCCTGATATATGCAAATTGGTTGTAAGATAATACTTTTTACAGTGGGCTTAGCTCTGATGTTATATATTTTTGCTGTAATGGTATATACGGACACTAAGCCGTCCAACTTTGTTTTTTTTAAATTATTATACATTTTAATAACGAGTATCTTTTAGGGTTTAGAAGACGTAAAGTATTGTGGATTTCTTTTAACCAACTTTAGCAGTTAAAGCTCTATACAACTGAAATATAGAAGCTGATAAATATTAAAATGATTCCTTTAGAGAAATTGATGAAGAATATATTTCACATTCAGGGTAATGCCCTAAAATGTAATTCAGTAATGATAACCTGAATCTGTTTATCACTTAAAAAGCTTAGGTTTCTTGAGAAGAACTGCATATTCTCAGCATGAGAGCCCAGAGGTGGCTCTGAACTGCTGAGTATAGATCTAATTACACAGCTTGGAGCTGTGGAACCACTTCTCTCTCTACTTCCAGATTACTTTCATTGGTTTATTTGCATAATTTAATGCATGAAGACTAGTCAGTGAATTATACATTTTTCTGAGACAGCTAAGACAAGATAAATTAACCCTATTTGATGTAGTTTGTATATGTGATAAGCCTTTCACCAGGTCTTTTTAAACTAAAACTTATGCTTTAGTGATGCAGTTCATTGGCAGGAATATCTGATAATAAATGCTAGTTGTTATACTTGTGATTAATAAGTTTAAATTTTATTAAGAGAAGTTTAAAATTTATCATTTTAGCCCTATATTTAGTAATAGTAGTTTTATTGATGTAATCCAAATATAGTAGTGTTAAATTTTCTACCATTATAAAACATAAAAATGCTTTCTTTATTCATGTCCATCAGTAAGACGTTATTTGGGTTAACGGATCTGAATAATTTGATTCATTGTAAATGTAAGTAGCTTTGATTTAGGAACTGTCTTTGACTTCAAAGTCGAGAATTTTTTTAAGATGCTCTTAGACTAGCTCATTTTATAAATTGTTTCTTTTTAAAAATCCAAATTTTAAACTTTTCAATGGCATTAAAATGTACAGTTGACCCTTGAACAACGTGGGTGTTGGGGGCACACCAACCCTCCATACAGTCAAAAATACACCTATACCTTATCATCAGCCCTCAGTATATGCGGTCCCTTCATACACGTGGTTCCTCCAGATCAGCGATTCTGCATGGGATTCAACCAACAGTGGGTCGTGTAGTTCTGTAGGATTTACTATTGAAAAAAATCTGCAAATAAGTAGACCTGCCCATTTCAAACGCATGTTGTTCAGTGGTCAACTGTATACACATAACTTTACAACAGTATCAAAAGACTAATAGTAACTATTTTAGTTATTAATTATCAGTGGAACATTTGCTAATAAATTTAAATAAAACTATCCAGGAAAATTAATTATCTAGTTGAATAATTGGAAGTTAGCTTTATACCCCATATTCTAATAAAAGGTATCAGTGAAAGTATTAACTCAGCCTATATTCTATTATTATTTATAAACTTTTAAATTCATATCTCTGCTCAAAAATGTGCTAAAAATAAGTGTTTTTTGTGAAAGTTGACCATTTTTAACATTGGAATTTCAGCAGTCATTTATGAGTGCCCACTGATTTGGTGATAGCAGGGAGAGTGGTATGGGGGATGACAGGGAGACCTCAAAATTAGTAAGGTGTAAACGTGCCCTCAGGCAACACCCAAAGAGGGAATATAACTTAGTGGAAAGAAAATAGGCTTTGGACTATCAAATCTGAGGATAATTCCCAGTTCTGCTCTTGAATGTGTGAAAAGTTATTAAAACTCTGAGCTTCAGTTTTCTCATCTGTAAAATTCTAATAGAATTACCTACCTAATTGTGTTGTTAATAGTAAATTAAATAACTATGCCTGGCACCTAGTACTGGGCCTAGCACATAGTAAGCACTTAGTAAATCATATCTTTGATTATTAGTCCTAGTAATTGTGTACAACAGCAGAGAGACCTATATACATCTCAAGATTACACAAGGCACAAGTATGAACAAAGTGCTGTGGGAGTGATAGCTTTCCCTGGAGAGATTGGAGGAGAGTCATTAGAACTGGGCCTTAAAGGTTTGTAGAATTTCCCCAGATGAAGTTGGCAGGAGAACTAAGTAAAATAAAACATGGCTAAAGGCCTAGAAATATACAAATGCATGGAGGCTTTGAACAGCAGGAAGGATTTAGAAAGATGACACCCTAAGGCCAATAATGAAGAAACCTGGAATGTCATCACCTTTAAATCAAGAATTTGCTAATTTTGAGAGAGGACCCCAATTAATTTCTAGACTATGCTTTTATTTCTTCTTCTTCTTCTTCTTTTTTTTTAACCTGCATCTTCTTCCTGTAGTTGTTCATGTAATGAATGGCAGCTTCTGTGTTCACCATTTCCCAGACTCCAATCATGCATCATAGTAACTAGATATAAGCTCCATAAGCACAGGGACACATGCCGGCCTTGCCCACCATTATATCCCCAATACCTGTCATGTAATTGTTGGATGATCACAGACTCACAGAGGAGCTAAATCAAGCACAAAAATAGTTCAAAATAAAATATAGTCAGTGACAAATGCTTAAGAGAGGAGCCTGTGAATTCTTTGGATGCTCAAAAAATAAAGTATCACTTGTACCTAGAATCGTCAGGGAAATTTTTATGATTTTAATTTAACCATAATAGTAGCATCATCTCCCCCCATGTAGGTATAAGGGTTTCTTCTTTTCTTTCTCTTTTTGCTTTTTTTAAGTGACTTTTATAAATTTGTACCAATGTTTCAGGTAGTTTATTGGCTACAAAGCTATATTTTAAAATGTTTAAATCAGAGTTCTTTTTATAAGATCTGTCTCAAACAATCACACTATTTCTCAGGGAGACCTCCCTAAGTGCTTTCTCGCTCATCTTCACTCTTCATAAAAAACAGGGCCACCTTTTTTCTTTTAATAACCCCAGCCTTTTAAAATTGTCCTGTCCATTGTTCTATCAATTTACATTCCAAAATCATCTTTAGGTTTTTCCTATGTTTTATCCACCTTTTTCTTTTACACTTCCTTGAGTCATAATTTTTTTATCAACATGTAATGTATATTCCTTTACAAAAATTCATGTTTTTTCATGATGATGGCATTCTCTTGAACTGCTCAGTTTAAAATCTTTGTCTAACATAAAAATAATTTTTCAAGTATTGCTTTTAGTGGTATCATTTTTTTCTGAGTCTTGAGTGAATTTTCTCGTAAGTATACATTTTGTAATGAGGTTGTATTTTGCCTTTCCAGGTATTACTGCTCCTCTGTCTACTTGTCCATTTCTGCCTAGAGCCAGTATTCACCAAATCCATATGGATTTGCTATCTTCTCTGTGCCTTTGACCTCTGTATACTTTTCCAGGAAGTACTATTTATTTTCTTCTGCTAGACCATGTCTCTTTTTTCTTCTTAAAGCATTTCCAGGTGAACTAAAACAAGATAAATGTGTCTCTTCGATCAAAAGTACCACTACCACCCTTCTAAGTTCATTGTTAAATATGTGTTCTTTAAAGTTTTACTTTGACACCGTAAATCCCTTAGCAATAAAATAATCACATCAAATATGGTAGTACAATAGTATATTATAAATATACTATTATAACCTCATCACTGATCATTTCTCCTGTTCAATATAATTTATATATTCATAAAACTATTAAGGCTTGTTTCAGTGGGTAAGATAAGCAATATAAGATATACAGAGAACACATTAACTTTTTATACTCCTCATCCCATTTTCATTTGTGAGGTAATTACTTTGGTGGGTTTCCATCCATATCTCCCTATTTTTAAACACACACACACACCCTTTATAATATACTCAGAATAATACTATGGAAATTGTTCTTCAACTTGATATTTTTTTATGTGGCACTATATTATGGATATCTTTGTAGATATCTTTGCAGATAGATATGTGTGTTTGTGCGTGTACAAGAGCAAAATCCAACTCTGCTTGTGCCCACCACTGGATTTCCAGAGCCACACAGTGCTACTGAAGTTTAGCACCTTTTCATATGTTTATGACTATTTTCACTTTCTTGCCTATGAATTTCCCAGAAGTCATAGAGAAAAATCCTGGCAGATTTAAAGAAAAATTAACTATTTCCGTACTGAATAAGATATCATAAATAAATTCAAAAGATAAAGCATAGACTAGAACAAAATATTTGCAATATAGAAAAAGACAAAACTATCTTCTGTATTGTAAGAACACCTACAAATTAATAAGAAAAAAATGCCCAATAATAAAACAGACAATATTCAGAATAGGGACATAGTTCAATGATCATATATACTTTGACCCAACAATTTCACTTCTATGAAAATATCCACAAAATTGTGAAATGACTTGTGTACAGAGTTATTTATTACAGCATTGCTTTAAGTAAGAAAGGATTGGGAACAACATAATGTCCATTAAACAAGGACTGGTTAAGTAAATTGTGGTATTTCTAAGTAAAGGAATACTACGCAAATGAAAAAATAAATGAGGAAACTGGGTACTGGTGTGAAAAGATCTTCAGATGACCTAAATGTCTTTAGCTGGTCAGTATTGGCAGACCTAAAATGAGAACTGATTCACAGCAATCAGAATGAAGCCTCTTAAAATTGAATTTACTTAATATCACAGATAGGGTAATATAATCACAGCAATAGAAACTGTTTTGTTGCCTACATGCCCTTGTGGTATATAAATCTGAAATATACCGGCAGCGGCACTCCTCATTCAGACTATAGAACATGGAAAATGATTTGGCTCTTTTCTTCAGTCTCCCAAAGATAGTACTTAAAGAACCATTTTAAATGCACAGAGGACAGGTTTGGGGGGTTTTGTTTTTGTTTTTGTTTTTTACATACAATGGATGCCATTTCACTGGGTGCTCAAATTTTAACATTCATCTTATTAATGGCTTATTAAACCAGATTGCTGGGTCCCAGCCTCAGAGTTTTTGGCTCAGATATGGGGTGACGCTATTAATTTGTAGTTGTAACAGGTTTCCAGAGGATGCTAGTCTGGGGACACATTTTAGAATCACTATTTGTTTAGGTCATCGGGGCTTAATTCTCTTGAGGATCCTGGGTTAAGAAAGTTGGGAAGAATTGAGAACAGAACAAATAAATGGCTGTGCTGGTTAGAGTGAAAACATAAACACCATGACATAAACTTCCTCATCCTCAAGCCTCATTCTTTAACTTGCAATAGACAATACCATAAATTATAAAACATTATTTCTCAGCAGCATTTCCTGTGGGACATCTATCTGCCATGTATTTTTTCCAGGTATTTCGATTCTTATTCTTCCTTCTTAGTGGAAATTTCTAGAGAAGGGAATTTGACTCAAGATTTCACAATCTTTGGCCTCCTCCCTCCAGTTCTAAAATAATATCAGGCTTAAATATTTCTACTAATTGTTTTATTCCTAGTTCATCTGGCACAACACCCTTACAAAGGTTGTTAAAGGATAAGTGTTCTTTTAAATTGTTTTTTGTGGTGTTAGATATGCACACACACTTGCATAAGTGAGGAATAAATGTTTATATAGGTGTCAATTTATAATATTCATTCACTGATCTAACCACTTAGTCTTTTAGGTCAAGTTAATTTTCTTAATGCTTATTACCCTTATCATGGTGTTAATACTTACCAGCTCTGAGGAAGTCTCCAAGTTCCTGTACAAAGAGTTTTAGCATCTCCTTTGAACCTGTTAGAAATGCAAATTCTTGTCTTGCCTCAGACCTACTTAATTAGAAAGGGGGTAGAGGGAAGGAGCAGCAGTTTGTGTTTTTAACAAGCCTGCCAGGTGATTTTGATGCATTCTAAAATTTGAGAGCTGTTGTTTTACTAAATGCAGTGTTTCACTTACACGATATCCTTTAATCCTTACCATAATCCTATGACTCTAGTACTAGAGGAAATAAAGATCAAAGAGGTTAAATAATTTGTTCTAAATCACACTGCTATTTAACAATATTTCAACGTAGAATTTTTGGTCTTTCTAAAATAATATGTCCTTCTCTCATTTGAATACACTGAAACAATATCAGTTACTTTGGCATTTTGGTTTTTTGAATGATCATTATCTGAACTTTTACTTTTCATTAATTTTAATCAGCATCTCATTTGAAGAACACTTTCTTTGATAAGTCAAATAACAGGACCAGAACTCAGATTCACATACTTTCTTTCCCAGTCCAGGACTGATTCCATCATACATTTTTTAACTAAATGACTTTTTAAACAAAAAATAAGTATATAAAATATTTTTAATTGCATTAACCTAACAAACCTCGAATAAAAATATAAACAGTTTTACAAAACAGTCAAAATTTACCAACATTATTGAGTTGAATCTACTGTTCTAATCTTATTTTAGAAACACGCCCATTTAACTGCTGTTTGGTTACCAACAGCGTTTCTAAGATTAATTAGTAGTTATTTCTGCCATATGAAACAGGGCTGTCCTCTCTGTTAGTTATAATTTTTATATGAGTCTATTTAAATTAATTAACCAAATTAACAAACCATAAAATCAAGTATGTTTATAGAGACCCAAAACCTTGTAATGGCCTCTGTTGGAGCCTCTAGACAGAAAATTCTTAATAAGAAAAAGAGTTTATTTTACTGAACAAGACATGATGGATTCTTTAATAAAAAGAAATTGCTACTTTAGTTGTAGCTAGTATTTCTCTTGGCTGCAGTAGAAAATAATTTGCAAAGTGATAAGTTGACAAGTCAGACTTAAATAATTAAGATTTAGGGTCATATTTTATTTTCCCTTATGTTCTCCATATCTGTTATTTTAATGGGATTTACATAATGTGCCATTTGAATTATGGAGAATAGAAATCTGGTTGTATTATAAAACCCTAGCCTATCTGGAGAATGATCTTGGGGCTATAGTGGTTATATAAAATATCTTAATAATCCCTGATGTTTCATATGTATAGGTAAATAAAGATGGGTTATTAGGGAATCTTTGTAATGGTGGTATTATATATGTTTTATTTATGTTTCCTTTGAACTTCTTTTAACTTAGAAGAAGAAAACTAAGTTGGTGGTAACCGTTAACTAATTTCACACAGTAGTACAGTGGAGATTTCGATAGTCGTTAATAATTCAATGTTTAGACCCCACTGCTAGATATTTTTACTCAGTTGGTTTTAGGGGAGGACTCAGAAATCTGTTTCAACAGGCCCCAGCAATAATTCTGATGAAGTGGTCCCTGGGCCTCAGTGTAAGAAACTTTGAACAAAAACGTACTTCTTCAAGCTAACACACTAAAATTACCAAGGGTAAATACTCTAGACTAGTGTATGTAGCCTCCTCCATGCAGACTGCATCCTGCTTCTACAGCCAGCTAGGGCTGATTCCTAGTGATTCTCTCTTGCCGTAACCGTAGAGTTCCAATTTGATGCCTTGGAACATATTCATCATGGTATCCCTGGTGCTTTGGCCACTGTTTGGCATGCAGGAGGTATGTGTAAATGTCGTGACATGGATGAGTGAAGGAGACCAGCTGTCTCCATGTTTAACATTCCTGTGTTATCCGCACTCCATCCGTCTTTTGGATTAGCTCCCTAAATTATGTCTAGTTTTATCTCCCTCCTTAAATTGTATAGAAGAAGGGACCATGTCTTATCCATTTCATATCTCTCCTTCTAACAGTATTTTACACACACACATGTCCAGTAAATACATTTTAAGTAAAAATTATTTTGTGCTTATTTAATCCATCATACAAGATTCCCATCTCCATGAGGGCAGGAACCTTGTCTCTCTTTTTCATAGGAGTTTTCTCAGGGCTTGGTAGTGACTGCATGCTCAGAAACGTTTGAATGAATAAATAAATTAATAAAATAATAAGTAATTCATTTTAATTAAGATTTTTCTTAAAATTTAATGTTGGGGGTAAATGAGGTTTTGTGTATGATCAAATTTATTTTTATATAAAAGAAAATAATCTGCCTTCCCCTTTAAAAAGAAACTCGTAGTTGAAATGTTCCTACCTTGTAGAAAGACAGGATGGTAGAATTTGACAGATTCTGAATTGGTGGAGCTTCAGCAAGGCATTATGGTTAATAGAATCTTCCATCTAACTTAGTATTAAATAGCTGATGTCAGGAATTATGAAAATATCACAGTGAACTTAAATGGCAGTCTCTTGACATCCTGTGAGGTAAAGATGATCCCCCAGAAAGCTAGAGAGCCTGTGAAAAGCAGATTTGGTTTTTGGCAGGGGTTGAAAATAAGGAAAACAATAAATTTTCTAAGTATCCACGAAACTTTCTGAAATAAATTTTAGTAGCGTACTCTTTAGAAGTACTCTTTTGATCATATTTCTTTTCAAATCACATTGGTATCAGAAAATAAGTTAGAGTTCTGATAAAATGTGAAGTCTCAAGCTTTATGTCTTTGAAGGCTGTGATTAACTTATGTTCAATTTCTCCAGATGACTTGCAGTGCTTGTTTTACTTTCTCTAAACACTTGGGGAGATTTTCATTGAGGCACTTCTGGTCTTCTCCAGATTATTTTCTCTCCTTTGCTTTGAATACACCCTAAAAGAATATTAGTTAAGTATTCCAGTTTCTTGAATGATGGTTATCTGAGGTTTTACTCTACTATGAATTTTATCAGATCCTATATGTGGAACATTCCCTTTGACAAGTTTACTATGGGCTAATTATAAGATTACTATGGGTTAATTATACAGCATGTGCTCTAGATCTTTGTCATTCTGTCTCCTTTCTGGTCAAAGCCCAGGCCTCCTTCCCTTTTTCACTTTTGTTTGTCCTCAAAATGATCTTCTCTTACTCAGGTCAACTCTCATGAACCTATTAATTCCCTGACTAAAAACAATGTTGCGTGTCCTTCTAAGTGTGTAGCCTGCAAATAACACCAAAGTTCCAGCTTCTGGGAAAACAGTTGACAGAAGAACATGGAGAGACACTGGGAAGACAGGCAAGAATTAGGAATTAGTCATGGCTCTTTGGGAAGGCTGGGGCTGAGCTATGGAGGGAGGGGACAGGGAGGTGGAAGCCAAAGAAGAAACATCACAGAGGAGAGAAGGCAGGCCCTGACAGGCAGCAAATGCAGACTGCTAGTTACTTCCTGATTTTATTCTCTTCATTTCCCTTCACATTCTTCCTGACTACTGTCCCTGGAAGGACTTTTTTCCCACTTCTTCTTGACAAAGCATCCCTCACCTTCCCCCTAATTCAGATTTCCACAGTCGCTTTGTGAATAATTCCACAGGAAGGTCTGCCAGAACAGAAAATTCCAAGTACCTCTCTAGAAGCTTTTTCATCTCCAGTAGTCCCCTAAACTCTATTCTAAATGGTTGTTCTTAGACATGATTTTGTCCAAGGAAGAGTGGTCTTTATTGTTTCCAGTTTCTTTAAACATCTTTACACTGGCAATTTCATTGACTGTGGAGAAATAAGGCTCTAGTATATTTTTATACTCTGTCCTCATAAGATATGATTGTGTTAATGAATCATGTCTTCAGAAGAGAAATGCACAAATTAAGTTCCACATTTTATATAATCCATTAATTTCATTCTGATTTCTGCCAATTATAGACTAATAATAAATAAAGCTATGTTATTGAATTTTACTTAACTTGCCTTTATCCTATATATACTTTGTTCTAAAATAAGCAAATGTTGAAGTATTCATAAACTGGGGGTTTATTTTGAAAAATTAATGGTCATTTATATAGGGTGATTTCCAGACTAGTATTAAGCCATCTTTTAATGAATTTGAGTATTAAATAAACTGCTTTCCTTTATTTTAGGTGATGGTGTTTGTACATGCTCGAAATGCCACTATAAGAACGGCTATGTCTCTAATAGAAAGAGCCAAGAATAATGGCCAGATTTCCTACTTTTTACCTCCTCAAGGACCTGAATATGGACATGCAGAAAAACAGGTAGGGAACAACTGACAGCACAATACAAGAACTAAAACACATAATGTGCCAGATATACCAGATATTTTATATATGAAAGATCCATGGTTTCTAGTTTCCAATAAGTTAATTTTACAGATTTATCATGTTATAATTTTGACTTTTTTCTTGACTTTCAAAGGATCCGAATGCATGTTGTGTCCAATTATCACTTTTTTCTATATGATTATAATTGTAGTGTTTAGTCCCATAGTTAAAGCATAAAATAGTTATATTTTATAAAATACATTAACATCTAATGGATTATGGTTCTTTTAAAGATATAATAGATAATTTTTTTTAATTTCTATTTTTAATTACATGACAGATGTAACTTACATAAACAGAAGCTCTTTTTGAGAGTGAAAGTTTGAGACCAAAAAGGTTCAGAACAGCTGCCTTGCCACTCACTGTATGCTCAAAGGACCTAAAAAGTCTGGGTCCTCATTAGAAACGCAGAGCCTCAGGCCTCACCTGAGACTTACCACATCATAATCTGCATTTCTACTTGATCCCCAAATGATTTATGCACGTTACAGCTTGAGAGGCACATCTCTAGGTAATTTGAATATCAATAGTATTCTAATATTTATAAAAGGTTTTATTTAATTGTATCAAGTAATGATTTAGATCAAGAGTGGGCAAACTACAGCCCGAGGGCCAAAGGTGGCAACCTGTTTTTGTAATTAGTTTTATTAGAAAACAGTCAGAGCCCTTCCTTTGTCTTCTGTGGCTGCTTCTTTACACACAAGGGAAGAATTCAGTACTTGCTGCCGGGATTATATGGCTCACAAAGCCTAAAGTACGCTCTCCCTTTGCAGAAAATTTTGCCCTGATTTAAAGCTATAAAAATAAATTTTTAAATAAAAAAACTATAGACATAAAATGATAGTATCTTCAAAATATTTTCTATGCATAACTTAAGGTTCAACTGATATTTGCTGAACAGCTGCCAGGCATTGTGCTGTGCACCGTCACATTTACCATTTTAGTAAAATGTATTTAGTTATTAGGATTGTGCTCTAAATTTCACCATTTTATATTGAGATTTTAAATTCTGACTATGATCATCTGATGCAGGTTGTTTTGAATGTCAGATTCTCTTTCAGTGTAACTACAAAATTTATTCATTTTTTTCTTTTTTTTGCTTTATAAAGTTTTCTATTACATACCACCTATTATGCAGCTTTGTATTCTTCCAGTTATTTATTATGAATTTATGAGAGTCTTTGAAAAGTCAGGTCGGCATTCATAATGGTGAATTATGAAAGGTCTTGTTTCATTTCTTTGGAAATACAAAGCAGCTGTATTGTGTTTAAAAGCCAAGCCTTGAGAGCCACCTTGTGGATTTCTGGTTATTTTATACCTCTCAGTTCTGAGAGTTATTGCTATACTAAATCATGCAGGTTTATTGTTTCATTGTTATAATAATAATATTCAATATTTATCAGAGTTTACTTGGGCCAGGCATTGTTTTCATTGCTTTCTATAACTCATTCAGTGTTCACAACAACCTATGATGTAGGTTTGTACTATTATTATCTCTTGATATAGCATTTGTGTATAAGTAATTCAAATATAGCATGAAATACTCTAAAGCATATGGAAATAATTTATGTGGAGGCATTTTCAAATGATATTTATTTAAGATCATGTCACCAAACGTATAATGACAGATCACTATGCTGAAAAAAACATGGAGACTTGAAAGTCCCTAGTCACTTTATTATACTTTTCTTTTTTGATATTTTCATTATACTTGATTTTTATCCTGACCCACCTGTTATTATTGTTGTTTTTTTTTAACAAGAATGGATTCCACAGACATTATTAATAAGTACATGTTTTCAAGGAATGCTGTCCTATTCACCATCATACTCTTTAGTATAGCATTTGGCTGATAGTAAGTACCCCAAAATTACTTTTTTTTTTTGCCTTTGTTTTTTGGAGGGAGACATTATTTTTTTTTTTTTTTTTTTTTTTTTTTTTTTGCTGTACGCGGGCCTCTCACTGCTGTGGCCTCTCCCGTTGCGGAGCACAGGCTCCGGACACACAGGCTCCGCGGCCATGGCTCGCGGGCCCAGCCGCTCCGCGGCATGTGGGATCTTCCGGGATCGGGGCACGAACCCTAGTCCCCTGCATCGGCAGGCGGACTCTCAACCACTGCGCCACCAGGGAAGCCCGGAGGGAGACATTATTAAGAGATGTTCTTACTTTAGTTTTCTCATTTGCTCTCTACCACTATTCTGTCCTTTAAAGATTCTTATCCCCATTTTACAGATAAGGAAACTGAGAAAAGAGAATAATTTTCCCAGAGACTCCCATGTAATAAGTGGAGCTATGATTTGAACCAGACTGACTCCAAAGTCTACTCTTTTCACTACAGTGCATCCTGTTTGTTCAAAAGCAAACAGAACATATCCAACCTGTGACTTTTAAAGCCTTTAGAGCTTTGAGTCTTTTTTTTTTCCTTTAATAAAATGGAAGAACATTTCTTCAGCTCAGCTATACCCCTCATTTCTCCGAAAGAGAGATTCAAAACAGTTGGCCCCTGCACAGTGAAAATTATTTATAACAAAAATAAGGTAATCTTTCTGGATGTTTTCTCGAAGCTCCAGAATTTTAGATTATTCTTCTAAATCTAAAGTTGAATGTTTGTTCCTATTTCTTGAAGTGCCTTTTAAACTTGAATGGTATCAACTTACTAGCAATTCTAAGGATGCTATTACGATGATGGCAGGTGATATTTCTTCTGATGTTTTTGAAAAATAGGAAATTAAGTACTCAGAACATTAAAATAAAATTAGAAGGTAAGTTTGCTATGGTAGTACATAGAAATTTAGCCTCCTGACTCCTGTTAATGGAAATAAAACTAAATCCCTTCCCTGCCACAGTGATCCTTTATCCCTAAGTGTTTAAAGTAACCATCTCAATTCCTGACTCAGCAAGTATGGTTTTTAAAAGCATTTCTTCACAGTTTTATTCAACACACTGTAACTTTATTTGTATAAATAATAAATAAAACTCCATTAAGGATTCTTTTTCTCTGTGTGTGGGGGGCGGGGGTGGGGGAGGGCAGTGTGCGTACATAATGAGGCTGTGTCTGTGCCTTAGCCACAGCTGAAGATCAGTCATTTCTTTCCAGTAAGTAACGGTTATACTTCACGACCCCTCATACCATTCCTATCTTTGATATCAAATTTACTCCCAGCTGAACAAGCAGCTATATTTCCAAATTGTCCACTGAAACAGGAAAATAGGGAAAAGAAAGTGAAATACCCCAAGGGTAGATTAAGGTACAGAGATGGAGCTTGCAGTTCTCCCTGGGGAAGGGAGTGTCTGAGGAATTACAAAAGAGGCCCAAAGTAAGAGGACACATTAGCAAAAAGCTCTGGCTGTGACTTCACCTCTAGAAGCCCTGTGGCCTTAAGCACCTAAACATTTCTTAAAGATACTTTTTCTTCTATCAAATGGAGTAATAATGGGGTAAATAATACCTATTCTAGTAGTTTACTATGAGAAACAAATGAAATGATATATGAAATTATTTTGGAAACTAGCTGAAGAATGATAAAACATTGCGTATCATATTCTGGAAATCTCCTTCTAGAAGCTTACTTTGCATATTACTTTTTGCCTTCTCCCACAAAGAAACTCTCTTAAGAAACCACTGTTTTCTGTAAGATAGAACATACCTTAGGGAACAGTAGCAGCTTGCATTTATACATAGAAATATATCATTAGAGATACAGACATTTTCATTATTAAACCATTATTTGTTTGTTTTTTAAGATTTATTTATTATTTATTTATTTTATTTTTGGCTGCATCGGGTCTTAGTTGCGCCACGCAAGATCTTTGTTGAGGCATGCGGGATCTTTCATTGTGGCATGCGGGCTTCTCTCTAGTTGTGGCAGGCAGGCTCCAGGGCAGGTGGGCTCTGTAGTTGTGGCGCCTGTGTTCCAGAGCGCATGGGCTTTGTAGTTTGCGGCACGTGGGCTCTAGTTGAGACACACGAGCTCAGTAGTTATGGCGTGTAGGCTTAGTTGCCCTGTGGCATGTGGGATCTTAGTTCCCCAATCAGGAATCGAACCCGCGTTCCCTGCATTGGAAGGCGGATTCTTTACCACCGGACCACCAGGGAAGTCCCCGTTGTTTTTAATTATAATTTTAATTTTAAGTTGAATGAATTATTCCAGTTAGAGTCTTCAGATTCTGTTTCATTCTCCATCTCAGTCAAATAAATTCTTTCCTTTAGGGACAAAACTTTTAACAGGCTTTAAATATTCTAGAACTAGAATGGATATTCCCACCCACCCTGTACGGTATTTCTCTGATTAATAGGCACTGATGTTCGATTTTTTACATATATTAGTGATATTAAAAGTTTTCCTTATAGATAGATACAGTCTGTCATGCAGCAAGCCTCATGAATGTAGTGATTAGGAATATCTGTTAAACAAATCAGAACACTAGGAAAAATCGAGTAATAATATGTACCCTCAAGCTACCTTAAAGTATCATTTTATGACTTTTTATTATTATCTAGATCTACCAACCATCGCCTGCTTCCATAGGTTAGCTTTAGCCTTTGCCTAAATTATAGGAATTTGGCTTTGATGTAAGTAATCGGATAATATTGATAGCTTTAATTATTTCTGGTTTAGCAGCTTTCCAGTGTCAGTATAACCAAATAAAATTAGAATTTCCTCTTCCTGGAATAGATGATATCTGTTAGCTAAAGAGAGTAGCAAGTACCTAAGAGTCCCCTTTCTCTTGTTTTTTTACTTTAAATAAGTGTAAACTGTTGTCTCAGAGTTTATTCTTTCCTCAGGCATATCAACCTCCTTTCCTTTAGGAGGCTAATGTATTAATTCTACTGTCTGTTTGTAACCACATAGAAAGAATGTTATAAGTATATTAATTTTTTAAGTAAAATGAAAGAAAATTAATAAAAAATAGATTTGAGTGGTTAATTGGATTTTTTCATTTTCAAAGGGAAATAGGCTCTTTAGAATAAAGATTTTGAACCCAGGCAAACCTTGAAGGCCCATGTGTATTGTAGCAAATGGTAGGATTTCCTCATTTTTTTATGGATGGCGAAATAATAATCCACTGTGTGTGTATGTGTGTGTGTGTGTGTCTGTGTGTGTGTGTTTGTATCACAAATTTGTTATTCATTCATTCATTGCTGGATACTTAGGTCGTTTCCATGTCTTGGCTATTGTATATAATGCTGCTATGAACATGGGGTTTTAGATATCTTTCCAACTGTTTTTGTTTCCTTTGGATATCTTCCAAGAAGTGGAATTGCTGGATCATATGGTAGTTCTATTTTTAATTTTTTGATGAACCTCCATACTGTTTTTCATAGTGACTGCACCAATTTACGTTCCCACCAACAGTGAGTTCACAAGAGTTCCCTTTTCTCCACATCTTCACTGGCATTTGTTATCTCTTCTCTTTTTGATGATAGCCATTATGACATTCTGACGAGTGTGAGATGATATGTCATTGTGCTTTTATTTGCATTTCCCCAAAGACTGACTAGTGCTGTTGAGCTTCTTTTTATGTGCCTGTTGGCCATGGCCATCTTCTTTGGAAAAATGTCTCTTTAGGCCCTTTGCCCATTTTTAATTAGATTATTTTGTTATTTGCTATTGAGTTTAATGATTTCTTTATATACTTTGGTTATTAACCCCTTATCAGATATATGGTTTGCAAATATTTTTTCCCATTCTATAGGTTGTCTTTTTACTTTGTCAATTTCTTTTGCTGGGTGAAAGCTTTTTAGTTTGATGTAGTCCCGCTTGTTTATTTTTTATTTTGTTGCTTGTGCTTTAGGTGTGATTTTCAAAAAATTATTACCATGACCCATGTCAAGGAGCTTCTTTAGTGAGACCCTTTTTAAGAAACACAGAAAGTAGCATTGGAATTTTATCTTTATTTAAGTAGCCTTGATTGCAGCAATTTTTGTTCCTGTGTTTTAAGATGTATTTTAGAAACATACAATAAATTTCTTAAAACAAGTTTATACATCTTGTTAAAGAACCTTGCTGTTTTGGAAAAGTATGTATATTAGAATATTATTGCTCTCTCATTTGAAAATATTTTAGTAGGAAAACCATTTTAAAAACATATAGATTGGGCTTCCCTGGTGGCGCAGTGGTTGCGAGTCCGCCTGCCAATGCAGGGGACACGGGTTCGTGCCCCTGTCCGGGAAGATCCCACATGCCGCGGAGCAGCTGGGCCCATGAGCCATGGCCGCTGAGCCTGTGTGTCCGGAGCCTGTGCTCCGCAACAGGAGAGGCCACAACAGTGAGAGGCCCGCATACCGCAAAAAAAAAAACACATATAGATTATATAAGTAAAGATTTCTAAACCCTATTGGTACAGAGATTTGTATTGATAAAATTTAAAGAGCAAAATCACATTTCACAGTGATTTTCTTTTTAATTTTTTATTTCAACATTTATTTTAAAATGGCCAAATGGGTATGAAGAATACAATTTTAGATGAGAGTTCTCTTCTACTGATTAGGGTGCTCTCTCTAGAATGCTGACTTGTGTCTGTATAATTGGGTTGTAGTTAATACCAGGGTAGCTCATATGGGATATCAAGACCATCTTTCAAGGATTATAACATGGAACAGGGGACACGGTACTTCTTTCTCCCCAGTTAAAGTACATAATTCACACAGCTAGAATGACATATGGAAATTGGTTATGGGAATTAGGCTAGTCTGTGTCATTGTGAATTGACTATATACACATAAACCTCAAACTGTTTTTAATGGTAGTCACTCAGTGAATATTTACTGAATGTAAGCTACCTAGCAGTCACTATGGTGGATCAATAGGTATCAAGATAGATAAACTCTGCTGTCAACCTGTTTAAAGTGGATTGAGAAAGTTGTGTTGTATCAATCAGGATTCATTAAAGGAAACAAACCATTGTACTTATATTTTAAATAGAAAATAATTTTGTGAAAAGAAGTTAGGTAATTCCTAGAATGTTTATAAAGATCGGAGTTGTAGAAGTCAGGCAACTACCACTGGAACTGTTGAGTTTAAGAACCAGCAGCCAAACCATGGTGGTGGTCCAGCGTGTAGAAGCTACACCTGCTACTGGGTACCTTTCATCGTTCATGAACATGCTGGAAAACCAAATTTTAAATATATAATACATCCATTATAACTTTTAAGCCTCATTTCTCCAAGATTTTGCTTGCCAGCAAAAGAAAACAGCAGAAAATGGTTTCCTCTTCACTTCCATTGCCTAGATCTTTCATGAGTGCATTTAATTAGCAAAATGGATTTTTGTATCCAATACCCTGACTACAAGAGATCTGGGAAGTACAGATTTTACCTTCTGGCTCATGCAATACAAGAAGGCCTCATTGAAGGAGGTGGGACTTGCATGCTGATTAACATTCTTTGCGTTAATTGGGAATGGAAATATATTTTGGAAGAAAAAAATTAGCTGCCCATTTATTTTTATGGAACTTATGTTCTGGCTGAACAGAAAGACTAACAACTAATTAAATAATTGATTTTAATTACATTGTATTAAATAATAAAGAGGCATTAAGTGCTAAAAGAAAGTAAAATTGGGAGGACGCTTAGCTAGCACAGTGACATTTAAGGTGAGATATGTACACAAAGCAAAGGACAGCAGAAGAATGTTCTAGGAAGAGTCTCTGACACCAGAAAAGCAATAGCACATTGAAGGATGTGGATAAAATCAGAGTGACTAAGAAACGTAGAGAATGATGGAGAGTGGTAGATGCCATGTTTATAGCATGAGTCTAATATTGTAGGCAAGAACCAGATTGTGAGGGCCCTGTTTATCATGTTACAGATCAGGTATTTTATCTTAAAAGAAATGGGTTATGATTAGAGAAGTTTGAGGAAGGGAGTGGCATGTCATTAACTGTATTCCCCTCAACTAATAATATAAAAATAAAATGACAATTTGAGCACACAAAACAAGTAATTTTCCTAACAGGGTTGTGCTTTTAAGAAAGATCACTACACACAGGCAGGGCAGGAGAGAATGGGAATACCAGTTAGAGATGTGGATTCATTGGGGCATATTTAGGAAATAGAATTGATTGACTTGGTAGTTAATGGGGTATGAAGGGTTGAGGAAGAGAGATCTGGAAGTTTTCTGGCTTCTAAAAGATGTCTGGCTTAATATTGTTGAATGGTTAGTTGGGTCATTTATGAGGAAAAAGTAGCAGAGAAAGATTACTTTGGAGGGAAGGGTACAGATCATGAATTCCATTTGGATGTGCTGAGATGAGGTGCCTGGGATACTTAGAGATGTAGAGTAAGCATCTGGATGGATATGTAAGTCTAATGTATCAGAAGCTCAGTCTGTTTTGGAGTGGGAAAACCATAGAAGTGGATATGAGTGGTAAAAGAGCCTACGACCAAGTCTTGAGGAATTCTGATATTTAATGATTAGAGGAGAATGAGCCAGCAGAGAAGCCTCCAAACACTGGAGTATACCCTGGAGTAAATGTCATAGAGGCCAAGGAAAAGAGCATTTCAAAGAGAGGAAAGAGATCATCTATACTGATTGCTGCAGTGAGTGGTCAAGTAATGTGAGGGCTACAAAATACACTGTACATAGCCACGTGGAGGATATTGGTGACCTTATTCAGGGCCTTTTCACTCCCAGAGTGAAGAGCAAAAACTAGATTAAGCTGGCTGATGAATGTAGATTAAAGTGTAAACATCAATTTTGAGAACTTAATTTATATACAGAAGGAAAATGGATAGTATCTAGAAAATATGAAATAGTACTCAGAAAGGTAGACATACTATTTTTCTTTTCAAGGTGGAAATGATATGCTTATATTCTGTGGAAACTATTCAAGAGAGAGTGAAAAAGGATTGAAATTGATTGATTATTCATGTAGGAAAGGAAAGAGACCACAGATAACCTATAAGAGTCCCGAGAATTTTCAAGAGGCATGGGATCCAAAGAAGAAGTAGAGATTTTCCTTAAATAGGAGTTAGGGCACTACAGAAAGACAAATACCGTATGCTAACACTATATATGGAATTTAAGAAAAAAAAATGTCATGAAGAATCTAGGAGTAAGACAGGAATAAAGACACAGACCTACTAGAGAATGGACTTGAGGATATGGGGAGGGGGAAGGGTAAGCTGTGACAAAGTGAGAGAGTGGCATGGACATGTATACACTACCAAATGTAAAATAGATAGCTAGTGGGAAGCAGCTGCATAGCACAGGGAGATCAGCTAGGTGCTTTGTGACCACCTAGAGGGGTGGGAGAGGGAGGGTGGGAGAGGGAGGGAGGGTGGGTGGGAGGGAGACGCAAGAGGGAAGAGATATGGGTACATATGTAGATGTATAACTGATTCACTTTGTTATAAAGCAGAAACTAACACACCATTGTAAAGCAATTATACTCCAATAAAGATGTAAAAAAAATTAAAAAATAAAATTTAAAAAAACAGAAGAGGAAGTTAGAGAGATGGGTTCTGATGCAAATAGGTTTTAGGTGTATGGCAGGAAGATAAGGGAGCTTCCTGTGACGTATTGTATTTTCCTTGTGAAGTAGTTGTTAAGGTCATTCTCTAAGAGTCAAGGATAACAAGGTGGTGAGAAGTTTGTGGAGAGCCAGTCAATGCGTAATGTAGACTTTGTGAGACATGTGACAACAAACTGACCATAAAGACATCACAGAATTGCTTTCCAACGTTAAGGGCTTGTTGAGATTGTGATCATGGATTTAGACTGGTCTCTAGTTGCCCTTGTATGTAATTTTTCTTAAGCATTAGCTACCTTGGGTCATCTGAGTTTGGCATTCTGCCAGTCTTATATGGCAAAAGGGCAGATGAGTTTAAGAAATTGGCAGGAATGTGATTAACATCTTGGACTGTGTTATCTGCACCGGAGGAAGAACCAGAATAAAGACTGGGGCAGGGATGGAGCGGGCGTGCTGCTGATGAATATTAAGAAAGTAGAGGAATTGTGATCTGGAAGTATCATTAATGATAAAGAGCTTAGAAAAAATTAGTTGGGCATGCTTGACATATAGGAATCTTTGGTCAGAAATTGAGGTGTTTGTAGTAGCAATTTTGGTTTTGGAAGTAGTACAGTTGTGGGTTGATGACAGGCCTAGAATACAATCGTTGGGATGGCTAAGATGGGACAGAGGAGATGTCAGTGGAAATGAGGGTGTCAAGGAATTGAAGAGCGAGGGTTTTAGATGTCCACATGGAAAATACTGTCACCGAGGATCATGATAGGAAATGGGATAGACAGGAAGAGTAGGAGCCATATGTATGGAGTCTTCATTGGATAAGGTAGGATAACAGGTGACATAGCAGATATACTGACCCTTAAAGGAACAGAGGTTTTTGTAAAAAGTTAGTACAGGCTGACCTGGAAATGGTGAGAGGGAAGAGAGAGATCATCCCCCACCACTTGAAAGATAGGCATGGAAAACAAGAGTCCATGGAAAAGAGTCAAGTTTCAGTTAAGGCAGGGTGGGAGATGAGGTTGATATAGTTTCCTTATTACTGAGTGGCAGTTCCAGAGAATAGAGTGAAGAATTTCATACCTAAGGTGAAGAAATAGTAGAGGAAGTAGGGAACCGACTCAAGAGCGAAGAAATACCAAGTATTATGGGAACAATAGTATAATAGGGCATTGGTTCCCCATTACCTGTTTCCATGGCAGCTGTCAGAATCAGAGTATCTGGAACTAAGACCCTAAAATTTTAACATGATCCTCAGAAGTTCTGATCATAGCTAGATTTTGTTGATCGTGTGAACAGATGGCTAATAGGCCTTATCCTGAGAACAGGGTGGGAGGTATGATGTGTTTCCTTCTGAAAGACTCATGCAACACAGAGCATTGCCGTTCTTGGCTCTCTTGGTGTGGACGCCAGAGGAGCGATTTCAGATGTCTCGGTGATAAGGGTTTAAAGTGGAATAAGAGCTTTGAAAGAGAAAAAGAGAAAGGATGGGGAAAGATGATACTCCTTAGATCTCTAAACTCCCTTGTCAAAAGATAAGCCAGGTATTGGTTTATGCTCCTAACAATGTAAGCAGGTCCACTGATGAACTTTATAACTTTATTGAATGATAAAAATTGCACATACCAAAGATGAGGACTCTATAATATTTTTTCCAATATTGATAAGGCATACTCACTAGTAATTGTGAAAAAATAATGATATCATTTGGGAGAAAGCATTTGCCTCCTTCTGGTTAAATTTTAGTTTTTATAATGACTGTTAAGTTATTTCTTCCTAATGGATTTAAAATAATCCACATTAAAGCATACCTTATCAAGATAAATTACCTCAGAAGGCTTACAAAGGTCACTGAATTATTTATGCCATTTCTTATTGTTCTTTCATGCAGGGTTTGTAACTGAGCTGAAGGTCTTGTGTTAGTTCTATATATTTTTTTATCTTATGGAGGAAAAAAACTAATTTGTTTTCTTTTAATATCTTCAGTTACTTGCTGTCAGTCTTCGTTCTTTAATCATGTATGTATTTGTGTTAGTTTGGAAGTCAACTTTGGGAAGTGGTTACATTTTAACCTTATTCATTTTAAAAAGTACTCATACTGATTTTCTGTGTCATAGGTAGGAAAAAGATATGTAAAGTCATAGAAGGAAGTTTGGGGCATGCTTTCACTAGGGGAAAAAATTTCGTAGCCTCTGTGTGCTAATGGATTCTTAGCAGTTGTCCATTCTATTCTAATTTTACTGACAATAAAGCCCTGTATGGGAAGTTCACTTGTGACAAGTGGAAATATAAAGACTGAGGAAAACAAGTTTACACAATTCTACTACACACCTGACTCCCTTTACCTTTCACAGCTGGTGTTCTTTTGTGCTGAATTTCTATGTATAGAGATACTTTATCCAGTGAGTATAGTATTGGATCTCAAATGGCTTTCTCGGAGAGTCCAATGCTCTGTTCAGACAATGTGAACAGGGTGAATTATACCCCTCCAGTCCTGCAGAGACTAACAAAGCCCGGACTCCAGGTATAGTTCACCCTGAAAAAACAGGTGGAAAACAACACCTGTTCTGATACTTGAGGAAGCAGCAGGCATCTTGTAATAAGTTTAGCTTCATAACTCATGGTCTTAACCATCTTTCTCCATTGATTTCTCCAAATAAAACTCCTATTAAAAACCTTCTTCCATTTATGTTTCTTTCAAGGGAAGGTTTTGTACAAACTGCCATTGTGTGTGTCTGCATGTGAGTTTCAGTATGAAAAAATTAGATCGTGTTAGTCACACTTTTATGTCTCATACTTTTTTCACTTAGTAATACATCGTGGAAATCTTTCCAGATCAACACTGAAAGATCTGATTCATTCTTTTAACAACGGCGTAGTGTGCCCCAGTGTGGACATTATCTTAATTCATTTACCCAGTCTGTCTCGATGGATACTTTCGTTGTTTCTAATTATGTTGTATTGTAAACAGTGCTGCAGTAAACATTCTTGCTCACACTCTTGGCAGTTGCAGTGATGTCCACTGGGAAACTTCCTGGCAGTGGAATTTATTTATCAACACGGTACATGCATTTAAAATTTTGGTGAATGAGTGGTCCTGAATTGCCCACTGAAGAGATTGTTCCAATTTATATTTCCTGGAACAGTAACTTCCTCCCACCTAACTTCGCCAGCACTGAACAGCATTAGAGTTTTTGAGATTATGACAGATTAATAGGCAAAAAATGGTACTTCGTTATTATTTTGACTGGCATTTCTCTATGAGTGAAGCTGAGCATTTTTCATACTTGCCATTTGAATTTCTTTTTCTATAAATTGCATGTACTGTTATATGTATTACAAACATTTTTCCTACTTAATCTTTGATTTTGATTTTGATTAATTTATGAATATTTTTACCATAATGAGATTTTTTTCAGTTTATTTACAGTATTTGGGCTTTGTCTTGCTTATAAAGATCGCACTCACTCATCATGATTTCCTCCAGCCCTTTTTTTTTTTTTTTTTTTTTTTGCGCTATGCAGGCCTCTCACTGTTGTGGCCTCTCCCGTTGCGGAGCACAGGCTCCGGATGCGCAGGCTCAGCGGCCGTGGCCCACTGGCCCAGCCGCTGTGCGGCATGTGGGATCTTCCCGGACCAGGGCACAAACCCGTGTCCCCTGCATCGGCAGGCGACTCTCAACCACTGCACCACCAGGGAAGCCTTCCTCCAGCCCTTTTTAAGTTTTTAATTTTCATTATTAAATCTTTGATCCGTCTAGAACTTATTGCATATAGTAATGGTGTTGATTTGCAGTCTCCTCAGGACCTTTCTGGGTGTAATGTGAAACTGGCCCCAAAACACAGAGGACAAGGAAAGACTTAAGAAAGAGGCAGGCCACTCCAGATTGGTGGGTGGCAGGTTTAATAATTGAGGGAACTTATATACAAGTAGATCTCCGCACCCACCTGCCACAATCTTAAAAGTTTATATAGAGGCCTTAACGGGGTCTAATCATGTGCACAGACAACACCTCATTTCTGTCTAAGGGCTGTGTCCTTGGGCAGCCTCTAAGTGAAGGCAAGCAGAGTGCACATTCCAAGGACAGGAGAAGGGATGAGGAGCCTCTGATTGCTTGGGCCCAGCTTGTGGGTCAAACTGGTGGTCACATCTTCTTGATGATCTCCCCCAGCAAATGCATTTCTGAATACTTCCTGTTTATTCTGTTGTTTTTAAAGTTTAATATAACATACCAAATTCTCACATTTGCCTGAGTCAGTTTCTGAACTTTGTTTTCTATTTCCTTGATCTTATTGTCTCTTCTCTGGTATCAAACTATTTTACTTATTTGTTTGTTTTTTTAACATCTTTATTGGAGTATAATTGCTTTACAATACTTATTTGTTTTTTTAATATTTTTAATATGTGATTGGGATAAGCATCCTGATTATTCTTCAATTTTAGAATTTTTCCTGGATATACAGGTTTACTTTTAAGGATGAACTTCAGTATCACTTCCAAGAAATAACGTTTATCTTTTAGTTGAGTTAGTGCATTGATTTACAGATTAAGTTACTGAGAATTGGTATTTTCACCAAATCAAGTTTTCCCATCTCAAAAGCAAAGCGTATCATTTCATTTCTTGAATGTCCTTCAGCAGTATAATAATGCTTTCTTCATGTAGGTGCTACCTATTTCTTGTTTTTTCGTTTTTGACGGCTTTTATAAATGTGCTATTTTCTTCCCTTTTATTTTCTAACAAGTTATTGTTTATATACAGAAAGACTTTTTAAAAATATTGATTTGGGGGACTGTCACCTTTCTGAATCAATCATTATTTTAGTTAGTAGTTTTTAATTAATCCTCAGTTTTCTAAATAACTGTTTATTTCATCTGCAACTAATAATTGCTTTGACCTCTTCTGTTCCAGTATTTCTACTTTTTATTATTTTCTCATGTCTAATTCCATTGTCTAGGACATTGGTAAGCTGATTGTAAACATCTTTGCCTTGTTCCTAACTTAAATTGATATACACCTAATGTTTTATGATTCAGTGTGATTTGAAATCGATGTTTTGTCACCTCTGCTCATCAAGATTGAATGTGATCTTTTGTGAGACTTCAGTGCCTGGAGATGATCATACGTTTTTTCTCCTTTGACTTATTAATAAATATGTTAATATATTTATAGGTATAGTGCCCTTGCATTCTGGGGTTTAATTTACTTAGTTGTGGTATATTGTTTTAATGCACTGGTGAATTCTGTTTTCTAAAACTCTTTACTATTTGGATTAATATTCTTAAGAGAGATTTCTCTATTGTATTCTGTTTTCTGCTGCTTTATCAGGTTTTAATATCAGTGCTATTACACTGCCTCTGTAAGATTAATTTTTAGACTTCTATTTCTGTGCTCTAGGGCCTCTTAGTAACACTAGAATTAATTTGTCTTTAAAAAGTATGAAAGCCTAGATGTTAGCCTTTACATTTTCTTCCATTGCTTTTATTATAATTTTCTATCACTTTTAATATAAATGTTAGTAACATTTTCCTAGAAAATCATCTGTTCCAAACATTTTTAATAATGGAATATATTGAATTTTTCAGAATACTCTTCTGATTATTTAAAATTGTAATATATTTCTGAACACTTCTTTTTCACATTACTAATTTTGTGTCTTTGTGCTTGTGCTGTTGTGTTTGTTTTCCACTATGTATCTCCTTTTACTTAAAGCCTAGACATTAAGTATTTTAAGCCTGCAAACATATGGTGTCTGTCACACTCCTCAACTCACCTATTGTAGCTCAAAATCAGCCATAGACAATATGTAAACAATCTGATATGGCTGTGTTTCAATAAAACTTTATTTACAAAACAGGCAGTGGGCACATAATTTGCCAACTCCTGCTGTCCAGTAATAGACATTGTCTATTTTTATTTTTTTTTTAAATTAGAGTTTTTATGTTTACTTATCAATTTCACATCTTAAAAATCAGATTCTATTTTAACTTTATTAGGGCATTTCTCCTTTTTTCCTTGGCTTTGTTATATTTTTTTATAGATTTATGAATTAGATGCTTGATTTACTTATTTATTATATTCTTATTTAGTTACATAAGTATTTCAAGTATGATGTTTTCTGAGAGCACAACTTTACTCTATCCTATAAATTAGGGATGGGGAACAGATCAGGGGGTGCCAGGAGTTGTAAGTGGGGAGGGTTTAACTATAAAGGAATAACAAGAGAATTTAAGGGGGGTAAAGGAACAGTTTTGTATCCTGATTATTATGGTGGTTACACAATTTGAACATATGCCAAAATTCATAGGACTGTACACCAAAGTGGAAAGAGAATTTTACTGTATGATAATTTTTTAAATAAGATTTTAAAACGTACTCATCCCTGGGCCTCCTCCCCAGGATTTCTTGTTTATTTGTCCTGTGAACTAGGCTAGATCACAAATGGCAGATTCAGATTCAAAGACAGTTGAGAATGAACAACCCAGTCTTATTTTAAGATTGTTGTCACTTCATGTCTCTAATGAATCAATAAAAAAGCAATGCACAGAATGTGAGCAGGAATAGAGACAAAGGTGAAGTGACTCCTGGCACTTCTTGGTTGCTTACAGAGAACAAGCTGGTTGAACCCACCTGGTCAGAGTTGGAGGTGAAGTGTCAGCACCCCATGATCTACCTGCTACCTTTTAAGAATATTTTTCACCGCAGTTACATATTTCCTGCGTTCAGCTTCTTACTGTGTCACTGGTGTCACAAGCCAAGTCTTACCTCAACCGGATGTTGACTGAGAATCTTCCTTTATAACAAGCACATCAGGATATTCCAGCGCAGGGGTCCACGGACAGCAGATTCACCCAAAACAAAGAGCCATCCAGCAGTATGATTTTTTTCTGACTGTCTCCAAGCAGTATTTTTTAGTTTCCTCTGTTAGCTCTGAATGCTCACTCATGAATATTAGCGAAGAAATGAAGTAGGTGAAGTGTTTTTCCTTCTTCTACCTTGACCCCACGAGGGAGTTCTGTTATATGCAAATATATGCAAATACTCCATAACGTGGAGCCCGTATTTGTGAGACTGACAATAACACACGTCTGAAAAGATGGAAGTTAAGGCAATACGATCCAAATGTAGTTAATAATAAAGTGTATTTATACAATTATTTCTAAGAGGCTGACCACACGGCACAAAAATGAAATAATACCCTTCCCTTGAAACTTAATGAAGATAACTTTTTTGTGTATATGTGTATTTTGCTTGGGACTCAACAAGGCTCAAAATTCTAAGTTGTTATTTACTTGGCTGGCCACTAGATGGTGCGGTTTGTTAATGTTTTCCCTTCCATTTTATGTCTGTAGCAGATTTCATGGAGCGCAGTTTTCTTAGACCATTTGCATAGTTAATTATTATTAATTTAGAAGTTAAAAATTTTAAGTAACCTTAGAGATAATCAGTGTGACTGTACTAGAACCCCATTCCCTGCCAGTGTAGTGCTCCTTACGTGAAAACTATGGAAAACGCTGTTTCAAAAGAAGCTATCAAGATGTTGATAGTGAAATTTTCAGAGCAGTAGCAAATAAGCACAGGATGTGATGCCCAAACAGAAGCTTTGACTATATGAACACTTTTGTTAATCCGTAGTCTTTAATTTTGCAGAAAAAAATTTCCCCGTTGTACAGTGAGTCGTCAGTGAATTTTGTAAGATCTGCTGTGGCACTTATACAGATTGCAGATAAGTGGACCATATCCCACATCTGAGGTCAGACCAGGCCAAAGAACAGACCTCAGAAGCGAAGTTAGTATATTCAGGGCAGATGTAAAGTTGAGGAGCTAAGACAGGTGGCCGGTGCCCTCCTGTCAGAGATCAGCAGGAACACAGGTGTCGGGGAAGCACAGTTGGGTTTATTGGTTCTTACTATGAGAAGGAGCGCATGTCCCGCGGAACCAGGGGCATCTCAGTAAGGGGGAAAGGCTTCCAAGGCAGTGGGTCTGGAACAGAAAGTGTAAAGACCCTGAGGCAGGTGTGGATTTGTCAAAACAAGCAAGAAAAAGGTTGGGGGGCACTTAAGAGAAAAAGCCAGCTCTTGTGTCTGGCCTGAGTAAGTAAGTGAGGTTCAGAAATGGGAATGATTTCTGTAGGTCTTGCATCCTAAGGACTCTGGCCTTTACTCTGAATGAGTTGGAAGCCACTGAGATTTATGCTTATTTTTAATAGAGTTTTTTTAAAGGATAGGAAGTAGGTAATACTGATTGATTGCAAGAAGAGGACACCTGAGTGAAAGAGACACTTGCTTTTGCCTTCTTTCCTTTTGGATTTTGTGCCATGTTCAGGGTTACCTGTTTTTTAAGATAGAGGAAATATAATTTTTAATGATTTTGTGTAAAGCATTATATACTAAGACTTAGCAAGACCTTAAGATACTTAAAAGTAATTCTGTGCTCTCTTTGATAAACTCATTCAAGAGATGATAAATAACAATTGCTTTTAAATGCTAAATAACACTTTTATGTTTTGTTGATACCTACTCTAGGTGCAAAAGTCAAGAAATAAACAAGTACGAGAATTATTTCCAGATGGTTTTAGTATTCATCATGCAGGAATACTTCGGCAGGACAGAAATTTGGTTGAAAGCTTGTTTTTTAATGGGCATATCAAAGTCCTAGTCTGTACAGCTACATTAGCCTGGGGTGTCAATCTTCCTGCTCATGCTGTTATTATTAAGGTGAGAGCTTACCTTCCTTTGCGCATGGATTTGTGGTATCTTAAAACAAACCTGTGGATTGATTTATTTGAAAATATTGATTTGGCTGCTTCAGTGACTTTGAATGTTATTTATATAAGGTCAGAACTATATTCTCCAAAAGAATCTAGTTTATATTGTGAAAATTTAATGCTATCACAGATGATGAAAGGATTAGTGAAAGTACACTTTTGAGATCTTGCCATATTTGCCTAATTTCAGTATTCAGCTCATCAGGATTATGTTTGTGTGTGTTTATGTAAATTTTTATTAACTTTTCCTCATCTAGGGAACACAAATATATGCTGCAAAAAGAGGCTCCTTTGTTGACCTTGGAATTTTAGATGTCATGCAGATATTTGGTCGAGCTGGAAGACCACAATTTGACAAATTTGGGGAAGGAATCATCATAACAACCCATGATAAACTCAGCCATTACCTCTCTTTGCTCACTCAACAAAACCCAATTGAGAGTCAGTTTCTGGAAAGCCTTGCAGATAACCTAAATGCAGAGGTAAGATCTAATGAGTTAAAGGTTGGAATAGAATCATCAGCTTCAAGAATGACCAAGAAAAATAAAGTTTGAGTTGATTGCTATTTCATGGTATTTAATAATAGATTTTATTTCATAGGCAGTCATAAGACACAAGAGGTGGAATGGCAATATTATTGATTAGTTCAGAGCAATATAGAATGCAAATGATAACTGATAAGAGCTCATTGCTTAAAGACTATACTTTTAAATCATGAGGTTTTGTTATAGGACAGAAATCTAACCAAAGCTATACAAACTAGGGAAACAGAAATAGCAATAACAACAACTGTATTTGTACTGCACTTTAATAAAGTTTATTATGAAGTATTTTATAAAGTTTTTATAAGGTGAATAATGCTCTTCTGTCTTAGATCATTTGATTAACTTTGCTATAGAAAATATGATTGCTTAAATTGAGCTACAGTATTATAGTTTATTTCGTGTGTGATGTGTGTTTGTGGTTTTTGTTTTTTTTTTTTTTTTTACTCAGGATTACTTTTATTGTTTTAATTCTAGAATTTTCAACCATAACAACCATTCACAAATAGTTATAGGTTAGCTTTACATGTAAAACCTTCCAGTAAATACTCTGGAGAAGAGCAAGCACATATGAGTTTAGTCCCTATACTTTAAGATCTTAAAATAAAATTATCACAGTAACTTATGTTGACCACCTTTCTACCATTGTGTAAAATAATATTTTTGTTATACCTTTCATTTTCAGGAGACGTATGTCTTTAAGGCCAAATTTTACTGGACCCTATCAGAATTCTGACTGACATCACATGTTAGGAATTCAGTTAGGCTCAAACATTTACATTAAAAAGCCGCAGTCAAGATAAACCTTGACATTTTCATACACTGCTAAAAAAGAAAATTATTTCCTTTTCTCGGAGGTACAAACATAACACTTTCACTAATAAGACTCTGTAGATAAGAAATTAATGTCACCTATGAGAGCAGTTTCACAGGTGACTTGTAAAATCACCATTATTGTGTTAAGATTTAAATAGCAGACCCTGGAAGCCTAGATAACATCTTAACTGGTAAAGAGGATGAACATTCTTAAGAGTCTGTGTGTCAAACAATCAAATGAGGTTTTGCTGTTTTCACCACATTTTTAATTGTTGCTCTGTCATCCAACACTTTCCTACTTCTTTCCTATATCCCTTCTTACCATTAAAATTGACTCAAACAATTTTTGAAAGTAGGTGGGTTATAACTATTAAATAAATGAATAAGTGAAATATTTGAACTGAAATATTACAGAAATTTCACTTATATTCTATTCATGTTATTTAGAAGTCTTTTTAGAGGATGAAAAACACACTCAGTATGCAGTTTCCTCTGTTAAGGAGTGTATAGTCCAAAAGGGGAGAAAAAGACATAAAAACACAGTGCAATAATGTTGGTGAGTAGTAATAAGTTCTAAAGAAGGATTCAGTAGAAGGAGAAAATACTTTTGGCCCCAGCTTATCAGGAAAGGCTTTGTTCATGAAGGTGGTAAATCTGGGTTCAGAAGGTTAGGTAGGGTTTAGAAGATCTAGTTGGAAGTTAGAAAAAAATCATGAAAGATGCTGGTTTCTAGTAGCATAATTACAAGAAAGTGAAAACGATTAGGAAATGAATTATGATATTAGGAATATCTCCAAAGGAAATATATCTCAGTTTCAATCCTCATTACCTACTATGATGGCATGGTTTAAATACTTAGGTCTTGGTCATGGGTCACCAGCATCTATGATGGAATAGTCTAATGTACAAAGATAGTAATAGTAATGTACAAAGATAGTAATAGTAATCCTTCAGTGGACTGAGAACGTGCAAACCTTCTGGGTGCTTTTTGTATATTCTCTCAGTACTGCTACTAAGGAGATATTATTGTCCTCAGAGAGATAGGTAACTGACCAAAGGTCATTCAAGTACTAACTTTTGGAGCTAGTATTCAAACGCAGGTCTTTTTAACTACAAACTTAGTCTTATTATAGCCTAGATTTCTGATATATAAAATATAGTAACTTAAAGGTGAATACATTTCTCTATATTAATCAACCTACCATTTGCCTTCTTCTAAGGCCAGGAGTAACTATTTTCCAAATTGTAGTAATAATTTCTCTGATTTACAATAAAAAGCAAGGCTGTTTTATATAATTTTTCTAGAAAAGCATATCAAGAAAGACTATATCTTTGTAAACTTAGAATTATTTTCCTTGATAGCTTTTTGTAAGTGGTAAATTAAACACAAAATGGTGATGTTTTTATGCAGAAGACACAGGTGGGTAAAATACTTCTCTGGTCTTCAAGAAATTCTTTTGCTTAGGGACTATAATAAAATAAATGAAACTATTTGGTCAAGCCCTGAGAAATAAAAAATCAGTTGTAGCCCATAGATTCACCTCATATTCATAAAATACTTATTAGGGTTTGTCATTTTCAGAGATGTCAACTAACTGTAATGATAATTCCATTTAATGCCATAAATGGCATTCAAAAAATGAAACATATACCTTGAAATTTTTAGGTAATATGGTGAAGTATAGCCATTGCCAAAATTTCTTTATCATATTTTGTCTACTAGACTAGCTCCCATTTAAAGTAAATTTTCTTCTTAAGGAAACAAACTCCCTTAAATTATAGTTGAGTGTGAAATTAAATTTGGTAATCTGTGGAAGCCAAGTGTGAAATTAGTTTATGAAATGAATGTGTGCTGTGCTCTTAAGGTAATGGATTTTTAAGTCTTTAGACTCCGAAAATCTTTGCAAGACTGTACAGCAGCAGTGATCAACATCAAGGACACGTTAGATTAGGAATGTTGCCCATACTAATATCTTTGATAACACTAGTTTAGAAGAACTGGAGAAAGTATCATATTAAGCTATCATTTTAATGCAGACATTTTATGAGACATCTTTGCTGATTGATGCCTAATGGGGCTGACTCCTGAATGCTAATTAATGCCAAAGCTCACAAGTCCCAGCCCTGTATAAAGCCTTTTAATTTTTCACTGAGAGAAACACTGAAGCATGTTTGAGGCTTATTAAAATTTATTCAGCAGACATTACTGGGTATTGTTTCACGGTTTCACCTGTGAAACTGTTCTCTCATAGGTGACATTAATTTCTTATCTATTCTGTGCCAGTCCCCTATGGTCCATACTTTAAAATGTATTAATCTTTCTATAATCTTACGTACATTCTTTGTTCAGAGTTCCTCCCATCTCCGCAGGGCATAGTACAAACACTTTGTCCTTGGATTTAAGGCCTCAACAGTCTGACACCTTCCCAGTTCTGGCTCTGGTTACTTTCCAGCACAGGTCTTCTGCTCTAGACAGTCCCTTACTCTACTCATGTCACCTATAAAGTGCCAATCTTCCCATGTATAAAATAGGAATAATATCACTAGATTGTTGTGAAAATTTAACAAACACCTGTGCCAAGTTGTTATTCAGTACAGAATTGCAGTTACATTATCTTATAGTCCCTTTAACCTCAGCCCCAATCATACTTACTACCCGCACTCAAATTTTAGTGGAATAAGTAAATGAATGGTGGCATAAGTGGTGTTTTCATACAGTTACTAAAGGGGTTTGTGTATACATATGTATTTATATACATATGATTATTATATTTGCTTGTTTAGTTTTATATGATTTCAACTAACTTTTTGAAAAACACGTGCAAATAAACAATTAAGATAACCTTAATGACTAAAGTTTTAATAGGTAAATTAGATACAAAGTGATACTTTGAGCCTTACTTCTAAATTACCAGATTTGGGGTAGTTTTTCCCCCCCTCTTTTACTTAGAGCATAAAGCTGTATTACACTATATACTAATGGCACTTTTATAAGTTTCACATGTTAGGTGTTTTTCTTTCAAAGCATTTTTGAATACGTATTATGTCCTAAGCACTGTGAATAATGGTTTCATAGATGTCATCTTAATTTGTCACATGTATCTCACCTATAAGACTACAGACTTCTTGAGACCAGGAACCATGCTCTATTTATTGCCATATCCATTGTACTTTATACTTTACATAGTGCAGTCTTGTTACTGACTTCCTATATATTATTGAGATGAGTGAATAAATTTCAGAGAGATACTGTGAAAAATACTTGTTTTATAAAAGGCTCCTGTACTAAGTAGCCACTAGACCACAAATATTTGTAAGTAAATTTTTGTTTTTGTCACTAGGTGGCATTCAAAGATTAATCTCACAACATAATGTACCATTATAAATTTACATCCATTTTTCTGAGTAGTCTTTTCCTTTTTGGTGAACATTTGGGAGACTTGCATTACTTGATCCAGTTTTTGGTACCTATTTCATCTTTTCCTTTATTCTTCTCACTACCTGGCAATAGGTAATTATTTATTATTGTTAATTTACTGAGTCTGATTTTGAAAGTATAATAATAGCAAGCTTATTTTATCCTTTATAAAATTTTCTACTCTTAGGAGTTGTGTGGTGTTATTTTAAAATATCTGTAAGTCATAAGGGGATTTAACACAATTTGGCTGTCAAATAATAGAATCACAAATGGAGGACGCTGTCGCATTTTAAGCCATATCATCAAACTAGTTTCCTTTGCCTAAGCAGACTAGAAAATGTTTAACTGTGTTACTTGTTAATATTTAGGAAGTGTTGTAGAACTAACTCCTTAGCTAAATTTTAGTTCTTGTTACTCTTTATTTTGTGGAAACTCTTACAGTTCACATTTTAGGAAGTGTATGTTTACTTATATTGTGGGTGGTTTAGTCATTTGTAAATACATTAATGTATTTACTTATATTGTGGGTGGTTTAGTCATTTGTAAATACATTAATGTAAATTTATTTTTTCCAGCTTTATGAAGATATAATTGCCATATGACATTGTAAATTTAAGTTGTACAATGCAATAATTTGACACACATATGTATTTGTGAAATGTTTACCACAATAAAGTTAGTAAACACATCCTTCACCTCACATAATAACCATTTTGTTTTGTTGTTATGATGAGAGCATTAAAGCTCTACTCTTATATCAGCTTTCAAGTACACAGTACAGTATGATTAACTGCAGTCACCATGCTGTACATTAGATCCCCAGAACTTACTCATCTTATGCCTAAAAGTTTGTACCCTTTAACCAACATCTCCTTATGTCCCCTACCCCTCAACTCCTGGCTACCTCCTTTCTGTTCTTTGTTTCTTTGAGTTTGATGTTTTTAGATTATTTGTATAAGGGAGATCATACACTATTTGTCTTTCTCTGTCTGACATATTTCAAGACAGTGTAATTTTTGAAGTAGATAGAATCTGCCTTACCATTTATTTACTTTTGGTCATTTTTTTTAAAGGACAAATAGTATGGTGTAATATTGCTATATGTCATCTTCAAGTAACTAAAGATATCTAAGCATTTGCATACCTATTTTACAAAATTAGATATACAGAATTTAAATTATAATTTGAGAATGAAGCAAACATTAAGGTTTATATTTTCTTTACTATTTAGTACTTAAATAAGAGGATTTATTTTTCCTTCTTTTCTCCTAAAATTTGGTTATTTAGATAGGGATCATCACTTCTCCTTTGATTAAAGTATTAAGAGGTTAAAAAAATTTTTTTCAGTTACAGATTCAGAAAAAATTATTCAACTGTGAAGTTTCACAACTTGGATAAATTTGTTAATTAAAATGAACACTCTTAAGTATAAAAGCACAATGACTGCATATAGATCCAGTGGCTAAAGAAATGTATTTTTAAGAAAACTTTTCACTGCAATTCTGGCTTAAGGTCATTTTCTAACATTTCCCTTTATTACACAGATTTTATATGTTATTGTTGTGTTTTAAAATAATTAACCTTTGGTTTCATTAAATTAACATGTTATAAAGCTACATTAAAATGCTATGTTAAAAATTATATTTTCTTTCCGAATATAATCTAAAGAATTACCCAGTGTTTATTATAATTCAAAAGTATAAATATCTGTTTTTTCCATAGGTTGTTTTAAGTTTACCAATAAAAAATTAAAACCACTCCCTGTTCTTGTATGATCTTTTTAAAGTGTATGTATTATTAATATGTATAAATCCCAATAAAATATGATTTTGTTTTATGCAAAAATTACTGCATTTACCATTGTATTTATATTATATATTTATACTAGCTATGCTGCAAATGGGTATCTTTAGAGGAAAAAACTACTAATGTTATGCTCTTTGCGATTTTGGTAATGACAGTATACAAAATCACAACAAAGAGGGATAGAATCAGCAATATTATGTTGTTTTGATTGTGGTGCAGTCACATTTAAAACTGTCAGTAATGTTGTCACATAAAATGAAACCAAAATTTAAAAGAAGCAAAAAGAAGAAGAAAAATTAATGAATACCAAAATGTTTATAATACTATATGGAATAAAATTCAAATGGGAAAGCTAATCAAATGCCATAATAATAAGTAAAGTTTGGGAAGATAGCATTTCTAATGTACTGTTCTCAATTAAATGAGGCAGGACTGATTTTTAATTAATTGGAGAAACATCATGTCCAATAATTGTGCTTACCTTCTTTTAAATACAGCATAATGATATATTTTAAAAACTTAACTTTCAACAAAATGGTCTTTGATGTAATGTTTATATTCAACTTTAATGCATTAGTTTAACTTTTGTTATATTTTTGATTGGCAGATTGCTCTGGGAACAGTTACTAATGTGGAGGAAGCAGTGAAGTGGATAAGTTACACTTATCTTTATGTACGGATGAGAGCAAATCCATTAGTGTATGGCATCAGTCACAAGGCTTATCAGGTAGAAAACTCATTTACTAAAAAAAAAGTCAGACCTCCTTTTTAGTTCTGTAATCCTTTCATGATATGAGGATAAATATTTGCTACTTCTGCTCATCTGAAAAGATTTAGGTACCTGGAAGAAAAACAAAGAGCTTTAATCTTTTTTAGAAAATACTAAGGAAAATTAAATTTGTCCCTGGTAATTATTTCACTTTCTTTATATATCTTTTCCACTGATCTTTATGTTATTATCAATTTACTGCTCAGATAAGTTTCCATTTGATATTAGTATTTTGCTATGTTTTTTTAACTATATTTTTAAATTTAGTTTTTAGAATAAACCAGACATGAGGAAACTTAAAAACCACTTTTAATGATAGGCTTATATTATATACAGTATATTCTTCTTATCAAGTCCTTCTAAGCCTTTGTTTCTAAATTAAAAGATAGCATTAATGAGTTACTATCGTAACAGTTTGGAGGCTGGATCAGTTCTGCTGTGCACATAGACTGAGAATCAGATGCATGTGGTCACAGCTCTTCCTATAAACTTCACAGCTGTGTGGTCCACATAGCTTACAGATTCTGTGAGATCTTGTCTTTTCTTTAGAACTCTGCTTTATACCCTGTAAATGCTCCCTAATTACAGATAAAATCCAGTTGTTGTCTAATGAAAATACGATTTTACCACCATCATATCGATATTCATTAGTGTTAAATCAAAATTAGCAAAGAAGTTGAATTTAACTTGGAATTATAGTTTTCCTCTATTTACTAATAATGATAATGTTGTGTGTGTGTGTGTGTACCATTTTGTATCAAAGCAGTTGCCTATCTTTTTTTTATCTTTCCTTTTCATATACAGTAACTTTGACCGTGGGAAAATTGAAACTTAAGATTTAGGAGGGAAAAAAAAGAAGAAAAATAGCAGCAGCAACTAGTTATGAAGCTGTTCATCTGAAATCATTTGGTTTTTATACTTAGGTTTACTGTAGATGGGGGAATTCAACTACCTTTATTCTTCTTCTCAGTTAAAATCTGTGCTAATCTTCAAATGGATATCTTTTACAACCAGATCGCTCTCAGTTATAAAATGTAGGTGTATTGTAACCTGTACCTTTATAAATTTTAAAGAATAAGGCACTAGCTATTCTTATTACAAATGTGGGTTTTGTGAAAAGAGTCAATGGCACTATGAAAATATTCTGAAGGGGTAAAGGAAGACCAAACACAACATGTATTTTTTCATGGGCTAAGGCATCTCAAATCTTGGGACAAGATGAACACATCAGTTGATTTTTGTTTAAGTACCAGGTTAATATCGGAAGTCATTTTTTTATAATTTTCTAGTATAAAAAGTGGGTGTTTTTCCTTTCTGAGATACAAAGCTTTACAACCTTCACAGTTCAGAGAATCTTACCTTTTTATTTTTTTGACCTAAGTGTTTTTATTTTATTACTCAATAAGAATGTGTAGCCACAAAACTCATGTGAATTAACACAGATCATGTAGTTTAATTCTTTTTAATGGTTTAATAATATGTGATTAATAAAACGGTTTCATAAGATGAGCCTGAAATATACAGTATGTTACCTACAGAAAATATTTAAGACTTTTTGTATTTGCTAATTTGACTGGGTTCCATCTTACTTCCCTACAGTTGATTTTCCTTTGCCTCATTATGATTTGCTCATTTATTTTAGCTATATTTGATGCATGAATAAGCTGCCATAAAAATCTAAGTTAGAACAAGTGGTAGGAGTATTAACTCATTAATTGATTTCTAAAGTATTTATACTTCCCCCTTCCCCCCTTTAAAGGTCATACTTCATTTTATAGCTATAAATATATACATATATTTATATACACACACACATCATAGTAACAGGAATGTTTGTTAATATCTTGTGTTAAATGTCCTTTCTGCTTAGAAAAATACTGTAATAATTTCTAAACTATTCAGAAATTCATTGTCAAATTGATTTTACTCTGCTTCTACTACCATTATAGGCAGAATGGGTTTTCCCATCAACAGTTATAAAAAACTGCTAGAACACTAAAACCATGCTTTTGAAAGGATGACTTTTAATTTATTTTTGTATACCTTTATTTGAACAGAGGAGAGCATTCTCACTATCATTTCTCTAAATAGGACTGTGGTTTGATATTTTTAAATTCTTATTTATTTTAGTGTGGGAGGGAGAAAGCAGTGATTTTTTTTCATGTATCTAATTCCTAATCCTTATTAATCTTAAAGATTATAAGACTATACAGGAATTTTAGATTCTAAAATACTACTATCTGAAGATAATATACAGATTAATAATTTTAGTTAATTTTAAAGCTTTCTTTATTTAATGGAATAAAGTATTTTCTAATTATGTCCTATCTTTTAAAAAAGTGCATTCTTTTAAAATTATAATAAAAAATTTATACTAACTAAAGCATCAACAGAATATTTTAATTTCCATAACAGGAAATGATGACTCTGCAAATGATGACTCTCTGAAGAATTATTCAAGTGTTTTTCTTTCCTATAGATTGACCCAACATTAGCAAAGCATCGAGAACAGTTGGTCATTGAAGTTGGACGGAAACTAGACAAAGCTCGGATGATTCGTTTTGAGGAACGAACTGGATATTTTTCCTCAACTGATTTGGGTAGAACTGCCAGCCACTACTATATTAAATACAGCACTATTGAGGTAGTATACTGAGTGGAACAAACACAATAATATGCTTGTCTTTAGATGCAAATACTTTCTAGACTTCAAAATATAGTATTCATGCAAAATAACAAAAGCTACTAATAGAACAAAATGCATTTGACTTTTATGAATTCAACAACATAAACTCAGTAAAGATAAGAAAAAAAATAGAACTATAAATATTCAGGACCCTCTTGCCATCCTGTTCAATGAGTATATCCCAAGCAGTAGACACACCCAAGCCTAAAACCATTGAGCACATTGGTGAGACCTCTGGAATGAGTACCTGAATGATTTAAAGTGGGGGCTGATGGCTTAATGATATCCATGAATAAAAAGTGGAAAAATTAATTGCAAGTTATTGAGAAACACTGACTAAAAAGAATTATAAAAACTAATGAAAATATCAGGGCACTGAGCTGTACTATTTGGATAATTGAAGAGATTTTTCAAAGGTAATTTTTACTACACAATCGTATCCTTGCCTGTTTCCTTTTAATGTAATCTTATGTAAGGTAGGGTGCCACTATAATATCTACATTTTAAAGAATATATACTTGTCTTCGTGTGTATTTCTATACCTACATATGTACCTTCACATGTTAATACATGGGAAAACTTAATAGTGATTACCTGTGAGGAGAGGACTTAAATTTGAAGGGACTTGGATTAAGGTGAATTTTTACTCTTTACTCTTTTTATAGAGAGAAAGTTTTTTTTTTTAATGTTCATTTTTATTTTTGTTCTTAAAATTGTTTTTTAAATGAAAAAGTAATAGAAATCACTAAGGTGAAATTTCTTCAGAAATATGAACACCAAGGCCTATATGAAATCTAAGTTTTATACTTATCTAACATGTGCTTATTATGCAGATAACATGTTTCAGAAAACATTTTCACAAGCTTAATAGCTTTTCCTCATCTTGCCGCACATAAATCTTGTGTTTGTATAGCACTTTAGGTTTCTTCAAAGTCTTTTAACATATATTACTCACAACCGTGATCTGGTAGTTCCTCAACCCAAAACATTTTCCCTTGCCCTCTGTTGCTGCCATCACCTACTCATGTCCACTCATTTTGTCCATCAAGTTACCTTTCTCATTTGTCCACTTGGTAGTGTGTTGCTGCCAAACTACATCCTAAGCCTGTTTGCAGCTCTCTTTCAGGGACTGTAGCCTTTCTTCAGTTTTGTTTTTGTTTTGATTTTTTTTCTTTCCAGTTTCCTGAATTTCTGTATGCCCTAACTAGCAATGTTGTGATATATTTGCCGGAATCTTAAGTTACATATTTTTAGTTATTCCTCTCTGAATTTTATGTGATATATGATCAGCTTTAAGTTGATGAATGGTGCAGATTTACATATGCCCTTGCTGAAAATGAGCCAAGACAAGAATGTTATGCTGAATATTGTTTTAGATATCTGTTGTAAGTTTCATTAACTGATTTTACAGATCTTTTTGCTTCTAAAGGTCTTCTCTAGCTAATTTTGTTTGGGGAATGTTTTTTAGTCTTTGATAAATTTGACGATGTTTAAAATGATGATTTTGGAACAGTATGCTACAGACATTATAACTGCATATTCTAGGGCTCAGATGTTCTCTTAGAATGTGTGATTTATAGTCACATTTTTAATTTAAAATATTTTACTGGACCTTCTATTTTAACCAAATATAACACTTACTTTGGTAGACCTTCAATGAACTCTTTGATGCTCACAAAACAGAAAGTGATATTTTTGCTATAGTCTCCAAAGCTGAAGAATTTGATCAAATCAAGGTAAGATTACTTGAAGCTTAAATCAAATACATATAACACATATGTGTTGATTCATTTATAAAAGTTCATAATTAATTGTTATTCCTGATACAATATAAGCTGTATGACACTTCACATTTTGAGTACCAGCAATGTTCTTCCATTTATCAACAATGTCCACTATCCTAGATTTTGACAGTATGTCATACCTGACCTCATTCTTTGCTCTCTACTGCAAATCAAACATAATTTAAATAGGTTTTGCAGTAATGAAACTATCAGAGAATATAGTATGTAGATTTTGGTTTATTTGCAATATAAGGTTCGCTGAAGAAAATATAAAAGACATCCATGATTCAAACTTAGATATGAATACTTCTGTACCCATATTATAATTTAATCTTATTAACAGTGAAAACTTTAATACTTTGAATCATAGTACTTCACAGCTTTAAGCTATGAATGCCTTATACCATATAAAAATATATGACTGTAATGGATGCGTTTGAAGATAATTCAAGTTTGCCCTAATCCATTTGGGCAGAGGTTTTACTCTGGTCAAATAAAAAATGAAATCTCATCAGTTGAAGGATGGTGAGGTCAGAAGACTTAATTTTTGTGACATATCAAATTTGTATATGTCAATGGCAATTTTAATATTGGTGATGAATAATAAAATGTAGTCTTATCAGCATCAAGATAGATTTTCATTGTATTTTATTAGCTACCTATGAAAAAATTGCTATTATTTTAGTATACAAAAGGAAACTTGAGTTATCACAGATGGAAACTTTTAGAAAACATGCAATGTGGTTTAATTTCAATATAAAAAACTTAAATAAATCAGCCCAAATAATCCTATAAAAACATTGATTCTTCCAGGTCAGAGAAGAGGAAATAGAGGAGTTAGATGCCTTATTAAACAACTTTTGTGAACTCTCAGCTCCTGGAGGTGTAGAGAACAGTTATGGGAAAATAAACATCCTACTACAAACTTATATCAGCCGAGGGGAGATGGACAGTTTCTCCCTTATATCAGATTCTGCATACGTTGCACAGGTAAGTATATTACTCCCTTCCTGTTTTCTCTTCCTTGGTTACTTTTAGAGATTCAAGGAATTAATTCGTGATATACTATGAATGTATTGCATTGTGACATGCTGTCAAATTACCATTTTATCTTAGAACTGGTTCTGTTTAATTTGTACATCTTTTATGTCATCTATGCTATTAGATCAGGAACAGAGGTGGGATTTGGTGGTTTGTTTGGCTTTTTTTGATGTTGCTATTATTTACATTTTAGAGTTTAAAAATATCAATATCTGATTTTTTTTCTGTTTTAAATGATAAAATTCACTTCTTTTACTTAGGAAGGGCAATAGTACAAGAATATTTCAAGTGAAAAGAAAAGATTGTGGAACCTTTGTAGCATTCCCCAGATGTTAGAAATATAAACAATTGTTTTTAACCATTAAACAAGGCTTAATAAATATACCCCATACCATATATTAAGTATGATATATCTTTTATTAAAAAAGTAATCTTTCTTTCCTACTGTCGATACTTACAAATTGAGTACTGAAGGAAAATTAATCTGTAAATTACAGCTCATTAAATGTTTAAGTTTTTAAAATTGCCGTAGTATAAAATGTTGTAATATTTGTTTTTAATATTCAACCCCTCATATGATATAAAGTAGATTTTATTTTCAGTATTTACCTTTCAAATGAAAGGTTTCCCTTCTAGGCGTACTTTTTTTAAAGATATTTTTTATTTATCAAGAATACTTTTAAAAATATTTTTATTGAGTAATGCCTCCTCTAGGTTAAGGAGAAATAAAAGGTTGATCTTATTTTAAATATAGAAAATATTCCACCCACTATGTATTTTGTGTTTGTAATTTTGCTCAAAGACTTAATATAGAAAGAGTATGTTTGTGTTAAATGAATTATTATTAACAGCTATGAATATCCCAGAGTGCTTTGAAATAACTGTAAACATGAAATATTTACAAACATAAACCAAGATATATTGGTAAACAGTTTGAATGAATGCAGTAATTTAATCAAAGTAACCAAGAAACCAGGTGATGATTTCATATATTATATAAAGTAAATGTGGATGTGGTAAAAACATATTTTTTTTATTTTAATTTTGGAATACATATGTTTGTGCCATAGAAAAATACATATATTCTCAAAAACCTAAAGGCTCTATAAGGAACCAGTTTTTAAAGTCTTTTGTTTTATCTGTTTTTCTGAAAAATAATATAATATTGTCATTTTATTTTATCTAATGATTTTATATTGCAATAGTTAATGATTTAACTAAAAGGTAAAGCTTTACTGGGTTCTGGATGAACAATCTGGCCACATTTCGGCTTGATTCAAGATTATGAAGATATCAGAGACTGATTTACGAATTGCTTTACAATATAAAACTTACGGTTTCTTCATGATTGGTACCCAGAAAGTCAGTCTCAAAAGACTGAGATATATCTCTAAGAATCCCTTAAAAAAAAAATATTATGGGTTTATCATTCTTGAATATGTTAGATAAATCACTGTTGATTTTTGGTGGGGGGGTTGGTTTTGTTTTGTTTTTGTGTGTGTGTTTTTTTTTAGTTTAAGCCATCAGTAGTTCCACAAGCACTCTCTCAGCTCTGTTAAATGGTACTTCCTTGTATATTTCTGAAACTTTATTCCCTCAGCCCTTAAGATAAATCCTTAGCTCAGATATTCTATGATCTTATAAAGGGGCCTATATTTATCTTCTGCATTTAGAGATTTTGATCATTATTCCCATGCAATTTATATCATTTCAGATTAAAATGTCCTGTTGGTATCTGCTCACATGGGACTTCTCTTTCCATTTCTTTTAGCTTTTAGGGAACAACTATAGGTTCTGAAATATAAAAACATACTTTCAAATAGTTGAGAAAATTAGCCTGGCAATTTTTTTAGAAGAACAACTGAGCATGCTGTAGGAAGACCTATTTGATAGCTATAAAATCAAAATATTCATTTTACTTATCATTTTCTGGGCCTAATAAGAGATATCCTGTCAATTTTTAATGGGTGTTACAGCTATCCTCATACTTCTAAATACCATTTGTTCTTAAATTTCTAATACTGAAACAAAGTAGTCGAATTTATCAAAAGATGAATAACACTTTTTATATAAAATATAAAACCAAAGTCCTTAATTCTTTTTTTTTTTTTTTTTTTTTTTTTTTTTTTTTTTTGCGGTATGCGGGCCTCTCACTGTTGTGGCCTCCCCCGTTGCGGAGCACAGGCTCCGGACGCGCAGGCTCCGGACGCGCAGGCTCAGCGGCCATGGCTCACGGGCCCAGCCGCTCCGCGGCATATGGGATCCTCCCAGACCGGGGCACGAACCCGTATCCCCTGCATCGGCAGGCGGACTCTCAACCACTTGCGCCACCAGGGAGGCCCCAAAGTCCTTAATTCTTATGATCATTTTTCACCTCATAATTTCAAGCCGGATCATCTGTTTGCTATTTAAAATCTTACTCTTTTTCATCTCTTTTTATGATTTTGATCAGATTTAACATTCTTCATTTTCAAATACAGATATCATTAGATATTGTAAGGTTTCTCTAGACTCATGATTTTAATCTTCCATAAAACAGTCTGCAAAGTTAATGATAGAGGGAAGGAAGAAAAACAAACTACAGAGATGTGAAAAAAGGCTTCAATCATTGTAACTTTCTGTATGTCTACTAATGAAATTATCTTCAGATCACTGAATTTAGAATTTTGGAGTTAAGTTTGGCATTGTTTAGATCTGGCTTTCAATAGATACTCTGACACCAACTCTCCTGGTCAAATTATTAACCTCACCAAACTTTAGTATCTTCATGTATAAAATCATAGTACCAAGACCAGTCAAATGCAGTTGTCATAAAAATTAAATGAGATAATATATGCAAAGGGGTAAGCATACTGCTTGGTTTATACAGGAGCCATTAATATGGGTTAGTTTCACTCATCAGTATTTCTTTGTTGCTCTTCTCTCACTAATTGTTCTCTCTGACTGGATCCCAAAGTCTTCCTTATTTCTCTAAATAGCTTTATAAATTTAATCATTCCACTATATACCCAAGGGCATCCTTGGCTGTCTCTTAGATTCTCAAATGGCCTCAGCACCCTCCCAAATACTTTGTATTTTTTTTTTGTCTCTTCTTACTTCATTCCTGTTTAGGGGGTGTGAGGTGGAGCTTCCTAAGGACTGGGAAATAAAGCTACTCTTGGAGAGTTAAACAGGATAACATCCACATATAAAGGATATGATTATTCTTGTGTAGAAGTAATAAAGATAATTAGGGTTATATGAGCATAGATGTTGCCCACAATTAAAGGATGCAGCTAGACATACTTTTGAAACTGAGTCTGAATAATAAATTTATTGACAAATTTAAAATTACATTGGACCTAACCACCAAACCCCCTTTTCATTCTTCAGAACGCAGCTAGAATTGTCCGTGCTCTTTTTGAAATTGCTCTGAGGAAACGCTGGCCTACCATGACCTATAGGCTCCTGAATCTAAGTAAAGTCATTGACAAGAGGCTCTGGGGTTGGGCTAGCCCTTTGAGACAATTTTCAGTCTTACCACCACATGTTCTAACAAGATTAGAAGAAAAAAGTCTTACTGTGGATAAGCTGAAAGACATGAGGAAAGATGAAATAGGTAAGAAGGAAGCAAAAGTGTTTTAATGTACTGTTTCATGCAGTTAAAATATTTCACTTGACGTAAAAAAAAAAGTATTGTGAATTTCCACATTACTAAAGATAAACTTTTACCATTTTTATCAAATTTCTTTTACATTGATCTAAACTCAGGCAAAAGTCTCTCTAAATTTTATTAAGTTACTCAATAGAATTAGCAGTTAAAATGGAGTTTAGATTGTCACACCCTTGAGTATTTTACAGATAGAATCTTAGCTACAAATGATGAGAATTAGTCAGTGAGGCTTATTCTCAATTTATTTCTTTTGTTCATTTAATTTCATAGTCTTTTGTTATGTATATCAGCAGTATTACAGCAAAAAAGTATGTCAGCATTAAACCCTACATTTCTTCAGTTTCTAAATGAGCTTCATCATTACACATGTATAGATCTTTAAACACAGTTGGTATTGGTGTGTAAATAGCATTTGGTCTTCTATGTTTTTCACATAATATTGAAAAATTACCACTATATACATTGCCATGTACCTTAACATTCTGTTGGACAAACATTGATTAGGTAATATTTCAGATTCTGAATAGAATAGACATTACACATGAAGGGAGTCAGGCTGAGGAGAAATAGGGGACCTGGCAAAAGGTCCGTAGATGTGTAGAGAGGCTGAGATAGTTATTTCCCTTGTATAATAAGAAGAATACTTCTCAGATGGAATGGAAAAGGGGAGGTATCAATAAAAATAGAGAGAAATTGAGAATACAAACTAGGAAGTTGAGATTACTCACCTTGGGTAACATAAATATTTTATTAAAATAAGGAAAATCACTTTAGATTTTCAAACTTTGGTGAACATAAAACATTTTGATTTACTTGTAAATATGCTTTAAAAAATTATATTATGAAGCACCAAGACATACAAGAAATATTGATACTATAAGATAGAATCTATATCTGCTTAGTCGCTTGGCCTGAAGTAGGAAAATGTTTAAAGTTAGTCACATCTGTTTGTGACCCTCACCCCCACCCTGGTGCCTTCATTTGTATCTGTATTTCAGAATCTGGTCATTTACAAAAATATGTATAAGTGGTTAATTTTGTGCTGGACTGGCCATATTTTATATGTTTGTCTTTGTTTTCTGGAAATGGTATGGATAGGTTAGTTATGTTTGATTAGTAAAGCATTTTCCATCATGGTTATAGTTCTGCAATAGGCCTTGAATAAATTAATGACTGTTTTCACAAAATACTGAATATTTCTATAATGAGTCTTAAACTGGCTAGGAGAAAAGTGGAACTGTTTATAGTAGTTTAAACACTATCAAGTCTCAGTAATTTTAAGAACCCTATTAATAGCTGAAAAAACCTTGATACTGGTTTACAGAGCTATGAATTGCTAATTCAAGTTAACTATTACAAAATATTCAAACATGCCAGGTCAAGAATGTCAGCTATTCTACATAGCAAATCATAAAACAAGCAATAAAAGCACCTTCTCTGAAATCCCATTTACAAGTCAGATTATATTGCTTTTTTTCTGTCTGGACACATTTCTTCTAAGTGACATTTTCCCTGCAGGTCACATTCTGCATCATGTGAATATTGGGCTCAAGGTCAAACAATGTGTTCATCAGATTCCTTCTGTTACAATGGAAGCGTCCATTCAGCCCATCACACGGACTGTCCTCCGAGTGACGCTCAGCGTCTGTCCTGATTTCACTTGGAATGATCAGGTAGAAATGGAAAACACCTGAATCTACATTAAGGAAAAATGTCTGTACTGCAGGTTCAGCTTCACCTCCTTACGTCTGTCCTCAAGGCATATAGAAAAACCTTTAAAAAGAATATATATCGAAGAATCATTTAAAACATTGTATCAATAGTATTATTTACTCTCATCCTCAAGATAAGCATGTGGTATAATATATTAATAATATGTCAACCAGTGAGACCCCTTCAGAACATTTTAGGAAACCTAAAATTTCACACTGTATAATGGTTTAGTGGATTCAGCTCCATAGGGACTTTGCTTAATTCTATCTTCTTTCATTTTTCTCTATGTGATCTTCATTTTTTCCGGCTCTTCTTACTCTGTCATTTTAACCTACTCAAAATTCAAGATTCTTCATGCTAAAATGGCCCTTTTAAAATCCTGAGGTTTCTCAAACTATCATTCTCTTCTTTACCATAAGACTTGTAGAAAGAGTAATCTGCATTTTCCTCCTGGTCACCTGTTTCCTGCTGAGACTACTTGTTCAGTGATCACCAAAGACTGACTGATTGCCATAATAAATGGCTTTTCCTTAGTTATTTTCTTTACTTCTCTGAACATTCAGTCCTATACATTGTCCTTGAAAATGTCCTTCTTTGGCTCCCATCACTTTTCTGTTTCTGTTTTTACCCCTACTTCTGTTCTTTCTTCCAGACCTTAGCTGTTACTATATACTCTGGATCCTCTTCTTATTCAGTCAGTAATTCTTAAGGTCTGTCTTTGCACCAGTTACTGAGCAAAGAGTACAGTAGAAAAGAGATTGTACATACAGGCAAGTACGTGTCAGTCCTTTCATTCAAGAAGCCAGTGGGGGAAGACAAGTAAATCAGTGAATGTAGTATAGCAATGCTTACTTTACATGGTAATTGTGAGGTTCTAGTTAAGTGTAAGTAAATATCTTCTGCATTACCTGACATTAGTACATCTTTAAAGTGAATGCATTTTATTCTGCGATGTTACGCAACCATAGTCCTAACCCAAATCTACCATTGGTCTTAAAGTGTCCTTAAAGTGTCCTAACCACTCATTCCTTCAGTTTCCTCATCTGTAAGCATGTATAATAATAATAATTATCTTTCTCATAGAATTTCTGTGAGGACAAGATGATATAAAATTTTATTTAATATTTTTATAAATATAGAATTTTACATAAAGTATACCATTACAAGTAGCCATAAACTCATTTCAAGTTTTTATATTTTCAAATGCATAAAAGTTTTATGTTTTTTCACCCTGTTTTCTTGTATCAAGATCCATAATAGGAATTCCATGGCGGTCCAGTGGTTAGGGCTCTGCGCTTCCACTGTTTGGGTGCCCAGGTTTAACCCCTGGTCGGGGAACTAAGATCCCACAAGCCACCCAGTGCAGCCAAAAATAAAATAAAATAAAATAAAAAGAATCCATAATAAATCTCCCACAATTTGGTTTAATTCATCGTTAGAATGGAGTACTTAATTGTTCATAGTTGCTTCTATCAGAATTCTGTTGGCTGCAAGAATAGCAAATATGACTTGTCTCAAACTGACTTACGCAGAAGATATACCATCTTACATAATATGATAGGTCCACAGGTAGAAGATGATTGAGTCTTCTGTTTAAAGATACTCTTCCGGACCCAGGATCTTTCCATCTTTTTGCTCTGCTGATATTGTTGGCTACTTCCCAAATGTTTTCATGCTTCCTTGTTCACATTTAACAGAGAGAGGGAAAAATACCCCACCTGCAGCAGCCCAGAGCATAGGCCAGAACACCTTTTCTTGAGCCTAACTGGGCCTGTATTGGGCACATGCCTACCCCTCACCACAACCTGTTGTAAGGGGGATACCCTAAGCTGATTAGTGTATGCTAACCAAAATTATCCTGGGAGGTGGGGTTACCTTCTGAATTACATGAGAGAAGTGTGAGTACTAAACAAGACTAGGCTTTGTTAGGAATCAAAAAAGAGCAATGAGTATACTAAATACAGTATATCTATGCAATGGAATATTATTTGTTAATAAGAAGGAATGAAGGACTGATGCATGCTATGACATGCACGAAAACATTATGGTAAGTGAAGGAAGCCATTTGCAAAATCATTTCATATATATGATTCCATTTATATGAAGTGTTCCAAATAGGCAAATCTATAGAGAAAGAAAGTAGATTGTGGTTGTCCAGGGCTGGAGGTTGGGAGGATGGGGGGAAGATAGGTAGGATACAAGGTTTCTTTGGGGGATGATAAAAATGTCCTAAAATTAGATTATGAAGATGGTCACAAAACTTTGTAAATGTATTAAAACTATTGAACTGTATACTTTAAATGAGTAAACTTTGTTATCTAAGTTACATATCAATAAATCTGTTAAAAAGAGAGAGAGGAATGGGTGCTGGGAATACAACAGTATCCCTTACTTGAGTTACAGTATATAGTATTAGGATACTATTTTTCTTCTAGGTCCATGGGACAGTAGAACCCTGGTGGATTTGGGTAGAAGATCCTACAAATGATCATATTTATCATTCAGAGTATTTCCTAGTTCTAAAAAAACAGGTAAATATGTATATATGGCTCTATCCTTATTATGTTGCTGTCATTAGGAAGAAAATGTAAACTAAATAATTTATATTTTTACATATTTCTCTATAATTTCATAGTGCCATTAAAGCTTTATGTATTATTTTTTATGTTTCTGTTTGGTTTTAAAGAAAATAGTAATCAAATGTTATAGTATTCATATATTCAGAGTGATTTTCATTTGAGAAATTTAATTATAATCTTTCTAATGGTTTAAGGCATGTCTTCCAGAGGGGTGGGTGGGATAAATAATGTTTTTAAAAATAAAATAAGTAAAAAATAATAACTTTAGGTGTTATATAAGCACAGTACTAGAGAATATTGAATCACATTGTATAAAAGATAGTTTTTTAAATTCTCTATAAATTTCAAGAGAAAGACTCAGTTTGATGAAAGCTGTCTTTAACTGTGATGCTTCATTCCTAATTTCTCTTTTTATCAAAGAGAAAGCAAGCTAGCTTTAAGCTTGAGTGGACACCCATAGAATTATAAGGAATATTTTATTTTCATTGCATTTGTGTTCATGATTATCTTCTATTTATGTCAAATGTTCTGTTATTCCACTTATGGTAGTCAAAGAATTTAAAGAAAACTATTTAAGTAAATAATTTGGTAAAAATTAATGAAGTAAAGTACTTGAATGAATGAATTTTGGAAAATTCTGATAATGAGTCAAACTGATAACCTGTTAATACATGATGATATGCATATGTAAATAATATAAACTGAGTGTATAATAATACACTCAATACACAATAATATAAACTGAGTGTTTTTCCTTCTGTAATATCACGTATCCTCAGAAGGGAACCACCTACAAGTTTCTGAAGTATCTGAATATCTCAGCTATTTAGAAATCCAAGATATTTTTTTTGTCTTTAGTACATACTTCTATAGATACGATTGTTTTTACAAGAGACTAATAAAGCCTTTATGCTACTAGAATAGCCATATTCATTTTAGACTTTATTTCACATTAGGTCATTAGTAAAGAAGCTCAACTGCTGGTGTTTACAATCCCTATTTTTGAGCCTTTGCCTTCTCAATATTACATCCGAGCAGTGTCTGATCGATGGTTAGGAGCTGAGGCTGTATGTATTATTAACTTTCAACATCTGATTCTACCAGAGAGACATCCTCCCCATACAGGTAACATATGGAATAGTATAACTTGAATCACTGATTTTTCCAAAATTTTTGTTTTAGCTCATGTTGAAAAGTGTCTATGCTTTAAAGTTGCCTGAATCTGAATAAAAATCCAACTTATTTCTCAATACAGCTTGAAAAGGGACTTTTCAAAATCAGATCAAATGTCAGGCCTTAATTTTTTTCTTATGTGAGATCCAAAAACATTAAGACTATTCAATTTTTATAATTTAACAAGCATGAGACTCACTGTTTCTGTATTACTATGCCTTGATCTCTATTTTTACATTATAATTTCTCCACATCTCCTTCCTTTTTCATTGCAAGTGTTGTCATTTTATCTGTGCTCTCTGTGAAACTTTTGAGATATCCTTTTTTCCTTGCATTTATTACTGTTAAACTTACTTTTAGTATGTTAATTTAATTAAAGTGAACTGTAGGGTTTTTTCCTCCATATAGTGTGCTTCTACACCAAAAAGTGCTAATACTAAGGAGTCAGGTTACGGTATTACTACAGAATGGATTCACGTATACTTCAAGTCAGTTTGTGTCTTACAAACAACATATACTCTTTATGTTGGTTCTTTTCTTCCACACTAACATTATAAAAGGGTATGCGATGATCTGCAGTATCATGTAACAGTGTTTTTCATTGTTTTCAGTGTTTGATAGTTGACAAAAATCCATTGTAAATTTTTTTCTTTTTCTTTATTTTTTTGGTACGCGGGTCTCTCACTGCTGTGGCCTCTCCCATTGCGGAGCACAGACTCCGGGCGTGCAGGCTCAGCGGCCGTGGCTCACGGGCCCAGCCGCTCCGTGGCATGTGGGGTCCTCTGGGGCTGGGGAACGAACCCGTGTCCCCTGCATCGGCAGGCGGACTCTCAACCACTGCGCCACCAAGGAAGCCCAATTTTAAATTTTTATAACATGATGGAGTGCCTTTCTATTTTGACTTGTTAAAGAAGCAAATTTTCATGAATAAATATTTATAATGATACTTTTAAGTGGCCTATAAAATATTCTATTTCAAAAATATCTTGACATTAATCTATTAACTAATTAGTATATTAAGTTTATTTCTTCTCATTGAGAATTCATAATGGATGAGTAAAGATTTCAAGAGACCCTTAATTTATAGCAAAATGAAAGTCAATTTCTCTTTTCCAAATAAGTCTTACGAAGACAAACTCTTTGTTTTTTCAAAATAAAAATAGTAGTTTTTACTGCTTTCAGTGAACACATTATTTGACATCTTTTTTTTTTTTTTTTTCGGTACATGGGCCTCTCACTGCTGTGGCCTCTCCCGTTGTGGAGCACAGGCTCCGGACGCGCCGGCCCAGCGGCCACAGCTCACGGGCCCTGCCGCTCCATGGCATGTGGGATCCTCCCGGACCAGGGCACGAACCCGTGTCCCCTGCATCAGCAGGCGGACTCTCAACCACTGCACCGCCAGGGAAGCCCTATTTGACATCTTTTGAGAAAGTAAAGTAGGCATTAATGTGACTAATCTTTGTCATTTTTGTACTTTGTTCATTATCTTAGCATATCTTAAAGAGAGATACTTTAAAGTACAGCTTAATACCACTTTGATATCTTGACAGAGAAAAACTAAAAAATTGTCAACCTAGAAAAATAATATGATTGCAGTATCTACTAATCTACTCATTGAAGAAGACCTTTCTGGTTTTCTTTTGTCAAATATGCTTTGTGATATCTGGAACCTCAAAATAAAATACATAAAAATGTTTGGTGCTTTCATTTAAAACGTATGCTACCAACATCACTACTGGGTCTCTCTGGCTGAAGTACCTGATTTTAACATGTGTTAACGTTATATTTTCATGCTCATTTAATCACTTCTTTGTTGAGTGGCCAAGCACGTCACCTTATTTATATAATTGGCTGATTTTCTGACTACATTTTTAAAGGAAATAAATGTACCACCATGACATACCAGTTGATATTTAAAATGCATGATGTGGGACTTCCCTGGGGGCGCAGTGGTTGAAAATCCACCTGCCAATGCAGGGGACACGGGTTCGAGCCCTGGTCCGGGAAGATCCCACATGCCGCGTAGCAACTAAGCCCATGTACCACAACTACTGAGCCTGCACTCTAGAGCCTGCGAACTACAGCTGCTGAGCCCACGTGCCACAACTTCTGAAGCCTGCGTGCCTAGAGCCCGTGCTCCACAACAGGGGAAGCCACTGCAGTGAGAAGCCCGCACACCACAACGAAGAGTAGCCCCTGCTTGCCTCAACTAGAGAAAGCCCACGCACAGCAATGAAAACCCAATGCAGCCATAAATAAATTAATTAATTAAATTTTAAAGAATGCATGATGTAACCTCAGTGATGGCTAGTTCTGTTTGGCTCCAAGTATACATATAGGCATCTCACTGAGCTCAAATCAGTCAGGAAAATATCTTCATCTTTCACAGAAGTAAAGCATCTTAATTTAGCATCATCAATAAATGCCAAAATGTTTATTTTTTTAGTCTTTATTAAGAATATGTCTATGCTTTGATTAGCGTTGCAAGTTAAGACTTCCTCCGTTCTTGATTTTCAGTGCTGCAAAAAATATAGGATATTGTAATCTGGTATAAGAAACATACAGTTCTCAATTACCTGTGTAATAGAGTAGAGCAGTGGAGCAATGATAATATTTTTTAATTAGCTTTTTTACTTTTAAATACATTTTCTGAGGAGAGAATTCTGCATACTTTCCCATCTGAAACTGTACGATGAAGATCTAACTCAAGATACAAGCCACCATGTCCCCTTACTGATTTTTTTTCCCTTCTTACTCAAACTTCAAATGAGTAGAGTCATCTTCCAGGAAGTAATCCTGGGAGTAGCCAACTGATACCTTTCTGGATTATACGAAAATGAAATGACTATCAAGTTCAAGGGTATCTAGGTATAAGTTTATTTCTCGAAATCATTTTTATTTTCTAATCTCCTAGACCTCTAGTCTACTTAATGATTTACAATTAAATCTAGTTTCTTTCAATGTTTTCCCAGCACAGTTCTTATTTACCCAGTCATGCTATGATTTAAAACTCCCACCCAAGTTTCTTCTTGGAATTATTTTAAGTTCATATTAGTTTGCGTTGGCTAGAACAGCAGTTCATGCGACCATTCTGTTTTGTCATTGTCTAGCAGATGAACAGTAACTTGTTATTAGTAACCATTCTACTACTGAAGTTTGCAAATGGTTTTCCTTCTTCTACAGATTGGTATAGATTTAGTTTTCTTCTAAAACATGCATATTTTCATTTACCTGTCATTCAAATCACTTTCCTGATTGGAAGAGAAAGATGTATCATTAGCACTGTCTTAGAGGTAGCTACCCCAGAAAAGTTTCCAACATGTCAATATTATAAATGTCATAATGGAAAAAAAGATTGATAACTAGTATGTAAGAATTTGTTAATCCTTTTTTCCCCTCTAAAGAATTAAGGATTATTATAATTTATTTCTAAGAGACAGTATTCAATATTGTGCATATTTTCCAGTTATTGTATGTACCTGTTGAATCTTTTCAGAATTACTGGATCTTCAGCCTTTACCAATCACAGCTTTGGGATGTGAAGCATATGAAGCACTATACAATTTTAGCCACTTTAACCCTGTGCAGACACAAATATTTCATACACTGTATCACACAGACTGTAATGTCCTACTTGGAGCACCCACTGGATCAGGAAAGACTGTTGCAGCTGAATTAGCCATTTTCAGAGTCTTCAACAAGTACCCTACTTCAAAGGTCAGTTGGAAACAATCACATGCTTACATTCAATTAGAAAGCATAGTTTATAATCTGTAAACTAGCCAGTTCTAAACATACTGGCAGGACTCAATAAATAGATTTGTCACTCTTGGTGAATTTTCCAGGGGAGCCCAGATCAGTATTAGAATAACTGGCCACAAGAAAATTTATATTAAACTTTGGAGTCCTTTAGTTAGATTTCTAATGTACATTTTGGGGCTCACATGTCCTTTCCTCATTGTAAGATACCTAATTCATAGCCATATTTGTAAGAAATATAATGATTCATAATCATTAATCATAATCAAATCCTTTGGCTGTGAAGGAAATGCTAATACTTTAACATGTACAGCTTGATTACACAAGGAAATACAGAGGCAGCTTTTATTCCCCATTTCTCCAAATGTCCATGATATCACTAATGTAAAACAATGTGGCAAGTCAAATAAGTGTTGATTTTAAGCTTTCTTGAAATATGACGTACTCTCACTTTAGAAACATTATTTTCCAAGAAAGCTAATTCATATGTTGTGATTAGAATTATGTGATTTTTTTCCTCATCATTTATAATTTTAGAAATGTTTTAACTTACTTTTTCAGTGATTTCCAGTTAGTAGCTGTTCTTCCCTACTTAGCTTTACATTTTCCTACTCCTCAGTTTATTATGTGGCGAGTGATTCATTAGGAGACATACTAACACAACCGTAGAGCTCTGTTCTAAGTTAGAAACATTTTATAAAGGAAAGAATTTTTTTCAGTGAATAATCTGTATGTAAGTTTGGATTATTAAAGATCGGGAGGGGGGTTGTTTATTTTTGCTTTTTAAAAGGTAGAACACCTAAAATGTATAACTGGCATTGGTGTCTTCCATAAAATATGCATTAAAATTTAAACAACCAGATTATTTATCTTTAGAATTTCAAAATTAGTAACTTTTTTCATGAAAGAATTATAACTCAGGTAACTCTTGATCATAAAAACTTTTATTTTCAGTAGAACCTTAATTTTCTCTAGGTAATGTATTATCTCATAGTTTTTTTTTAATTTTTCACATTATGTTAAAAGATAATTTCATTATAAACTACCTAAAGAAAATACAAATGGTGCTTTTAAAAAAATACTTAAAATGTTCTATGTCAGTATTTTTATGATGTGCTGTATTCATATCTTACTTTGGATAAGTGTTGTTTAAGTTAATGACTTCTTTCTGTTAATTTAAAATTTTAAGTCTTTCATTATTAAAAGATACATTTTGTAAATGACAGTTATATTTTGATAAATTTTATCGAGTTTAGCTTTATTTGAAAATGATGTCACTATTTTCATGAGATCTTTTTGCACCCCCATTTTAGGCAGTATATATTGCACCCTTAAAAGCCCTAGTACGTGAAAGAATGGATGATTGGAAAGTTAGAATAGAAGAAAAACTTGGTAAAAAGTAAGTTCTTACTTTTTCAGATGATATGCGTTGAATAATCTAAAAGGATCAACCAATAAAAGATTTGCATAAAACTGTTGAATGCTTTTACAGTGATTTTCATAGTCTTTTTATTTAAAGGTATGGTGGTTAAAATATTATCAATATCCTCATTTGTTTTAAGATTGCAAGGGCTTTCACTTTTCACTTTTATTTGGCAAGATAATTTTCTCAAAATTTCTAGATTCAAAAGCAAAAGAAAAATAAGATACATCTCTTTATTTTTCTTTCATCTCTTTCAGGGTAACTTCCAGAAACCACTTAGAAGGCATTTTGCATGTAAATAATTTACCAAAAATTTAAAAATCATTGAAGAACATGACTTAAAAAAATTTTACTGTTGACAAGGTTATTTATTATAGTACTGTTTTTAATAGCAAGATTGCATTCTAACCTGAGTGACCAATAGAGCATCACTAAGTAAATTATGGCACATTCACACAATGCAAAATATTGTATTACTCTATTAAAAAATGAACTCTATGGGCTTCCCTGGTGGCGCAGAGGTTGAGAGTCCGCCTGCCAATGCAGGGGACACGGGTTCATGCCCCAGTCCAGGAAGATCCCACATGCTGCGGGGCGGCTGGGACCGTGAGCCATGGCAACTGAGCCTGCGCATCCGGAGCCTGTGCTCCACAACGGGAGAGGCCACAACAATGAGAAGCCCGCGTACCGCAAAAAAAAAAAAAAAAAAAAAAAGTATTATCTCAAAAATGAACTCTATATACTGAAGAAATGATCTTCAGAGATAGTTAAAAAAAATGTTTTTAAGTTAAGTACCCCTCTTTTGTTTTTAAAAATGGTAAAGAATATAAATATGTGGTTGTTTTAGAATGAGTACTGGGTGACTGGAAAATATCCATGTTACAGAGACTATTTACTATATATTCTTTGAATCATATGAATGTATTACCTAGAATGTAAAAAAAAGGAATAAAACTAAGTAAAAGCTTTAGGAATGCTATACTTGGAGGAACTAATCTTGACCTTTTTCTGTTTTTCGAATCAAAACACATATAAAAATGACTTAATGATTTCCTAAAATGTGGAGTTAGTCTTCAGATTTCTGTCTTTCTCACTCTAAATCTGAGATACTCTCAGAATGGGGTGGCACATATTTGCCCCAGGTTATCTTGTTTTTGTCCTAATATGTTTGAATTTGCTTATAATATCTATAAAATTTCAACCTAAGAAAAGAAATGAAGCTCACACATAATCATATTCTTCTTTTTTTTTTCAAACATCTTTATTGGAGTATAATTGCTTTACAGTGGTGTGTTAGTTTCTGCTTTATAACAGTCAATCAGTTATACATTTACATATATCCCCATATCTCTTCCCTCTTGCATCTCCCTCCCACCCACCCTCCCTATCCCACCCCTCTAGGTGGTCACAAAGCAACGAGCTGATCTCCCTGTGCTATGTGGCTGCTTGCCACTAGCTATCTATTTTACATTTGGTAGTGTATATATGTCCATGCCACTCCCTCACTTTGTCACAGCTTACCCTTCCCCCTCCCCATATCCTCAAGTCCATTCTCTAGTAGGTCTGCGACTTTATTCCCCTCTTGCCCCTAGATTCTTCATGACCTTTTTTTTTTCTTAAATTCCATATATATGTGTTAGCATATGGTATTTGTTTTTCTCTTTCTGACTTACTTCACTCTGTATGACAAACTCTAGGTCCGTCCACCTCACTACAAATAACTCAATTTCGTTTCTTTTTATGGCTGAGTAATATTCCATTGCATATATGTGCCACATCTTCTTTATCCATTCATCTATGGATGGACACTTAGGTTGCTTCCATGTCCAGGCTATTGTAAATAGTGCTGCAATGAACATTGTGATACATGTATCTTTTTGAATTATGGTTTTCTCAGGGTATATGCCCAGTAGTGGGATTGCTGGGTCATATGGTAGTTCTATTTTTAGTTTTTTAAGGAACCTCCACACTGTTCTCCATAGTGGCTCTATCAATTTACATTCCCACCAACAGTGCAATAGGGTTCCCTTTTCTCCACACCCTCTCCAGCATTTATTGTTTGTAGATTTTTTGGTGATGGCCATTCTGACCGGTGTGAGATGATATCTTATTGTAGTTTTGACTTGCATTTCTCTAATGATTAATGATGTTGAGCATTCTTTCATGTGTTTGTTGGAGAAATGTCTATTTAGGTCTTCTGCCCATTTTTGGATTGGGTTGTTTGTTTTTTTGATATTGAGCTGCATGAGCTGCTTATAAATTTTGGAGATTAATCCTTTGTCAGTTGCTTCATTTGCAAATACTTTCTCCCATTCTGAGGGTTGTCTTTTCATTCTGTTTATGGTTTCCTTTGCTGTGCAAAAGCTTTGAAGTTTCATTAGGTCCCATTTGTTTATTTTTGTTTTTATTTCCATTTCTCTAGGAGGTGGGTCAAAAAGGATCTTGCTGTGATTTATGTCATGGAGTGTTCTGCCTCTGTTTTCCTCTAAGAGTTTAATAGTGTCTGGCCTTACATTTAGGTCTTTAATCCATTTTGAGTTTATTTTTGTGTATGGTGTTAGGGAGTGTTCTAATTTCATTCTTTTACATGTAGCTTTCCAGTTTTCCCAGCACCACTTATTGAAGAGGCTGTCTTTTCTCCACTGTATACTCATGCCTCCTTTATCAAAGATAAGGTGACCATATGTGCGTGGGTTTATCTCTGGGCTTTCTATCCTGTTCCATTGATCTATATTTCTGTTTTTGTGCCAGTACCATACTGTCTTGATTACTGTAGCTTTGTAGTATAGTCTGAAGTCAGGGAGCCTGATTCCTCCAGCTCTGTTTTTCATTCTCAAGATTGCTTTGGCTTTTTGGGGTCTTTTGTGTTTCCATACAAATTGTGAAATTTTTTGTTCTAGTTCTGTGAAAAATTCCAGTGGTAGTTTGATAGGGATTGCATTGACTCTGTAGATTGCTTTGGGTAGTAGAGTCATTTTCACAATGTTGATTCTTCCAATCCAAGAACATGGTATATCTCTCCATCTATTTGTATCATCTTTAATTTCTTTCATCACTGTCTTATAGTTTTTGCATACAGGTCTTTTGTCTCCTTAGGTAGCTTTGTTCCTAGATATTTTATTCTTTTTGTTGCAATGGTAAATGGGAATGTTTTCTTAATTTCACTTTCAGATTTTTCATCATTAGTGTATAGGAATGCAAGAGATTTCTGTCCATTAATTGTGTATCCTGCTACTTTGCCAAATTCATTGATTAGCTCTAGTAGTTTTCTGGTAGCATCTTTAGGATTCTGTATGTGTAGTATCATGTCATCTGCAAACAGTAAGAGCTTTACTTCTTCTTTTCCGATTTGGATTCCTTTTATTTCTTTTTCTTCTCTGATTGCTGTGGCTAAAACTTCCAAAACTATGTTGAATAATAGTGGTGAGAATGGACAACCTTGTCTTGTTCCTGATCTTAGAGGAAATGGTTTCAGTTTTTCACCGCTCAGAATGATGTTGGCTGTGGGTTTGTCATATATGGCCTTTATTATGTTGAGGTAAGTTCCCTCTGTGCCTACTTTCTGGAGGGTTTTCATCATAAATGGGTGTTGAATTTTGTTGAAAGCTTTCTCTGCATCTATTGAGATGATCATATGGTTTTTCTTCTTCAATTTGTTAATATAATGTTTCACATTGATTGATTTGCATATATTGAAGAATCCTTGCATTCCTGGGATAAATCCCACTTGATCATGGTGTATGATCCTTCTAATATGCTGTTGGATTCTGTTTGCTAGTATTTCGTTGAGGAGTTTTGTATCTATGTTCATCAGTGATATTGGCCTGTAGTTTTGTGACATCTTTGTCTGGTTTTGGTATCAGGGTGATGGTGGCCTCGTAGAATGAATTTGGGAGTATTCCTCCCTCTGCTATATTTTGGAAGAGTTTGAGAAGGATAGGTGTTAGCTCTTCTCTAAATATTTGGTAGACATAATCATATTCTTAATGAATGTCTCCTTTTGTCTTAATAAGTTAACACTTTCCCTAATTAGAAAGGTGTTTATTCCAACATATGTTGGAGGTATGAGTTCAACTCTATAAAATCACATAGGGCAGATACTTTGTAAACATAATCAAAGCAAAGTTCGATACCCTTGCATGTCTGCATAAAAGTTAGATTTCAATGATTTGCTTTTGTACATTCTTCATTTTATGGAAGGAAATCATCTTAGAATGATTAAGAAACATCTGTTTTGGACTCTAGTCAGAAAATTTCAGAAATCAAAGGGAGATAAAGTAGTTTTAAGCATAATAAAATTTTATTTTGAAAGATGTATTTTTGCTTTTCCAAGCTCATGTGTTACCTGAAAAATTAAAGGGATCATTTTTATTCTTCTCCAGAGTTATTGAACTAACAGGGGATGTAACTCCTGATATGAAATCCATTGCCAAGGCTGACGTTATCGTCACCACACCAGAGAAGTGGGATGGAATCAGCAGAAGCTGGCAGAATAGGAACTATGTAAAACAAGTCACTATTCTCATCATAGATGAGATCCATCTGCTAGGTGGGTGCCACTATATCTGAATCCAGTTTACAAACTTTGACTCTTCATCCTTGCAGCAGCCAGCATCAGGACTTGTGTTAAATGATTAACATACATTATTCCTATTTCTTAGGGGAGGAAAGAGGCCCTGTTCTAGAAGTCATCGTATCTCGAACGAATTTCATCTCATCTCACACAGAAAAGCCTGTTAGAATAGTTGGACTATCTACTGCATTGGCTAACGCCAGAGACCTTGCTGACTGGCTCAACATTCGTCAGGTATGTGGAAGACTGATAAATCAGGCATTTAATAGTATGGCTCAAGGCCATATTAAGGAGGTGCTATAACACTATAAACTAAAGTATAAAAACTGGAAAGGTTTCTCTCTCATTTTTACTCTAGATGGGCTTGTTCAACTTCCGACCATCAGTGCGTCCAGTTCCACTGGAAGTTCACATTCATGGTTTCCCAGGTCAACATTACTGTCCTCGTATGGCTAGTATGAATAAGCCTACATTTCAGGGTAAGCTTCAGATTCTTGGAATGAAATAACAACCATTTTGTATGGTAGCCTTTAAATGCATTCTAAATGATGTGGGTTTCTTTGAAAGGGTGGTACTGTTCCAACTTCTACAAATATCTAAACCTATTTACCTTAACTGTTAAGGAGTATAAATATATGTTGAATTAACTATTGACAATTAGATTTCATAAGTGATAATGTCTTTATAGTAGAATAAATGTATGTAACTTTTAAAAATAATCAAATTAGTCTTAAAAATAACTTATTAAGGTACCATGGTAGTAGCTTGAGTAAATGATAAATAGAGGGTACAAGTTTTAAAAACTCACATAATACTGATTTTTATCAGAAATCATCTTAAAAATTTCAGTACTTTTTTGGCAATGCATCTGTTTATATGTTTTGTTTTGTTTTTTTTTTTGTTTTTCCCTTTCTAACAAATTAGGCAAGCAAGAAAGATTTGAGAGTAACACTCCTATCTTACTAAAACATGTTTTCATGTTTAGGCTGCATAAGGAATATTTATTATATCAATTAAAAATAACCTCCAAAATAAATTCTCTAACGTGAACCGCTGTTGATTGTGAGGTGACAGTTGTGTGGTGACTTTTTAGCTGCTGTAATTAGCCTTATGACAGAAGCAAAGTATTGATTGTGAACTAGAGACCAATCTTGGCAGTTCAGATTATTTACACCTCCACAGAAGCATTGTACAAAATCACTAATGAACAATAAATCTGTCGTGAGCTGTTCAGCCACACCTGTTCTTGCAGCAGCAAAAATCCATTAAATGTTGAGGTTTAAAAAAGAGGCAAATTCATTCATGGTTATGTGTACAAATGACACCAATATTGTACTAATATGTGTATTTTAAACGTTGTATCTCTAATATGATTTATCAAAGCATTACCATTTGCATTCTGTAAATTCTGATAAACTGTGAGTGTGTTCATTTTTCATAGTATGTATTGTAGATTGCTTATATTTATTTAAGGAATGGCTGATTGCAAACCAGTGATTGAAATGAAGCATTTTGTGTTATATAAATCAATAGTAAATAACCTATACCTGCACTTCTCTAGATATGGCATAAGTACAGTAGCTGTCCTTGTAAACTATTTATTATACCTGTAGTAGATCACTATATTTCTTTCAGTTTAGATTTATGATTTTGTGATATCTTTATTTCTCACTCTTAGGGTATAAATATAGTCAAAGTCCTGTCAACATTTCCATTTATGAACCTTGTTCTTTAGCCCATAAAAAAGAAATTCTGCAGCTCACATTTCAAACAAGAAATTACAAGGAGGTTGAACTTTTTATGTAAAATAAAAGTTTTTAATAACTCTGTTTTAAGAGACCTGTGTACACATAAGTATAAATTCTACTTGTGCCATCTTATCAGCATTTTGGAGCCTATGCATAGCAAAGAAACCTCAACTCCAATTAGGTCAAATGATTTATGTGGCTCTTTAAGTAATATTTTCAGTCTTATTACCCAGTTTTCAAACTACTCATCTTCTGTGTGTCTACTCCCTATGTTTCGTCACTCAGATATAGATTCAAGCGTGGTATTCTTTTCACCTCTCTTCTACATTCTCTTATCTTCCCTCTTGAAATCTTATGCATATGTTTTCAGAAAAAACAGAAGGAAAACATTCCTCTGACTTATTTCTGACTAATTTATTGATACAAACTCTCTAAATTTTTCTATCTACTGGCAACAGGACAAAAATAAAAGGAATTTTTTGTGGCTTTTCTTCACCACCCGCCCCAGGACTTGACTCTCTCTCCAGATCCCAGGACCAATTAACTGTGGAATATCACTGCTCAGGCAAACAGAAGCACAACTCAGAAATAGAAAACCCCACCTAAGATTTAGTATCCATATACAGCTATTAATGGAGCGTCTCGGCTTTTAAGTTTCCTTCCTTGGCAGTTCAGAACAGAACTGGGAGTCGAGATAGTTCAGTCTTCCCTGTCCTAGGCAGAATACTCCCCTAAGCACAGCCAGCTACCTTTCCTTTCCTATCATTTCTCCAATATGCTGTCAGATCCAGGTAGTAGCTCAAATAATGCTATGCTTCATGACCAAATCATGAATTCAGTTAAATCATTTACACCATTAGTTTTCATGTGTTCATTTGATGTCCTGATGAAATTCGGATTCTGGTATAAGTGGCTTACCATTGTATTTTCCATAACTTTTCAACAGCAATTAGAAGCCATTCTCCAGCCAAACCTGTTCTGATATTTGTCTCATCAAGACGTCAAACCCGTCTTACTGCTTTGGAATTGATAGCCTTTCTGGCTACTGAAGAAGATCCAAAGCAGTGGTTAAATATGGATGAAAGAGAGGTAAGCAACATATTTTATTTCTACTTCTTATACATGTCAAATTAGTTTGTATTGTAGTATAATGGAAATTATGCATATAATTATGTTTAGTTTTAATCTACATTAAAAGTTTCATATAACATTACAGAAATTTGGGGAAAAGATAGAGAAGATGCATAAATACTGCCACCTTAAAACTATTAATATTTTGATGGATTTTCTTCCAGTATTTTTCCACTAAATATTTTTTACATCATATTTATTCCTGTATTTTTCCCTTTAACATCATCACTTATGCATATTTTAATATTCAGCTAAGATTTCTCTAATATTTGAGTGTTCACTGCCCTCATGGAATTTATAATCAATTTTGGAAAATTAACTTTTTATAAACTATATAACATGACCATTTTTGAAAATTTAGAAAACACTGATAAGTATGTGAAAATTAAAAACCTGTTGTTATCCTTTAACTAAGTAATAACCGTTATTAAATTCTTTTATGTCTACATAATAATATTCTATTATGTGGCTATTCCATTGTATTTTTCTCCTATAATTAAATAATTATGCATCTTTATTATTATAGGTTTTTCTTTGTTAGAATTATTTCCTCAGTATAAAGTTCTAAATTTAAAATCAATAGGTCAGATAATGTGGACATTCTTATAGCTTTTCATATACACTGATAATTACTTTCCAAAAGGGCAATAGTAATTGTGGTTATCACTTTTGATGTATGAATTGGCAGCAGTATATGAGAGTAACAGTTTCACTACATCCTCATTTGTCGTAATTTATTGTTATACATAAAATGTTTCTTGTTGCTTTAGTGTTTATGTGTGCCTTAATTTTTTTGTGGTTGAACATTTTTTTAATATATTTGTTTAATATTTTTCTTTTTTGTCCCTTCATTCCTTTGGGCTTTTATCTGTTGGAGTACAGCAGTTTTTCTTACAGATTTGTGTGGGAGCCTTACCAAATTAAAATACCACACACACACACACACTCCCCTAAAACTATACAAGCTTACCTTGGAGATATTGTAGATTGGGTTCCAAACCATTGCAATAAAGCAAACCTTGCAATAAAGCAAATCACACGAAATTTTTGGTCTCCTAGATCATAACAAAAGTTATATTTGCACTATACTATAGTCAGTTAAGTGTGCAATAGCATTATGTCTTAAAAGAATGTACATACCTTAATGTAAAAAGACTATTGCTAAAAAACGCTAACCATCATCTGAGCCTTCGGTAGTCGTAGTAGTGACATCAAAGATCACTGATCACAGCTCATTGTAACAAATATAATAATGGTGAAAAAGTTTGAAACATTGAGAGAACTTCCAAAACGTGACACAGAGACATGAAGTGAGCAAATGTTGTTGAAAAAATGGTGTTCATAGACTTGCTCAATGTAGAGTTGCCAGAAACCTTCAATTTGTAAAAAAAACACAATATCTGCAAAACACAATAAAATGAGGTATGCCTTGTGATGTCACTTTTTTCCATGTATATGTATTGATTATATATACGTATTAATCTTTCATCTACTTTATTAGTAAATTTTGGTAGTTCACTGAATGTCATTTATCTTAGTTGTTTTTTCGAATAGCAGTTTTTGCATTTTATGTGATACAGTCTGTTTATATGGTTTGTGATTCCTTCTAATACTTCTAAACGTAGGTATACCTCCTTCCCTCCATAGATTTGTAGACAGCGATTTTTCTTTTCTAATACTTTTCCAGTTTTTAAAAATATGTTCCTAGTTGGAGTTATGATGAAAAAATAGTTGATATCGGTAATAAAACTGTTGCATTGTCCTCCTTCTCCCTGCACATCTCCCCTTTCTCATCTCACGCAGCCTGAAGAACAGTAAACATGCTGGTCCTGGCCCGCTAGTGTCAGTGTCAACAGTCACATATTTCTCCCCTTCCACATCTCATGACTCATTTAGGGTTAGTACCCCTGTTGGACTGTACCATGTATATTATGGTCATACATTAACTAATATTAGTTAACTAATAATAGTAAATATTTCAAAGTGTTCTTGCATAGGACCACAGATGACCCCAAAATTAGCTTCATATAAAAGGTGTCACGTGACTCCATGAAGTAGAGTGAAATTTATCATTTTGTCTTTTAAGTTTCATCATTACTTCCTTACTGTGACTTGTAGGCATATACAAGGTGTATAATTCAAGATCATTTAAAATCAAAATAATTTTGTCAGAAGTTCCTTGTCCTGTGTTATTTAATTATTGTGCTCAAATAATCACCCTGTTTTGTCTAAACAATGTCTTGACTTAGAAGGCAAATGCTGAAAAATAGTTGTATGGAATATTGACAGTTTAGTTTATGTGCAGCATCTATCTAGGCTTAGTTTTGTTTTTTGTTTTTGTTTTTGTTTTCTTCTTTTGTCTTATCCCTAACAGTGTTCCTAATGGAGACTTTTCTTAGAAGTCAAGGTGCAAGGTACCTACTTATTGAATCCATTTTGGGATGTTTGCTCATATATATAAGAGCTGTGCCTTTAGCACATATGTGACTCACATGAACCTCAAATGTGAACCTCATGTGCTCTCCCCCAACTATAGTACAACTCTACTATTCTTTATTTTTTTATTTTAAGGTATGAGACCTAAGGAATTCTGGACAGCTCAGCCATTATATGGAACTACCTCTCTGTGTTGTTTTGTTTTGTTTTTATTTAACCCAAAAATCTATCACCAAGGCTCATTAGAAACCATAGAATTTACTTGCATGGTTTCTGCTGTTTCATAGACTTTCATTGCTAAGATAGACAGCTAGAAATTGTCATTTCTGCACATTTTGTGTCACTAAGCCCATCTCAAGAATGAGACAACCCAGGCTTTGTTTTTATTCCTGCCTCTAAAAGCAATCACCTTTAAAATCAAAATTTCTGAGGGTTTATAACCAATTATTATGCAAATTCATTCTGATTATACCAAAACCTCCTATAAAGCAGGTGTTTCCGTGCGTTGTTGAATCCCCTAAATAATTAAATTAGGAGGACTTTTTAACACTTTAATTTTGTAAGAGTTATCTTCTGTAATATCCGGGGCTAGACACTTAGTGACGATTCCTATTGCTGCTCCTTGGACAGTGTCAGGTTGGTGTTCTGTGGTAGGTCATGAGTACTCTGGTTAGGACTCCAGTGTTGACAACTTGAGCATTCAAGGAGGCAGAGTAAACACGGGAGCAGTTATCCTGGCAGCTGTGAAGCAGGGTGCTTGTGGAAGAGGGTAGCATCAAAGTCATTCTGAAACTGAATGGTGTGAAGTCAGAAAGTGTCCCTCGATGTGGAGGTGGGAGGAGAGAGGTTCAGTGGGGGAGGAAAGAAAGCTAGGGCAAATCTGAAGAGGCTGGAGAAAGAGAATATGACCAAGAGAGAATATATGTGTTGTATTTTGTTTCTCAGCAAAGAGAAAAGGAGTTGTCCATCTAACTTTTTAACCCAGTAAAGTCTCTTTACTTTACCTAAAGTAAAGTATTAGGAAGCAGATCCTCTTCAGGTGGATCACTGATATGAAATCATACTGCAGAATGAGAAAACCCCAAAAGTAACGCCCTTTCATATTTGCCATTATGAAGACTTCTTGCGCTGATTTCAAAAGTTTGTGGGCATGTGCTGCCCTGTCTCTTGAATTCTCAGTTGGACAGCCACCACTTCCACCATTAACCTCAAACCATTCTTGGGCTTTTGCCTCACTCTCTCAAGCTTCAGTTTCAAGACAGAAACATCTGAATGCCTGAACTTCAATCTCTAGCATGCAGCAGGAATAGGGAATATCTTCTTCACTTTGGCCTCTACTGAGGGATTTTCAGATACTGGCTGTCTAAAAACAGTGTAGGTACAAGCAGTAAAGGTTCACTCTAGTCTATTATTTGTCCAAACTCATTGATACACAGTCTCTCCAAACCTACACTTAAAAAAACAACTTTCTTCTAACAATGCAATTCTGCCTCATATAACCAAAATCCACTCATCCCTCCCCAAGGGGGGCAACTGAAAATTTCATCATTAAATCCATTAATCCTAGATCTCTTGATGATATCCAGTCACCCTCTGGTTCTTTGGCAATCCTCTCTCAATATTCTCTAGGCAATGGACTAAGTGATAAAGTTACCCACAATTAACACATGCTATATTCAACAGTAGAGGATAGGGAGAGGAAAGAGAAATGAAATTAGTTAAAATATGTAACATATTGTTAGTTAAAATATGTTAGTGCAGGGCTTCACTGATGGCACAGTGGTTAAGAATCTGCCTGCCAATGCAGGGGACACGGGTTTGAGCCCTGGTCCGGGAAGATCCCACATGCCACGGAGCAGCTAAGCCCATGTGCCACAACCACTGAGCCTGTGCTCTAGAGCCCGTGAGCCACAACTACTGAGCCCACGTGCCACAACTACTGAAGCCCGCGCGCCTAGAGCCCGTGCTCCGCAACAAGAGAAGCCACTACAATGAGAAGTCCGTGCACCGCAACAAAGAGTAGCCCCCACTTGCCACAACTAGAGAAAGCCCACGCAGAGCAATGAAGACCCAATGCAGCCAAAAAAATAAAATAAATAAATTTTAAAATAAAGAAAGAAATAAATAAAATATGTTAGTACATATATGAGATAGAAAGGGTAGAGACCACAGTATTTGTTTCTGCAACTGATTGGGGAGCTAAAAAGATATTTGTGATTTATTTTCTCTGCTATCCATCACCTGTACACTTCTTCAACCAGCCCCTAAGCTAATTACGATTCTTTATCCAGTCGAGTTACCAAAACCTACATTACTGAGACACTGGAAATTGGATGTTCATATATGCTTAGTATATAGGGTTTTTTAGAACTTTGATTTATTTTCCAAATGTGAGAAGATTTCTCTGAGGTCCATTCAGAGTTTTCCCTCTCCTTATTGTATAGCAGTAGCCCAATTTTTCCATCAGGGTCAGTCACCTAAACTACACCAGGACCATATTTTGCTTGCTCACCCTGTAACATACGGGCCTCAAATGGCCCTGTGGCTGTTTCAGCTTCCAAGTAAATTGTTACATCCCTTGGATATTAAGTCTGTAAACTAGAAGAGCTAGAGGTATAGGGAAAGGAAACAAAAAATTTCCAAGTGGTTTATTAGCTATGTTTGCAGAAGACATCTGCACACACTGACTACTTGGTTCCTGGAACTGTATGTTCTGGCAGTGAGAGAAGTAGTATCATTTAATGATTGCTTAGTTCAGAGCATACACCTTATCCTACAAAATAGCACCCCAACCTTGCCAAAGTAATGTCTCTCAGCTGCCACTCTGAGTCATTAATCTATAAAACGTGCTCTTTCTGGGTAATGAGAGACATAATAGGAACAGTGGATCCCATGGCGTCCATTGTCTTAATCTTTCTCTATGATATGAGCTCTTCAGTCAGAAACATGATCATACAGGACATCATGAAGATGTATAAAGCATTCAGTAATCCTACCATTGAAGCCACTGGCAGGACATGATGGGCAGGATAGGAGAATCAAAATCTATAGCATCCATTCTAGACATCATCTCAAATAGATGTCCCCTCTGTGATAGAAAGGGTCCAGTATAATTCCCTTACCACCAGATAGCTGTCTGTTCCCATGGCGAAGGTACTTATAATGGTCCCAGGGTTGTCTGTGTTGGTGGCATATGGGGCACTGAGCCGTGGCAGTAGTGGGTCAGCCTGAGGAAGTAGAAGTCCATGTTTAGCCCAGGCAGAGTTTCATCTCTTCCACCATGGAGCCACTTAGTACATGAAACCATTGCACAAAGACATGGGGCCTGGAAGGGAAGCTGCTGGGTACCCTCAGATGCCCACTTGGCTGTTAACAGCATTTTCCACACTGCTGTTAACTTTTTGGTAAACATCTTCATGGGATATAGGTAGCTGTTTATTCTAGCACCATTCTAAAAGTTCATCTACATAAAACTTATGCCTTTCTTGCCACTTGTCTTCCAATAGCACTCTTGCCAAGCTCCTGACCATTTGGCTAATCCAGTAACTACAGAGCAAAGGATGGATCATCAATTTACATCATCTCTACTTTGTAGGAAAGTGACAAGGAAATACATAACACTCAACTTCTACTCCTTTCCTTAGAGTTATCCGTGAAAGGACCATAATACCACATCAGTGTACTTCTTATGGTGCCACAATCTTGTTCAGAGCCATTTGGAATTTGGAATTTTTTCCCCCTCAGTCAATTTGACATAAGAAATACCCATGGGGCCTAGGTACATAGGTTGAAGTAGGGATAGTATGGCAGGAATAGGCACACACATGGAGGGTTCATGGATCACCTTTCATGATATTCTTCCATCAGCTCCTCTTATTTCTAATAATGATGAGTGCTGCTAGGAGCACTCACATATATAGCTAGATAGCTCAGATAACATCCAGTTCATGATCAGCGGCTTCAGCTGCAAGGTTACCTGGTATTACATAGTCAGGAATTCTTTCTCCCCCGGCTCAAAAATATCCGTTAAATAATCCTCTAACTTCAATCAATAGGTAGCTCTTAAGAGAATTTGTAAAGTATTCGTTTATTTAACATATATTTATTGAATGTCTACAACTTACCAAGTACTGTGTGTTAGCCTTACTGATCCCAAATCTCAAAGAGCTTAAGTGAAGAAAATAGAAATTTAAAAATATATGCATGATTAAATAAATAAGTTGATATCAAATTATGAAAATTGTATGGAAGAAACCAATAAGAAATGAAATAGAATAGGGTAATGGGAGGCTTCTTTAAATAGATTAGTCAGAGAAGACTTCTCTAAAGAGATGACATTTAAGCTGAGCACCAAAGCATAAGAACAAGCTGGTTACACAAAGAGAGAAGATAACAGCGTTTCAGGTGAAGGGAGAGCATGTTAAAGGAACAGGGAGAAGATCAGTCCAGTTGGAGCCGCATAAGCAGGAGGAGGGTGGTACAAGTTACATTTGAGAGACAGGCAGGAGCCAGCTCATGCAAGGCCATAGCCCCACGGTTAAGGAGCTTGGATTTTTATTCTAAGTACTGTGGGAAGACAGTCATTTTTTCATTTATTAGACCAACATTTATTGAGCTCCTTCTGTGTGTCAGGTAAAGTTCCTGCCCTATGGAATTAACATTCTAGTGGGAGTGATAACTAATAAGCAACTATGTCAAGTTGTAATAATTCACGTGGGGGAAAAAATAAGCAAGTTAAAGGGAACAGGGAATGCCAGAGATGGTAGTGGAATGTTGTACATTAATACAAGTTGAGAAGGCCTCCCTGATGAAGGTACCTTTGAACAAAGAACTGAAGGAAGCAAGGAAGCAAACTAAGCAGATATCTGAGGGAGGAGTGTTCCAGGGCATTAAAGGGTTTTAAGCTAAACAAATTACATACCCCAATTTACATTTTAAGATCACTTTTGCTGCTTAGTGGAAAATGGATTGAAGTAGAAGTAAGCATGGAATTAACGATGGTGGTGACCTAGGGGCCACCTAGAGTGGTAACAGTGGGAATGAAAAAATATATTTGGGGCTAGATGCAATAGGACTTTCTAATAGATGAGAAATGGAGATTCAAGAACTGAAAAGAATCAAGAATGGTGCCCCAGTTATTAACCCTAAACATCTGAGTAAATAATAGTGTCATTTATTGAAATGGGGAGAGCTGAGACTGTAGGATAGAGAGGAAGGAGGAGACAGATTTAGGATGGAGAGAGAAAGACGGAGAAGACAGATCTGAGCTTAAAAAAAAAAAAAGAAAGAAAAAAGAAAAGAATGTTATATTTTGGACATGTTAATTTGTATCTCCAAGACTTAAATGGAGATCTCAAGGCAGTTAAATGTAGGAAGTCTGTAAAACCCACAGAGAATGTGAGATATACGAACTTGGGAGCATCTGCATAGAAGCAGCCTTTAAACCCAGGTGAGCACCTGAGACCCTCAGATAAGGAGTGTGGAGATCAGAAGGCAGGCCTGAGGGACTCTCTCATTGTGAGCTTAGGTAGAAAATGAGCTGGCAACTAACCCTGAGAAAGCAGTGCCAGTGAGGAAACACAGTGTCCTAGAACACTGTAGACAGGAAGGGTTCGTGAAGGAAGGAGTGCTTGACTACATCAGATGTTAATGGGAGCTGAGTGAGATGAGAGCAGAGAAACACCTGTGGGATTTAGCACTTGGACATCTTGGACGAACTTGGCAAGTAGGGTCAGTGACATGTTGTGAACATAAGCCAGTTTGGAAGGAGTTGAGGAATAAATGGGTGGGAGGGTAAGGAAATGGAGGCAAATAGCATATACAACTCCTTCTAGAAGCCTTTCTATGTAATTTAATTAGTTATTATTTAGTGCCTAACAAGTGTGGTTCATTGGCTTCTGCCAAATACTCTGCAGTCTGGTTTGACGTGCAAGGGTGAATGGTGCTGGTATCTGGATAGTTGCCAACCTGCTTGGAAAGATAAAAGAGCAGAGGGAACACCCTTACTTCTGAGCGGGTTTACTGATTGAAAGCTCAGAATACTGTGCTTATTTCATCACTCACACCTTGCATGAGATGCATATCTGGGATGGGAAAGCAGAACCCTGGCTGAAGATTAGACTTTATTCTTCAGTCTTACTTATATTCTCCTCCTCAACTCCTCTGTGTGTCTGTCCAATTAGCATCACGGCTAACCCTTTCTTCTTCCACACTGTTAAATAAGGTTCAGGTAGTTAAAAGAAAAGCACATCAAAGACAACTAGCTTTTTTTTTCCCCCTTATCCTTACAAGTAGGAATGAATTAAACAGAGTCCTACAAGCCTTTTTGCCCTGAAGGTCCTGGACCACAATGTTTGAGTTGTGTTCTAAAGTCTGCGGTACCACCAGAAGGTAGATGCTGGGAAATAATCTGAAGCAGGAAAGGGGATAGCTTTCTGACTGAAGCACAATATGAAAAGAATCCAGATGTGGATAACATGAAAATCGGAGGAGTATGGAAGATAAGAATTCCTTGGAACATAGTATTGTTAAACCTTGTTAATTCAAATTAATTGGTTAGAAGACTCACACAGATGACACTGAATATAATTAAGGAAATGTGCTAATTATAAATTTACACAATGCTTTGAAGTGAATTAATGAAAAACTGTAGCATAGGTGCACAGGAGGAGCACGTTCATGAAAAGTAGAATTGGTGTTATTTCCACGTGCTTAATACTGAAGGGATTTTTTGATGCTTGAAAATTTTTTCATTTTAAGCTAAACATAACTCACCCAACCTCATTACAAGTAAAACCTTTATAGACGTACAAAGATGAGCTATAGCCTAGATTTACACAAATTGATCACAAGTTCAGATTTGGTGGAATTTCTACTACTGACATTTTACTATAGCTTTCTTTGATTCATTTGCTTTTTCATTCAACATATATATATTGACCTCTTCCTGTAGGTAAGAAGTTAGTACCAGGCTTTGAAAATGGACTTGGAGATTGTTAAAAATCAGAAATTAAGTTGAGTTTAATGTAGGGTAACCACATTTTCAACTTGAACAATCTGTTTTATCAAACTAAAATAGATTTAGCTCATGATACACAACTCCCACCCCAAGTGCTTTCTATTTTGATCAAGCTTCAAACCTCTTAATGACTACCCAATAAAGAAAACTATTAGGCTCAGAATATTAAGTGTCAAAACAGACATTATCTACAGATTTGCTGAACATTGGACATTGAACTGAGTTGGGTCTCATGGAATATTTGTGTAATTAAGAGCAGCTTCAAGATAGACTGTTCTTTTTTATTTTGTCTTAGTTGATATCATATATGTCCTATTGACTAAAGAGGCAATGCTCTTATTATGCTTAGTAATAATTGCTATATTTATCAAGTACTTTATAGTTCACTAAAGACTTATCCCATTTAATCATGAACTCTGGGAGGGTTGTTCCTGTTATCCCAATTTTACAGATGCAGAAACTGAAACTTAGAAGAATTAAGTGACTTGCCCAATAGCACAAGGCAAGTAAGTGGAGCGTTGGAGCTCAAAACCAGAGTGGCTGTCTCAGAGTAATGTTCTTTTACCGTCCCACACAGTAATGGAATCATGGACAACATACTGTCTAGAGAAGATGGAAAAGTCAAAGTAAGGGTGTGTGTCATTTGACGGGGACAGAAGTCAGTAGCTAAAATATCAAATGCAAGCAACCAACAAGAGCTGTGCTGTTCTCAATCATGAGAGGTGATACCTTAGTTTAGAAAAGAATGTTATTTTAGGTATTCTTCATTTTGAGGCATAGGAGTAGAAATACTCAAATAATAAAGAAGAGATAGATTTGCAAATCATCTGCATAGCGTTCCCCAGCTGTGTGAGTCTAGGACATTACTCATTATTTCAAATCTTATCTGCTTTTTGTATACCGTTTAAAACAACGTGGTCCAGCCCTAAGTCAAGTGGATGATGTCATTACTTCAAGTAGTTATTTGAAATATCCCTCATTCATGTGATGCTTAGAGGGTGGCATTGTGATTGAGAGCATGGACTAGAGCCAGGCTTCCTGGGTTCAGCACTGACTGCTCACTGCAAGTGGGATGTTTCACTTCTGAGCCTCATCCTTTAATCTGTGAAAGGATGATAATCTATCCCCACAAGAATCTTGCGAGGATTAAGTGTATTAGTACATTTAATGTACATAGAACAGGCCTAGAACAGAGTTAAATAGTCAATAAATGTTATTACATTGAGTAACATCTTTTAAACAGATTCTTTTTGCTGGAAGCTCTGGTAAAATTTGGTCATATATTTATAATCTTTTGCTTGTGGTCCTTCACAAATTTAATTCATATTAATATAGTATTTGTTCATTTAAAATTGTGTTACTTTAGAAAATCAATTCTATAATGTCCCTTTTATCAGCTTTCTCTGCATTTTAAAAACAGAGATGTATGAAAATGTTCTCCAAGAATGTTTTGGAATTTGAACTCACCAGAAATTGAAATAAGCATAAAATGTATACTCAAAAATTACCAATAGCATAGTGAATTAAGTTGGAAACATTAATAAGGAAAATTTTGTAATATCTCAGCCCTATATAGCCCAGTTTTGATATTGCTATAATTAAGAATCAGGCTAAACTAAAAGCAGACATTGAAAATAGTGTTTATTTAGCGGAAAATTGTGTTTATTTAGCAGACAATAGCAAAGATTTACATGTTATTGTTTAGATTTCATTTATATATTTACTTCTCATATAATTATATTTTTAATCATTTATAAATGTATTTATATATTAACAGTATCATAAATTACTTTGAGGTGTGCTTGTTTTGGGTTTCAGAGGGGGCAGCAAGAGAATATGTTCTGAGGTGTATTGGTAAAGTTTGGAAACTTACTACCTTTAATTAATTTTATTTTTTAATTTTTTTCCTATTAGTAGATCAAAAGAATGTTCTAAAGTGTTTCTTACATTTTAGTTTTTCCCCTTCAGTCTGTAGGGTTTATCATACAAAGTGTATTTTAAGAATAAAAGTAATTATGAGGAAATGTTTCAACTTCATTTAACATCTGTACCAGATGTGATATATTTAATTATTTTTTTAAAAAAGAAAGTCTTTGTAACTTTCATTATTCTTCTGTATGGTACATCTTTTATTGAGTGTTTTATACAATTGATAAGCATTATTCAGTGGCATATGGTCTGAGTCTGATGTGCTTTGAAAAGAGTACAGAGTTCTGATAATGAGGATTCTGTGAAAATGGGAAAACCAGCACAACAGATACGCTTTGAGAAAGTATGGGTTTTTAGCATCTTGAAACAATATATCACACTCAAAGGGACAGAACTGGGCTGCACAATCTGTTAGCTCATTCTTGTCCAATCTGGTCTCCTCCTTTCTTTTGGAGCCAGCATTGTCATCAACTCCCTGAATTATATTCTGACTGGAATGTATTTCAGGCACAGAGTAATGTATCTACTTAAATGGAATCCTATCTTTCTACAAAAGCTTTTTGAGTATAATAAATTTAAAATATAAAAAAAATTTCTATTAAGTTAAAGTAATTGGTTCAACAGTTTACATATGTGCCTTCTCCCCCACACCCTAAAGAAAGACCACTGCTTGGAGGAGCATAGGTCTGTTTTTATTTATAATACGGAAAAAAATTTTTTGGTTTAACTAACATACAGTCAGATGTATTTCAAGGGCCGTTTATCGGAAAGATACCTGCACATTACAGCAGTCGTTCCTTGAACAGAAATGAACTATGGAAGTAAAACTTCCTCTATCAAAGTGTTTTAGTTACATGATTATTCTTTTTAAAATTCTATATCAGCCTTTCTTAACAAGAATTAAGGCTTCATGTCCTAAGACATCCAATGAATGTAATAAATGAACTTTTCTCCTAACCATCTAGAATGGTACTAACTATCCTTGGAGAAATTAAGAAGATGGTAATTCAGATATTTTTTTTTGTGAGGCTCAGGGAACCAGAATTGAGAAAGACTACTATATAGTACTCGAGGCCACTGAGTCTTTTAACTTGAAGCATAGTGTGTTGTATAAAAGAATTACATGTTACTTTAGGGCTATATGTGTGTAAAGGATTCAGTGTGATAATCTTTGTAAAGTGATAAGCACAATGCCTGACACATAATAAGTACTCAACAAATAATATCTATTATCATGTTTTAAGCTTTCATTATCCTAAATTCCTGAAAAATTTTGCTTGTGTTATGTTGTTTTGATCCAGATGAAACCTATTTTAAGTGTAGGGATGAAGGTGCATATAATCTAATCAAAAATTATATTTTCAAATTTAAACAGACTGTCCTAGTAATATTTTATGCTTAAAGATTGAGTAACATTACTATAAATTTTGCTTTTTTTATGATGCACAAATAATTCAGAATTCATCCACAGTAACCGTGTAATAAATGAAGTTGTTTTCTGTGATTGTCCTCATGAGGATTTTAGGTCATTACCAGTTTAGATAGGCAAATAGTTCTTTTTAATGCATTGATTTATGTGAAAGTGGGGGAAGGGAATGAGAAACAGCCAGGCTTCCCTGATGCAAAAGGACGAGATATTACTGCCTCACCAAACCTCCTGCCACAGGATTCCTCAGCTTTCCTATGGTAAATGGTATGTTATTTTTTGGATATGATTGGCATTGCCATGGAACACTGCAAATTATACAAGTTATACATACACACTGCTATTTAAGTTGTGAAACTGAAAAATCCCGAAACTAATTGTCAGAGTAAGAATAATAAATTATTCTTGATAGTGTAAATTGAAGATATTTTATGCAGTGAACTATTGAACGAAAAAAGGATGATAGGCTGTCACTTGAGAACAGCTAACATAATTTATGAGACAGGACAGTACCTTTCTTTATAGCATGCATTTGTAGTCAGCATTTATATTAATACATTTCCATATTCTTGCTAAACAGATTGTAAAGAAAATAATGCAGGAATATCAGGTGACTGTACTGTGACTATGAAACAGAATGAATTCTTTATATATTGCATTCAATTCAGGAAAGTGGGTAAATAAGACTTCTGATGTATATGTTATTAAAATATTACCTAGTCTATGCAGTGCTTTTTATACATTAATAATTATTATAAAGCCAAACTCCATCTTTCTTTTTATTTTTTGATTATTGGAGTAAAACAACTTTTTCCCACATAAAAAACTTGGAAAACTTTTCCAACCATTGAAAATAAAATTAGTAAGAATGAAAACAGTTGGAATGCTTCATTATATGAATATGTTTGTCTTTTTTTTAAAATTGGGGTATAATTGATTTACAACGTTGTGTTAGTTTCAGATGTACAGCAAAGTGAATCTGTTGTACAAATACATATATCTACTCTTTTTTCAGATCCTTTTCCGATATAGGCCATTACAGAGTATTGAGTAGAGTTCCCTGTGCTATACAGTAGGCCCTTGTTACTTATCTATTTTATATATAGTAGTGTGTATGTGTCAATCCCAATCTTCCAATTTACCCCTCCCCCCGAATATGTTTGTCTTATGCATTTTTACCAAGTGGCAGCAGCCACCTGAAGTTTCTCTAGATGGAGATTTTGTGAACTGTTTACTGATATATGCAGAGCCAGGAACATAGGTGTATTGCAGGTATACTTGTGTATATTCGAGGTGATTAATAGTAGAAGGCAAAAAGGAAATAAAGTCTGAAAATAATGTCAGTCTTCCAACTTCTATCTCAGTCTTCAGGCATATAATAGTTATACATGTATTGATGCCTACTTCCAAGTTCCTTCTCCACTGTTGTTTACTGATGTGGTCATGAAGCTGTAGACGTAACTAAAACATGTCCTTCTTCTCAATGCTCATATATTCTCAAACCACTTGGTCTCTGCATTACTGCCCTCAGGGAGTTGCCCAAAAAGGTGCCCAGGCTGCACCTAGTGTCGTCATCTTCTTTAGGGACAAATAGAGGTCTATCATTAAACAGAAAGAGATTGGGTTTTCTGTTTAGTTCTTTACAGGAAGTAAGTTTTGTAAGAAAATAAGATTTGCTGCTTGTTGCCATAAAATCTGTGTTGCATTAAGAATCTTCCATGTAGGATGGAAAGTGATAGAATATTCTGAGAGTATATATAAAATATAAGTTTCAGAAAGTGTTTACACATATAAAATTCAATGAGCTAAACTGAGGCTGGAAATGCAATCTGTTTTAAAATGCAAAAACTGGAATGTATAAGAATTCTGAATAGTAAAGTTAGCATTTAAAATAAGTAAGGTAAGGAATTACTTAACCAATATTGCTAGAATAATTAACTATTTAGGAAAAATAAACTTAGATTTCTACCATTCTTTCTGTTACAAAATTACAAGTTAATTATTTAAATGTAAAAAATAAAACTATAACAGAATTTAAAGGAATATTAGGTGAGTATGTATTTGATCTCAAGATGAGGAAAAGTTTTCTAAGCAAAAAAAAAAGGGGGGGCAATTTAAAATTTTAAGTCCATAAAGTAAAAAAAATTAAATAAATAAAATGAAGTACTTATAAAATTAGATGAAAGTTTATACCATGTGATGGTCAAGGGGTTGATACCCTTAATACATAAAGAGCTATCACAAACCAATAAGAAAAAAGGCTACTCAATAAATGGAAAGATAATTTACCAAAAAAATCAAAGAGTAAATATGAAAAGTATTTAACTGAACTGTTGATTAAAGAAATGAGAAGTAAGCAAAAGTATATACCAGTTTGATTTTTTAAATGAAGAAACTGAGGCTCAGAGAAGGTATGTGACTTGCCCCCGGGTCACTAAGTTCAGTGAGAAAGCCTAAATTTGAACGACTACTCTTTGGTAGGATTATGACTGATTTTTCCCGTTAATTTTTTGTCCATACTTTCTAAATTTTTATCACTGAGGCAAAAAATAGAGGTCTTTTCTATAACAAGACCAACACAGACACCGAAACATTTTAGGCAATATTACAGCCTTTTAGTAGTTGTTACTCAATAAGGGGTAATGAGTACAGACTTTTTTCCTTGATGCATAAAAATAAAAGGGATAACATTTACATTTTAATTAATTTACAGTATACATACTCACTAAGTAGATATTCTTTTCAACTAATTTAACTTTAATCATAACTGCAGATGGGACCTATATTTTTATGCCCATATAGCATAAGAATTAAAAAAACAAAATGAAAAATGTAAAGCTAATGCACCTACATCTTGTAATTGTGTTTTTATTTGCAGATGGAGAATATCATTGGAACAGTAAGAGATTCCAACCTGAAGCTGACACTTGCTTTCGGAATAGGAATGCATCATGCTGGACTACATGAGAGGGACCGAAAAACAGTAGAGGAACTATTTGTAAATTGTAAAGTTCAGGTAATTTTTTTCCATGAACAGATATTTTAAAGTAACTTAAAAGTTGTATTTTAGTTAGATGTAAGATATTATCTTTTATTTTTTAGGTTCTTATTGCTACAAGTACATTAGCCTGGGGTGTAAACTTTCCAGCTCATTTAGTAATTATTAAAGGAACAGAATATTATGATGGAAAAACAAGACGATATGTGGATTTTCCCATTACAGGTAATATTTTTAAATTTACAAATTAAACGTCTGTTTTAGCATTAATAATTTGAATTTGCATGAATTAAATTTTAGAGAATTGGTCACATGTCAGTGATTAACAAATTGTAAAGTTTTTGTTTCCAGTAAAAATATTACTCCAAAGTATTAAGCCATTTTATTTACTTTTACTTATCCAATGTGTTAATGAATGTCAAAGGCACAAGTAATTGTTTTAAATTTATAAATAGATAAAAGTGCTGATTAGTAGGAATTAGTGACTTAATAAGTTATAATTAAGCATTATGTTTAATTTTAAATCTCCCTCACTAGACATGATATTTCCTATAGGACTTCTAGAACCAAAGCACTTGTTGCTGTAACTTGTACATGAACAGTCTATTAACATATTTTAAAACATGATAAAAGCATTTTCAGTGAGTTTTGAACAGGAAAATATGCCAAATGTGTACTTCAACTCAATGAATGCATATAAAATCTGTATCATTTCTCAATCATTACTTACCTCAGAGACTCCTGCAGTATAAAAGAAAAATTTTATACAGTGGATGGGAAGAAGAGGAGGCCTAAGTGGATCCATTATTCATGGGGAAAAATAAGCAAATGACTCTGCTGAAGAGGTTTTGCTATATAAGAGTTATATAGTTATAACTCTTAAATAGCATTTTTAAACATTTACCTAAAGGAATCTTTGATCTTTCTTACTTTTACACACGGTAAGACTCTTTTGGGGACTCAATTTTCTATCACAGTGAATTAATTATTTAATTATTAGGGAACTCAGTAGTAGGCATCAGAGAGAACATCCCTGGTCTCAAAATACTCTTCTCCCTTTTATTTTGTTGTGTTGTAGAAACATGCCATAATCCATCAATATTTCTTGTGCTACATGCCACACTGCAGAATGCCTCTTGTTCTCTTTCTTATAGATGTACTCCAGATGATGGGGCGTGCTGGGAGGCCTCAGTTTGATGACCAAGGCAAAGCTGTAATTCTGGTTCATGACATAAAGAAAGACTTTTACAAAAAATTTCTTTATGAACCTTTTCCTGTAGAGTCAAGGTAAATTTCGCTGTAAATTAATTTAAATAGATTATGTCATAGCAGGTTGATATTTTTGTGCTGACATTGTATTAGATGAAACTCAGTAAAACTTCTAGTTCAAAAGAATTATTTGAAGTGAAGCAATATATTTATCACAATAAGACAACATTAAATTATAATTTTCACTATAAAAGAAAAACATGCTGTTTAAAAGAAGCAGTGAAGGGACTTCCCTGGTGGCACGGTGGTTAAGAATCCACCTGCCAATGCAGAGGGCACGGGTTCGAGCCCTGGTCCAGGAAGGTCCCACATGCCACGGGGCAACTAAGCCCAGTGCGCCACAACTACTGAGCCTGCGCTCTAGAGCCTGCGAGCCACAACTATGGAGCCTGTGTACCACAACAAGCCCACATGCTTAGAGCCCATGCTCTGCAACAAGAGAAGCCACTGCAATGAGAAGTCAGTGCACCACAACGAAGAGTAGCCCCCACTCGCCGCAACTAGAGAAAGCCCACACGCAGCAACAAAGATCCAATGCGGCCAAAAATAAATTAATTACTTAACTAATTTATTTATTTTAAAAAAAAGAAGCAGTGAAGTACATTGTTCAGTCACATTGACTCTGGAGCAAGACAACTTGGGTTCATATTTGAGCTCTCCATCACTTGCTTGATCTTGAGCAAGTTATTTAAATCCTCAGTGCCTTAGTGCACTGTCTGTAAGATGGAAATAGCAGCAATACTGGCCATCTCGTAGGGTACTTGTACTGATCAGATGTATCGTGCTTGGAACTGTGTCTGGCACATAGTAAGCATTTAATAAAGTGTTAGTTTGGTGTGTGTTTTTGTAGAATAGTCTGTAAGTAAATATCCAAAATAAAGGGATTGGTAATGAATAATTTAGGCTAGTGGCCAGTTTCAGAATTATCACATACTTCTTTGTGGATACAGTAACTACCACCCTTTTGACGAAGTCTTTCCTCATTTTCTCAGCTGAAAATAATCTTTTGTCTGTCAGATTTATACATTTTTCATTCCTAACATTTATCACTTGCTACCTTTTATCATAGTCTTCTTTAATATACTAAATCGCCTTTACCATATTCTAACTGCAAAGGACGAAATATATTTCTAATTTATACTGTAAATAGTTATGGAGTTTTTTACTGTGTTAGAAGTTCTGATGTTCCTTTTTTTTTTAATTTGGAAAATATAAAAACATTTAATATTGTGGGAGATAGCTAACATTGTGCTGAGAGAAAATTTATGACCATAAATATATGTATTTTAAAAGAAAGAGTGAAGGGCTTCCCTGGTGGCTCAGTGATTAAGTATCTGCCTGCCGGTGCAGGGGACACGGGTTCGATCCCTAGCCCAGGAAGATCCCACATGCCGCAGAGCAACTAAGCCCATGCGCCACAACTACTGAGCCTGCACTCTAGAGCCCACGAGCCACAACTACTGATCCCACATGCCAAGAGCCTGTGCTCCACAACAAGAGAAACCACGACAATGAGAAGCCCGCGCACCACAACAAAGAGTAGCTCCTGCTCGCCGCAACTAGAGAAAGCCTGCGCACAGCAACAAAGACCCAACACAGCCAAAAATAAAAACAAATAAATAAATAAATAATTTTTTAAAAATAATAGAAAAGAAAGAGTGAAAAATGAATGATCTGAATATGCATCTCAAGAATTTGAAAAAAATTAGCAAATTGAACTCAAAGAAAGAAGATAGAAAGATAAGAGAAAGAATTAATGAATTGAAACCAAGCATACATTAGAAAAAAATCACCAAAGCCAAAAGTTGGTTCTTTGAAAAGAAGAATAATATTGATAAACCTTTAAATCTGGTCAAGAGAAAAGACAGAAGGAACTACACAATATCAGGATACAAAAGAAATCTAAAAGGTAATAAGATATTATGAAAAAATTTATACAAATAATTTTTAAATTTTAGATCAAATGGTAGAATACTTTTTTTAAAAAATTACTAAAACTGACACAAAAAGAAATGGAAAATTTAAATAGCCTCTTATCTATCAAAGCAATTGTATCTGAAATTTAAAATCTTTCCACAAAGCAATTTTCTGACCCAGACATTCCACTAGTGAATCCTTTATAACATTTAAGGAAGAAATTGAACTCATGAAATTGAACATGAACTCTTCCTGTAATAGTCGAAAAGATAGGACTATTTGCCAACTTATTTTATGAGAGTAGAATAACCTTGGTTCCAAAACCTGATAAATTTACAAGAAAGGAATGTAACAGAGCTGTGTCTCTCATGAATATAGATGTAGAAATCCTAAATAAAACATGAGTAAATCAAATCTAACAATGTATAAAAAGATAACGTATTACAACTAATTACAATATCAGTGCAAAGATGACTTATTACTTGAAAATAAATGAATATAATTCACCGCATTAGCAGGAAAAAATGAGAAAAATTACATGATTATCTCATAGATATTATAAGAAAGCGTTTGGTGAAATTCCATACCCATTAATTATAAAAACTCTTAGCCAACAGGAATATAAGGGAATGTTCTTAATCTGATAAAGAGTCTCTACTAAAAATCTACTGCAAACATCATGATTGATGATTCAGTATTGAAAGCTTTCCCTCTGAGATAGGAAATGATACAGGGATGTTGTTTTCACCACTGCCGGTAAGCATTGTGCTAGAGATCCAAGCCACTGCATTAAGGTAAAGAAAAGAAATAAAAGTCAAAATATCCTTTTGAGCAAGAGGAGTGACTAAAAAGCATAAAAGGAAGACTTCTGGGGCACTGGTGATGCTTGATCTTGGTGGTGGTTACACAGATGTGTTCACATTGTGAGTATTACTTGAGTTGTACATGTATAATTTATGTAATTTTTTTCTATGTGTACTTCAGTAAAAAGTTAATTAAGGGCTTCCTTGGTGGCACAGTGGTTTAGAGTCCGCCTGCCAATGCGGGGGACATGGGTTCGTGCCCCGGTCCGGGAGGATCCCACATGCCGCGGAGCGGCTGGGCCCGTGAGCCATGGCCGCTGAGCCGGCGTGTCTGGAGCCTGTGCTCCGCAATGGGAGGGGCCACAGCAGTGAGAAGCCCGCGTACCAAAAAAAAAAAAAAAAAGTTAATTAAAAATTAAAATGTGTACCTTGATATGACTACTATTAATATTTTATTTCTACAGAGTACATATACAGAAGTTATATGTTAACTTCTCTGTTAATGGACATTTAGAGAGTTTCTAGTTTTTAACTCTTACATATATTGCTGCAGTGAAGTATTTTGCTTCCCTATCCTAACCTATAAGTGTTTCCCTATCAGGTGATAATGAAAAAGTGAAATTGCTGGGTCACGGTGATTGTTCAAATAGATATTGTCAAATTGCCCTCCAAGTTAGCTATATGGATTTATACTCTGCCACTGGTGACTGGAGAGTAACATTGCAATTTTTTTTTCATTCAATTTATTATGGCCATTTTCTCATATCCTTAAAAACATCCTTTGCAAAAACTGTTTTTTAATACCTGCATATTGTTCCATGTATCATAATTTACATGGCCTTTTCTTTTGTTGCACATTGCTTCCCTTTTTTGTAATTTATGTAAGAAACTGAAATGATCATTTTGTTACACCAGTCTTGCAACACATCTGATCATCTCTGTATATTCCACAACACCTAGCACATTTATGTCTTATATGACTGAACTTAATATTCACTGAATGAATGAAGGGAATATCCTTGCTCTAACCTAACCATCCCCCCTTTCTTACCAACTCTCCTTTCATCTGCCTCAGTAACTCTTGTCTGCTCTCCAAGGCGTATCGTCCCTCGTCTGCTCTTACCTCGGCTCTCATCTTCTCCTCCTGAAAGTTATTAGCTCCCTTCCTGTCAGCCTGTGTTTATTTCCACCTAGCAATTTATTTCCCCAAAATTATATACAAAAGATACAAATTACACAAAACATTTGTTCTGTATCCTGGAACATCAAATCTGAGTCTTGACTATGTGAGATAAATTGTTTTTCATTTAATGTTCATGTATGTTTCCCATGTCTTATTCACTCTGTAGCTTATTAGGAGTGCTCTCTGACCATTTAAATGCAGAGATTGCTGGTGGTACAATAACATCTAAGCAAGATGCAATGGATTATATCACCTGGACTTACTTTTTCCGACGTCTTATCATGAACCCCAGGTAAGTGCGGGGCAAATATTTTTCTGTTTTGCACTAAAATAAAATATGTTTGGAGGTAATCATCTCTAAATTCAGGTACATAACAAAAATGCCAGAACATTGGACATCCTAGGTATAGGAATTTGCCCAGAGAATCAGATAATATCTCTGATATGTTCACAATGTATTGTGATATATTAGAAAATAATTGTGTGCATTTTATTAGCTTATTTTAATTAACTTAGAATGTTCTCAAGGAGTTCGCTCTGTAGTTAGGGAGACAAGACACCTGATGTCATTAGGAAATGTGCTTAATTAAGTTACATGGTAGTGGCTGACTTGGGTGCAGTTGGAATTCAGAGAAGAATAAAGCCTGTGAAATTGTAGGGGGAAGAATTTGTGAGGCATTTGTAAAGGTTAATAAGAACTCTGCAAGATGAAATAAAATGGGGGAGTTGTGATGGAGTATCTTTTTACTCCAGGCAGGATAGATTGTATCTTCATTTAGCACCTGTTTATCAAATATTATGCTAGACATTGAAGCATGAGGATGAGTGTATATCATCCCTTATCTTCAAGGGCTGATCTTGTAATGTGGAGATGGACATAAATGATTACAGTGTAAATCATAAGTGCTCTAACAGACTGTATTTAAGCCTGTGAGAGTGAAAGCTTCACAGACGAAGTGATACTTCACCCAGAACTCGAATCTGGAACAGAAGTGGAAAAGGTGGAAGGCACAAAAATACTAGATGGGCGGAGGCCCTCAGGGCTTGAAAGAGTCTCTAGAGAATGCCAAAAGTTAGATGTAAAGCTTAGAGTCCACTTGCCTAGAAAGTGGACCAAGCACCAGAGAGTAAAGGGCCTGTATGCCATGCTAAGGGGTTTGCATCTGATCCTATTGGCTGTGGTTGGAAGTTTTTAAATATAGTTTAGCATCACCAAATTAGGTTTTTGTTATTGTTGTTGTTTCCTTTGTACGTTTTGAGCCCTTCACCCATTTCTCCCACCCCCACCCCCACCTCTGGCAACTACCAGTCTGTTCTTTGGTGTTTTGTTTTGTTTTGTTTTTAGATTCCACGCATAAGAGAAATCATATGCTATTTGTCTTTCTCTGTTTGACTTATTTCACTTAGCATAATATCCTAGCGGTCCATCCATGTTGTTTCCAAGGCATGATTACGTTTTATTTATTTATTTATTTTTGGCCACGTTGGGTCTTCGTTGCTACACATGGGCTTTCTCTAGTTGCGGCAAGCAGGGGCTACTCTTCATTGTGGTGCATGGGCTTCTCATTGCAGTGGCTTCTCTTGTTGCGGAGCATGGGCTCTAGGCGTGCAGGCTTCAGTAGTTGCAGCACAGGGCTCAGCAGTTGCAGCTCACAGGCTCTAGAGCACAGGCTCAGTAGTTGAGGTGCATGGGCTTAGTTGCTCAGCAGCATGTGGGATCTTCCCAGACCAGGGCTCAAACCCATGTCCCCTGCATTGGCAGGCAGATTCTTAACCACTGTGCCACTAGGGAAGTCCCTACATTTTTTATGGCTGAGTAATATTCCATTCTTTGTCTATACCACAATTTTTTTATTCATTCATCCATTCATAGACACTTAGGTTGTTTCCATATTCTGGCTATTGTAAACAATGCTGCAATGAACATGGGGGTGCATATATCTTTTCAAATCAGTGGTTTTGTTTTCTTCTAATAAATACTGGCTTTGTTTCGGTACTTGCAGCACTGTGGTAGGGAATGAGCTAGAATGGGGAAATATTTATAGCAGGGAGACCAGTTACAATGCTTTTTAACAATAAGGCAAAGACACATAGGACCTTAACAGATGCAAGGGGAATGGAAGGAGGCCAAAGGTGAGGGACATTCCTGATATTAGTAAGAAGAAATATTAAACCATTGTTAAGATCTTGAACAGAGAGATCATGATGAAAATGATGAAATGAATTCACTAAATCTTACCGGTTCGTACTTTAAGAAATTTGTTTCTCTTCAGCCAACATTTCCACTTACATAGGTAGGAGTTTGAGAATATGGTGATGTTTTGCTCAGTTCCGCAACTGTATTAAGCCTCTGGATTAGGTACAAAATTTCATTTGGGAAAATGACTACAAAATTAATGAGATAGTCTTACAGTACCACATATTTTCCATAGTAAACAGATCACAGATTAGCATTGTGGAATCCTACAATGAGATAGACATTACATGTACTCTAGTCTAACCTTCTTGTTTGGTATTGAAGAAATGGAGGCTGGAAACTTAAAGTGATTTGTCCTGTATCCCATAACTACTTTGTGATAAAGCTAGAACTTAAAAACGTAAGTTTTGTGAATTACTACTCTTTATGTCTTTGGAGGGAGAAGAATCATGGTGTATAACTGTAGATATATTCATTTTTCTTATATCACAAGAATGGAGGCAATTAATGTGATAGAAAGAGCTTTGACTTGGAATCAGAACACTGATTCTTGTCTCAGCACTGCTTTTTAGAAACTGTGACCTTGATCGCTTCACCTCTCTTGGCTTCACTTTCTTCATCTGGAAAGTGAGTAATAGCCTACCTCCTTCACAGGGTCATGTTGGGAATCAAGTACACGAATTAAAGCCTCTCTAAGTTTTGTATTAATTATGAAAAACTTAATTAATGTTATTAGTGAGCTGTTATTCTTGTGCTCCTTTCCAGTTGCTTTACTGGTCTATACCATCCTAAAGACTCTAGTCTAGGGCATTTTCTGGCGGTACAGTGGTTAGGACTGCACGCTTTCACTGCCAAGGGTGCAAGTTCAATCTATGGTCAGGGAACTAAGATCCCACAGGCTGCATGGCCCAGCCAAAAAAAAAAAAGACTCTAGTTTAGAGACTTAGAACCTAATCATTTCTGTCAGCTTGTCTGGTCAGCAAACAAGGGAATAATTCTCTGAGGCAAATTGAGTTCTTTTGCAAATTGTAGTTCTTGATTGAATCCACAGATACACTGAATTTTGTGTGTGCGTCTTCTTTTCTTAATTAAAAATTTTTTTAACTTTTCATTTTCAAACAATTTGAGATTTTTTTAAATTGCAAGAATAGTACAAACAGGCACTGTGTACCCTTCATCCAGCTTCCTCGAGTGTTAACATCTTACATGACTATAGTACAGTTATCCAAACCAGGAAATTTACATTTATGCAATACTGTTAAGTAATCTACAGCCTTCATTCACATTTCATCAGTATTTCCACTAATGTCCCTTTTCTGCTGAAGACCCAATTTAATAGTATCCTGCATTCCATTTAGTAGTTCTGCCTCCTTAATTCATTTCAATCTGTGCCATTTCCTCAGTCTTTCTTTGTCTCTCATAACCTTGACACTTCAGAGGAACCCTGGCCAATTATTTTGTAGAACATCCTTCAGTTTGGGTTTGTCTGAAGTTTTCTCATCCCTGAATTCAAGTTCTGCCTTTTGGGGCAAGAAGACTGTAGAAGTGATGGTGTGCTCTTTTCAGTGCATAATATTAGGAAGTTCTTCTCTAGAGATCTCTTCTGTATTTAAAATATCACTTGTCTGTGAAAGACCCAAAATAAGTTACTCCAGCTGTTCCCCATCCCAAGTTACAGTCTCATTTCTCCACCTGCCTTCTGAATGTTGCCACATGGACTTCCCACCATCATTTCAAATTCAGCATGTCTAAAACTGAATCAGATATCAAAATTTTGCTCTAATATCACTTTCTTACCTTTGTTAATGTTATCACTCTGCATCTACTTATGTTGACTTCAAATCTCAAATTTCCTTTTTAATTTTTCTCCTCCCTTAATTTCCTTAGTTCTTTACCTGCTTAATCTTCTTTTAGTCTATCCTCAATCTAGCCTGATTTGCAAACTGTCCGAGAATACTTATCAGAAATTAAATGTATTGGAGATGGGAACTAGATAAGTTGTGCTTAGTAGACATAGAATAATTGTTGACATCTGAACAAAGACTTAAAAGAAGTAAGAAGGTTGACCACATGAATATCTAGCGAACAACATTTCAGGCCAAGGGAACGGGAGAAGTTCTAAAGCAGGTACATCTGGTGTGTTGAAGGCGCAACAAGAAGAAGGTGTAGCTGAAGTGGAATAAGCGTGGGGAGGAGAGTAGTAGGAGATAAAGCTAGAGATGTGGGCGGTCAGTGGTCATACTGGTCATGTGGGAGCTTAGACACCATGGTAGGGACTTTGATTTTTATTCTGGGTGACATGAGAACCATTGTAGGTTTTCAATCAGAGGGCCGACAGAATCTGTTCATACCGTTAAAAAGGCCAATTATAATCATAAATGTTATAAATAATTTAAACTTCCTATTGAAAGACAGAAATTCTCAGATTTATTTTTTTAAATCCCGCTAAAAATGATTTATAAGCAACATATCAAATCAAACTGATATAGAAAAGTAGAAAATTGGGCATTGAAAGAAAACCTGAAGGAGAGTACCAAAGAGAAACCAATAGCTACAGAATTAAAATCAGACAAAATGAAATTCAAGGCAATAAAGATTAAAAAGGACAATGAAGAATGGTTATATTGATAACAAGTACAATCACTAAAAGTTATAGTAGATTATAAATTTTTAGATAACTAGAAATATAGCATCAAAATATATAAAGCAAAACCAATAGAAATCTAAGATGTTAACTAAATTATAGTCATGTTGAGAGACTTTAACACATACCCCTCAAAAATCAGCATGTCAGGGCTTCCCTGGTGGCGCAGTGGTTGAGAGTCCACCTGCCGATGCAGGGGACACGGGTTCGTGCCCCGGTCCGGGAAGATCCCACATGCCACGGAGCGGCTGGGCCCGTGAGCCATGGCCGCTGAGCCTGCGCGTCCGGAGCCTGTGCTCCGCAATGGGAGAGGCCACAACAGTGAGAGGCCCACATACCACAAAAAAAAAAAAAAAAATCAGCATGTCAAAGAGATATAAAGTATTTCATAAAATAAAAGATTTGAATAACAATATCCTTGAATATGTGTATGTGTTCGTAGTATCCCCTAAAAAGAATATGCCGTACTTAAAAACACTAATGGAATTTTAGTTATAAAAATATACCATGTACTAGGCTACGAAGAGCAACTCACTGTATTTCAGAATGTAGAGATCATAAGGCTACATTCTCACAGTGTAATGCAATAAAACCAGAAATAAACAAGAGAAAGGATGGCAAAAAAATCTAACTGCTTGGCATTTAACTACTTTTATTCTAGTGAAAGATGAAAATTTTTTTAAATAGGTATAGGCTAGAACTATACAAAAATAAAAGTGTTTTAGAACAAAACCTATGAATTTTAATCAACACACAATTCCAAGGAACATTCATATCTTTAGGGCACCTACAGGAAAGCGTGAATGCTTGAAAATAATTAAATATCCGTCTCAAGAAACTAGAAGAACATTAGCAAAAACAAATACAAGAAGAATATATAAAAATTGAAGTTAATAAAATGGGAGACAAAAACTACACTAATATTATTTATTATTGTATCTGCTGTATTTGAGATGCTGTTTCAAGAGCCTAACTCATTTAGTACTGTTATGACCCCCATTTTATAAATGAAGAAACTGAAACACAGGGAGATTAAGCAACTTGCCCACAATCAGGCAGGTCTGAGTGACAGAGGCAGAACTACTGATAGAATCCAGGCATTCTGGTTCCAGAGGCCACATTCTTCATCCCTGCGCCCATTATCAGGTCCAGAATTCAAATATCCATACTTTCTATCCAGATCTCTTTTCAGGGCTCTGATGGAAAATGTGTTCTCTTTAGAAACCATACCATACTAATTCTGAATGTCTAATACTTTTGTTCGTTTGATGCAAAAAAAAAATTGTCATTTTTAATATCTATACCTTTACATCTGGATAAAAATGGGAAAACGTGCCTAAATAAAGTTTAACAAGTTACATATTTTACTTAGTCTGCTATAGCATGCCCTGCAATTTTCTTTCTGATTGGCCCTTATATCTTTTTATTATTGTCTGTGTTAAAATCACCTATACACAAAGCTAGAAGCAAAGAAAGGCACAGGAAATTGGTACACTTTTTCTACTTATTTGTAGATCTAGTAAAAGCTTTAAGAAACCTAAAATCATTGTCTCAAATGAAGAGCTTGTGTTATATGTAGTTTTAATATATACTTCATGCTTCCTGTCATTCAGTGCCTTAAATTGAGATTTGACTTTTCTTTGGGTGGGAGGGTCTTGTATACACACATGTGCATGCATGTATGTGTAACAAGGAAAAACTGAAGTTTATTTAAAATACAAAGGGCAAAGACCACTATCAAAATACAGTCACATATAGGTAAATAAATATGACCCAATTCTCCAACCCCCTTCATTTAATCATATGACTGTAAAGTGTCCCCCCAACGCCACCACCAAAAGTAAAATTTATGTTCAGAAAGACTTCAGTTCCTGGTTGTTCTCTGTATGTCTGTGTATATCCTTAAGTTTTTGATATGCATGTATATGCAAATATATGTATGCTTATAAAGATACATATTTATATGTGTAAATATATATGTAGACACACATATATACATTAGTTCATTCAAATATATATAAACACATGTATTGGTGCATCATGAAATCTAATATATTTCAAATTGAGTTCTGGATTCAATTTGTATGTTCAATTTTACTCTCTGTTTTCCCCTGAGAAAGCTTCTAAATAATTCTAGGGCAAAAAAATGTTGTGGTAGTTTCAGCTGTCCCTGCAACCACTTTCATTATTTGTGTCATTATTACTGCTGCATAATCTGAACATAAAAAAACATGGTGCTGTAACAAATGACTTCCCAGTACTGACAGTTATAGCAGCAGCATTTCAATACTGATGAAAAATTTCCCAGCGAGGTCTCTGGCCAGGTTTACATAAACCAAACAGGAAATAGCTGCCACTATTCACATTAAATCCAAACTGTTTGGTGTAACTTTATCTATGTTTTACATTACAATAAAATCTCTTTCATTTTCAGCTGGTGAAATTGCGTCCTTATTAACGTTGGAAAAAGATAACTTGAAGTTTCCTGTGTGGTATTCTTGTTTGTCCTTTGATAAGATCTTTTAGAGATAATGTTTTTAAGGTTGTTTTACTTTTTGACTGTTTAATGAACTTTGTAAAATTTTATGATAGGGAGAGGTTTGTTTATAATTTCTTCCCAATGGACTGCTAATAGAAGTTAGCTTGTCTAGCCCATGTGCTAGATGCTGTCAGTATCAAACTGCCTTTGACTTTCACACCTCTCAGGGGACTAGTAATTGTTGTGTTCAAACAGCCTGTAATTGTGATCCCGCTGGCTTTCTCAGTATGCTTCTGGCTATTAGAATCATTAAACAACTCAGCACCTGTTAACAGCATTGTAAATATTCAACCCTGCTTGTGTGCAGGTTGAATCCAATATAGAGAAATCTTACAGAGCTCAGCCTCATAAATTAGAGCCTCTGACAAGTCAATTATTGTGAAACTCGGTTTCTCTGTGAAATAAATGAAATAGCATGCTGACAAAAAGGTAGGCTGTCTGTTTATGGCAAAGAGAAGATAATGACTTGACGATTCAATGCAGTGAGCGTGAAACTACATTGTATCCTTTATCCATAATTAAACAGTTGTATAATATTTCTGTTTTAATAACCAGTAAATTATAAATTTTCTACTGTGGAGAGTGCAACATGAAAACAGACCTTTTTACGTAGCAGTTGCATGCTTTTTTCAAGTTAGTAAAATGATTATTGAAATTAATGATATGTAATTTTTTTAAGCTAAATGCTTATAATTATTCAGGCTAGAAATTGCACAGTGGCTGAAAAGTTTACATGTTAGAAGCAAAGGCCATATAATGCTACTAATGAAGATCATGTAAATATAAACTCCATCCTTTATTCACACAAAAAAGTGTTAGAATATATTCTTTCTCAGAATTTTCTGGGACCTAAAAAATAGTTCCATTTACACTTAGTTTTATTACTTTATAGTGTCTTGTAAATTATACATCTAATTAAGATGTAGCAGTATACTTTCTTAAGGATTTGAAAATATTTATGTAACCTTAGAATCTCAATTCAGATATTAACAAAGAATAATATTTGGTATAAATCAGTGAAGTCATAACCACTAACAAAAATAGATGCATTTTAGTATTTGTGTTGGCTGCACAGGAGAAAAGTTTTTTAATGATTGAGATTTTACTATTATATTCAAGAATGTAATATTTTAACTAGCCCTCTCTATTTTTAAAGTTGTCACTTTAAAAAAATAAAGTTATCACATATGCCAGAATATCTGAAGAAAACAATTTTAGGGATTTTTAAAATTCTAGATTACACCCCCCAGATGTAATAAGGATAAAAGTTTTGATATTGAATAAATTGAATGTCAATTCGCTTACTTAAATTGAGTTTTTCATTTCTCATATGCAGGTCAGTAAGAATGTTGGTGAGCATATTGGAAAAGAACAAGTATATTAAGAAATAATCAATGGAAGTTTTTAAAGTTATTCTGCTCAAAAAATGCATTAATTTTTAGCAAATTAGATTATGATATTTTAGTGTAGTCATCAGATAATTTGTTGCAGTCTCAGAGCCATGATTTTACTTGACTTTTTTTTCTTTTTTACAATTCACTGTAAATGTTTAAAAAATATTTACCCTGACTGTACTTTCTCTGGATAAAAGCCACAAAGTAGTCTAAAAATTTTTTCCAATAGATGTAAATGAACAAACTTCAGAAGGGATATTAGCCCATCAAAATATATCTTGTAAATACATAAAACAGTGAGTAAAATAATTATTGAGAAAAGAACCTATAATTTTTGGAGAAAAGTTTTTATCATTAATGGTTTTAAGTATTATTTGTAAGTGTACCAAATTATTCATTTAAGCATAATATGGTAATGTTGGCATTCCAGTTATATTTATATGGGAATGGCTTGTAGTGATCCATAGCAGCAACCATGAGATTTTTTGTTTTCAAATGGCCTAAGAAATTTATAGATAAAAATGGAATCATAACTTTTTGTTTTTCATGGTAATATTATTTTCATAATGTCTTCCTTCTGTAATTTTAATTGCATAAAAAATAGCTTGATTCTTGCTCTACAGATAGTACTACTTATTGAGTGTCCTAGGCACATTTTCACTGTTTTTCTTCCATTTGGATATAACTTTATCAACCATATATTAGTCCAGACAGCTGAAAATCATGTTGGAAAATTTATAGGCTTAGCAAGCCAAAAGAATGTGAAATATAAAGTAAGCACTTACATTGCAGAAAGTTTGGCTGATAAATTTCATTTGTTGGGGGAAAAAAATGAAAGACAAAAAAATATTGTTGATTTGAAACAGCTTTGGGGATCTGTCTCTTTTATGGAGCCTTGAATGTTCAGAATTTTTATTTTCACCTCTAATGCAGAATAAATTATTCTAACTATATACTCCTTCTCAGTCACAATTCAGGATAAAGGAAATATTTTCTAATGGTTTCTAATGCTGGTTTTTCACTTCACATATGCCTGGTTAGATAAAAGTCTGTGCATTTTGTTTAAAGTAACAACAGCACTGATCTGTCTAGTATTTGTTCATTGATAAATATTGCTTTATTTTGGTTTATGCAAAGAACTTTTCCAGGAAGGGCAATAATTTCTCTACAGACTAAAATTTAAAGTAACTAATTCTCTTTTATGAGAATTAAAATCCTCAGCATATAACTATGATTTACAGTTATTTTCCCAAATAAATAACCTATTATTAATCCATACTCAGTGGAAACTCATATATTTGGTTGTACCTAGACTTTTGGGCTAACTTCTCTTTCTAGTGAAAATATATCCTGCCATGATTTAAGTCCTGCTTATTCTGTTTTTAAATAAATTTTTATAGTATTGACCCCAAATCTTTCCCTTGGAAGAAAGAAAGAAAAACAATCACCATGCTTGGGAGGCCTTTAGACCTCTCCCATTGGAGATTGTTAACACTTTCTTCCTTAGGCTGTGACCACCCCTTCCTAGTCCTGTATAGATATAAATCCCTTGTGCTGGGTTTCAGTGATGAGAGTCTGTTCTCTGAGGCCACTTTCCACTCCTGTTCTTTGCCTTGGGTAGAGGTAGGGCATGTAATTCTCCATGCTGACTAGTGGACAGGGTTCACACAACAGGAATTAGCAATCTGCCATGACTGTGGAGGCAGTCCCTCACCTCTTGGATCTTCTCCCAGACACGGATTCCTAGTGATCTTAGGGATTTGCCAAAAATCTCTTGGAGTTACAGGGAGGAGCATTCAGGTGAATTGCATGTCCTTAGGTTTTTTACTCAGAAGATATATAGAGCTGAACCTATGTGTTTTCTATATAGGTAAGCTTACTTACAATGCTTATTTTTGTTAGCCTGATGATGTTCCTTCTAATCTTTAGAATATTTACTCCTTAAGCATTAGGGGAACAATTGACTAAATTTCCTAAAAGAACTCATCTGCCACCCAAATCAATTGTTCTTTGAGTTTTTTAATGTTACTGAGGATGAGAGTTTACATAAAAAAGGGAATTATATATTTATATATAATATGCTTCTCACTTTTTCTAAATCTAGTATATAAGTTTAGTTTGCTGTAGATGTGTAAACTGAAATAATGTCAGTTTTAACACTGGAAAATTAGTATCTTTAATGTGCTGCTGAATTTTATCTGCTTATCTTACATATTTTTAACACATTGCCATTGTTCATCGGTGTCAATAAACCTCAGTATGGGGATTTTGATCTGTGAAATGGAAATGGTAATTGCAATTGCTTTATTCCTTTGATTTGCTATAAATGGATTTTTTTTTGAAATTCTGAAAAGAACGAGGTGAAATTGAAGTGATGGTTTTAATAGGAAATATTTTGAAACAAATAATGACCTTGCTTGTTTTCTAGCTACTACAATTTGAGTGATGTGAGCCATGATTCTGTGAACAAGTTTCTGTCCAATCTGGTTGAGAAGTCCCTGGTTGAATTGGAACATTCCTACTGTATTGAGATGGGAGAGGTACGACTTGGTCATACACATTCCAACTGAAAAGATGACCCAGCTTTTTAACAATAGGGCTTTTGCTTCTAATGATAACCAAAAATTGTAATGAAACAGTTGGAATAACAACCTACAGTATGAATTATTAATTTTATGAATATACACTTCGATTGTACTTTTTATTTATGTTATTTTATATTTCTTTTGAAACAGGATAATCGAACCATTGAACCACTGACGTATGGCCGGATTGCCTCTTATTACTATTTAAAGCACCAAACAGTTAAAATGTTCAAGGAGCGTTTGAAACCTGAATGTGGTACTGAAGAATTGCTTTCAATTCTGAGTGTGAGTTTCATGATATTATTGCATTGTTTTTAATACAAAGAGATTATATTTTATATATTTCATACCTTCACTTTTAATTTGGGTCTTAATTTGTTGCCATCTAGTTCCTCTTGAAATTTGGCAGAAACTGTTTATGAAGTTCTTTCTTCTGTCAAACACGATCACTACAAAGCAAATCTAGACTAAATTCCCCATAGATAAGATGACCGTGTAATTTATCATCCAAACTTTGGTTAGTCCGAGAATGGAATGGGGCACTATTGATATTTAAGCCAGGATAATAGGTATAAACTGGGCTCTCCTCAGCAGCCAGGTGATCTCCCTAGCCTTCAATGTAATAACCTCTCTGGATTATAGTTGAAAGCTTTTCTTATTGCTTTTTTTGGGTAATTCTTGTTGGAACTATGATGTTGCTGATGTTTCTTAATATAAGGATCTACTTGATTAAGTTCTCTTAGAATTAAATGCCAGAAAAGTTAACTCCTCCCATTCCCCCCTTCCAAAAAAAATATACAATCAGATTTATCACATAGTAAAAAACTATACTATGTTCATTTTGCTTTTTTGCCGAGAAGCTAAGAGCTAAGTTTAATATTGAAGTTAAAATTACTATTAGGAGTATCTTCTCCACTTCCTTCCTGCATATTATATATGCATTATTTTGTTGTTATTGTTGACTTTAAGTGTAATAATTTACCATGAAACTTTGTTGGCACATTAATCAGGATATGTTATAAGTAAGTACTGTATTTTTTTTTTTACCCCTCAGGTGTGTTGGTACTTTTTTTAAAGTTAAGACCCATTGGGCTATTATGTCTTTAAGGTCCTTCTCTTAAAAATTCACTGATTCTGCTGTAGTTCACTTACTTATTAGCTTTTTCTCTACCTCTCCTATTGCTTTATCATTCTCAATAGACATCAGTATCCCATTCACAGTTTTCCAATTTTTCAGTGGTTTCCCTTTGAGAAACTAGTGTAGAGATTTTGTGTGTGGCATAGGGCCAAAAACAGTGTAATGAGTCAGAAAATATTTGTTCATGAATTGATGGATGGGTGGATGGATCCTGTATAAATCAGTTTTCTATTGTTTGCTCTATGGAAATGAGTAGAGGATTAAAGTATATGAGGCAGCTTTCAAGGAAATGATTTTGCTGTCAAATTAACAATTCATTTCTCAGGTAAGAATATTTTTTAAAAGTTAAGAATCTCTTTTAGGTTTCTAAGAATGAGGTTTTTATCATTTCCTAGACAGATATTCATAAAAACAGGATTTTTCTGGGGGGAAGACAGTAAAATAATGGTTAGTTAATTTCAGCAAGCATCTTAAACTAGTATCTGTTAGATTTAGGAATAGAATGTTTCTTTCAGATTTATCTACCTTGATATATTTACCTAATTTAGTATTTTAAAGTACTTGGGAACACATAATAACAGCTAATACCTTTGAGCACTTTTCATGTGACGGGCACTATTCTAGGAACTTTACATGGATAAACTCATTTAATCCTAACAAAGCCACTCATATAATATTGATAACATGCCATTATTATTCCTATTTTAAAGAGTAACCAACTTGTCCAAGGCTGCACATCAAGTGAGTAGTTTGAAGTCTAGCACCTTAGTATGCATTCGTAGCCATTGCACTGTGCTGCCTCTCATGCCCCTCCCTCCCTCCCTCCCTCTCTCTCTCTCTCTCTCTCTCTCTCTCTCTCTCTCTCACACACACACACACACACACACACACACACACAGAGTGAGCTGGAAAATACCGAGTTGGGAGGTTCAAAGTATGTCTAGACTAGATGCACATTGTTCGTAAAAGTTTGTGAAAACCATATGCCTATTCCACCCTACTAAAAAAAAAACCCAAATGTATATAGTACCAAGGGAATGCAATCATTTTTCTCTTCAGTCTTTTCCATAAAAAGGCACTGATAGAGCAAGAGGTCTGTTCACATCCTTTCAGTAGCCTGTTTCTTTCCAGCATCACACTGCCTAAAACCAGTTAATACTGATCTCATGGTATATCTTTATTAAAATAAAGTCAACTCTTTTGTGAATAATAAAAAAAACAACTCATCTGCAGATATACAGAAGGTAAACTACAGTATATTTACATAGATTTTGTTCTGCATACTCCCTTAATGATTTATACGGCAACAATGATATCTCTTCATCCTATGGTGTCTAGCCCATGAAACTCTCAGCTTTTGCTACGTAGTGTCTAAGTCTGTAATATCTAAGTGAGACCTCTTTTTGAGGGAGGACACTGGGATATTAGAAGTATAGGACTCATATGGATAAGGAGATCTGCAGGTACCACGGTTTTGCTAATTTCTTATCTAGAAATTCTCTATGTACTAGAGAACATATGTGTAACTAACAGAGAAACATTAAATAATAAAGCAGGATTACGTTTGAAGTAATTATAATACAATTTCTAGAAATCATTCTTTCACTGAAAAGTGTTTTTAAGTATTATTTTGTGATCACACCAGAGAGTCCTAAATGACTCACATAGCTTCGTTATCTTCTCTGCTCTTACCTCCAAAACTGCATATTAATCTCCTTGTGGTTTTGAAACAAGGAGGTACAACTGGTCAAGCAGGAGCTATAGAGAAGAGGATGACAATCACAACAGGGCAAAGAAAAGTAGTGTGTGTGAAAGACCTCGTTCCACTACCATTGCTTTTGTTTTTATGTTTAATAATGTCACATTATGTTTTCGAACAATGCAGTATTATAACTTATTTACTGTCAGCATCTCCTTTTACTAAGATACAGTGACTGATGTGTCTGAAGTCATTTTCAAACTTTTTTATTTTTATAATTTATTACTTTTTTTTTTTTTTTTTTTTTTTTGCGGTACGCGGGCCTCTCACTGTTGCGGCCTCTCCTGTTGTGGAGCACAGGCTCCTGACGTGCAGGCTCAGCGGCCATGGCTCATGGGCCCAGCCGCTCCGTGGCACGCGGGATCCTCCCGGACCAGAGCACAAACCCGTGTCCCCTGCATCGGCAGGCGGACTCTCAACCACTGCGCTACCAGGGAAGCCCAATTGATTACTTAATTTTAAGAGGAATTTTTAGTATTCCCGAAAAGATCACAACTAAAAAGCTTCTAATCTCTTGAGTATTATTTTGAATTCACTATAATATTTCATCAATTTAATTTTGGCAGTGAATAAAGTTTTCTCATTATTTCTTAGGCTACATATTGTATTTAACTTTTGGTATTTATTGTCTTTGGTATTAATGATAGTATAGAAATTATGTTCATGAAGATTTTTATTTTAGCTGTTCTGAATATGTTGCAGTGTGATTATTGTTGGCACGGAGAAAACAAACTAGAAGGTAACCATAGAATGAAAAAAGGAATATTAAAACATTCATTGGGGCTTCCCTGGTGGCACAGTGGTTGAGAGTCCGCCTGCCGATGCAGGGGACACGGGTTCGTGCCCCGGTCTGGGAAGATCCTACATGCCGCGGAGCAGCTGGGCCCGTGAGTCATGGCCGCTGAGCCTGCGCGTCCGGAGACTGTGCTCTGCAACGGGAGAGGCCACAACAGTGAGAGGCTCGAGTACCGCAAAAAAAAAAAAAAAAAAAAAAATTCATTGACTTTCATCAAGCATTTGAAAATACATAAACTTTTAAGTAGGGATACAATTTTATTGCCTTTCAAAACTAAAAAGAGAAAGCCATATAATCAGGTCATTTCATGGTATGCTTCCTTTCACAGTGTTTTTGGCCCTTCAGGCTTCCCTCTTCCACAGTCAGTGTTCCATGGCAGAAGGTTGTCAGGTTTGGTTAAAAAAAAATTCCATACATTAGGTACATGTATACCCTAACTTTTGAATTCTATCCTTTTTGTTCTTTTCCTCTGTCAGTAGGCTTGTTGGGGTCAGCCTGGTATTTTGCAGAATAGTATTTATTATATTGACACTATCACCCTTTTGACAAAGGATGGAGGCAACAGGAAATTTCTGAGTTTAATATAAAGATGAAAACTAAACTCTTCCAAATAGTAAGGAGGTAAGCTAAATGGAGTTGTCTTAAGAAATATCTTAAGCATATGATGAAGTATGTATAATTTAGATGTTTTATCCTTGATATGTTATTCTACATGTGTCCATATTAAATTCCATCAGTCACATTTCTACCCACAGACCATATATTGATTCATCCAAAAAATATTTACTTTGTGCCTACAGTGTGTAAGGTTCATTCTAGGGGCATGATATAGAATATTGAACATTAGTGGCAAACTGTGTGTGTGTGTGTGTGTGTGTGTGTGTGTGTGTCTTTGTTAATGCACAGATAATCTATGGGCCATGGTAATAAACTATGAAAGACTTGGGTGTTGCACCTGACCGAGGTCATCAGCACAGTGTGACGCTCCAAGAATCATAGCAGAATGTTGCCCACCATCAAAAAGAGTCTCTAAAAACAAAACAGGATATAGTATTCTTCCTTCGTGTTAATCTTCCCTGTGCACAAGGTTTGCTATATACATTTCTGCTGACCCTACATCAAAAGAACATCATGGAGAAAGTTTGAATGGGCCCAAGGGAGCCACTCAAATGATGGGAGGTAGGTGATTGGGGCATTGCAGTCTGCAGAGGCAGAGGATATGAATCAGGTAACAGATGTTAAAATCATGGACCTTATGAATGGAGGCCCTCTTTAGATCATGAACACAAGTAACCTTTTTAATTAATAGGAAGTTCCATCTGATCCTGAAAGTAATAAACTCAGAGAATTTATTACTTCACTTGATGAATATAATGTAGGCCAAAAATATATAGATTCAAAAAGGGCTGGAAAGAATTTATGAATGATTAAACTACTAATGAATTGTGCGTGTCATATTTGGTGTGGTAGATGCTGATCATTCTGTTACAGACCAAGGAGACAGGGATGAGGATTAGATGAAAGTGTGTCATCTGTATGGTATTTTTCTCTTGGTCCACTAGATACTTGGAATATTTTTTTTAAACATCTCTATTGGAGTATAATTGCTTTACAATGTTGTGTTAGTTTCTGCTGTATAACAAAGTGAATCAGCTATATGTATATATATATCCCCATATCCCCTCCCTCTTGCATCTCCATCCCTCCCACCCTCCCTATGCCACGCCTCTAGGTGGTCATAAAGCACTGAGCTGATCTCCCTGTGCTATGCGGCTGCTTCCCACTAGCTATCTGTTTTACATTTGGTAGTGTGTATATGTCCATGCCACTCTCTCACTTCGTCCCAGCTTACCCTTCCCCCTCCCCGTGTCCTCAAGTCCATTCTCTATGTCTCCGTCTTTATTCCTGTCCTGCCCCTAGGTTCTTCAGAACCTTTTTTTTTTCTCAGATGATACTTGGAATATTTTTTATCTTTCAGAATATAGGGAGTGGGGGGGTGTTATTTGATTTTCTAAATGTGACAGTCTATTATACTTCCAGGAACTAATTCCTGTTGATTATTACTCCATTATATGTAAATCTTTATTTCAGTCAACACCAAAAAAGAAAACACACTTCCACTAATTTTTTTCTCTCTGCTAACACCTCTTGAGATTTCCGTTTTCACTTACTCATCTTCTTCTTAAGAAACTGAGCTGTTTCTAGCTTACATTTTTAGATGTCATTGTCTTTAAATGATAGTAAAGTACTCTGTTCTAGGTGTAAGACTGAAGATTGTATTAAAACTATTTCTCTTCACTTATTCTATGACAGCAACCCATTTATTTAAATCTAGTCTTTTCAATATATTCATTAAAAAATAATAATAACTACCTTTTATGGAGCACCTACTATATGCCAGGCACTTAATATACATTATTTATAATCCTCAAACAACACTCCATGGTAAATGTTAATATATAGAAAATGAAACTGAGGTTTGATGAGGTTGTTTAAGTTTTCCCAGGTTCCATACGAAGTAGCTCTTTAGAACTCTCTTCCCTATTCCTTACTTCCTCTCCTAGATACATTTATCCTTATCCTATGACTTAATTCCAAATGTAAAAAGGTTTTTAAGTATTGAAATGTAATAGTATATACTTTTTAAAAGTCAGTTAAGAAGCAGAGTTGCTTTTAAAATTATGTGTGACCTTGTGACTTAGAATTACAGGTTTTAAATACATATGTTAATTACTAGCAAAATAGTTATTTCAACCTTCCTTATGGAAAACATAGATTTTAAGTTTTAAGCAATATCATGCTACTTGAAAAGGTTAGATATTTTATAAGAACTCTTGCCAAGTTTTTTTTCAACACCATGAATTAATAAGCTTCATAATTAAGGCAGCTGCTTCACACTTCTATTGTTAACCAGTGACATTACATCTGTCTTGCTCCATTGATGCCCTCCTCCTACTTATTGAAGCATTTAGCAGTTTTGGCAACAGGGATTACATGGCATGGAGTAAGTAGTCTAATTAGATATAAGTGAAAATCCTGAGGGAAAAGGATATTTAAAAAGTAATTTGAAGAATCTCTTAATGATGTTGGCACTGAAAGCCAAGTCTAGAGTAGAAGGTGCCGGTATTGTGACAAACAAGGATTATGATTTGATATGTTAAGTGGACTTCTGGAAGGTAACCTAAGAGTAATAGAAATAAAACGATTTCAAAGTTGGGGAAATTTATTTGAATGAATTTTTCATAATATGCTTACCATAGTATTAATAGCTTTGAAAGAAAGCAAAATATTCTCCAAATGTATTTTGTCTCTAAATGAAACAAATGAACTTATTTACAAAACAGAAACAGACTTACAGATATCAAAAACAAGCTTATGGATACCACAGGGGAAACATGGTGGCGGGGTGGGGATAAATCAGGAGCTTGGGATGAACATACACACACTACTATATATGAGATAGATAACCAACAAGGAACACAGGGAACTCCACTCAATATTCTGGGATAACCTATATGAGAAAAGAATCTAAAAAAGAATGAATATCTGTATATCTATAACTGAATCACTTTGCTGTGCGCCTGAAACTAACACAACATTGTAAATTTTCAATAGATTTTTTAAGATATACTCAGTTCATAAGGTTCTTGTGACTACACAGAAACATGAATTTATATATCAAATATCCAATTTGAAAAGTTGTGAAATTCTTATTTTTCCACAAAACCTTAGATAATTGACTAAAAGTATGGGTTTCGTGTGTTCACATAAAATAGAACCATTCCAAATTGAGAAAAGTACCATAAAAATTTAGATTTTTATATATTAATAAATTTCTGGGGACTTCCCTGGTGGCACAGTGGTTAAGAATCCACCTGCCAATGCAGGGGACACAGGTTCGATCCCTGGTCTAGGAAGATCCCACATGCCACAGAGCAACTAAGCCCGTGCACCACAACTAATGAGCCTGCACTCTAGAGGTCGCGAGCCACAACTGCTAAGCTCACCCACGCACCTAGAGCCCGTATTCCACAAGAGAAGCCACGGCAAATGAAAAGCCTGTGCACCACAATGAAGAGTAGCCCCCGCTCGCCACAACTAGAGAAAGCCCACACACAGCAACAAAGACCCAATGCAGCCATAAATAAATAAATAAATAAATTATTTATTTATTTATTTGCTTGTTTATTTATTTCCAGGTTTGACAGTTCTCTGCACTGCTTTATTTAAAAGCATACTGGTTCTTTTTTTGCTCTGCCCATATAGACGACATTTTCAGTGATATAGCATTTTTAATGCTTGAATTTTATCCTCTTTGGGACACAACCACAAATCTCTTGGTTGAAAATTACAAACGTATCTTTCTTAAACATAGGCTTGGAAAAATAAGCAAGAATTTTTTTAAAAGAGAAATTTTAAATGGAATAAATAAAAAGGACAAGCCAGATACGAATACCATTGGTAGGGGACCCCACATGTAAAATTAAAGAGTTCATTAAAGGAAAAATGAAGGGAAGGAAAGGTTAACCGAGCAACAGTGAACATCACCAACCTCATGGCCTTCTATTTCCAAATAACCTCGTGACAATTGCAGGATCCCATCTGCTGCTCTTTATCATCCTAGTGAGGAAACCTAATGGGATATCTTCCAGGGTTCATGAGAAAGAGCTTCCTAACCCTCAGTCTGGGGAGCTGCTTGGCATCTTTTGGAGAGGCACAGATGGCAAATGTCTTGAAAAAAAAAGTATCTTTCTACTTCTCTTGGTCTCTTTTCCTTGAGACCTTCCCTATTTTCCATTATTTCCTAGTTTCTTCCTAGCTTTCTGCACTTACAAGCTTTTCTTAGGACAGAGAAAAGTGAAATATTTTCCTGGTGAAAGCCTTCATTCTCAGATCTGTTGTGATTTAGTAGATTCCTCTAAAGATTTTTAAGCTAATTGTGTTCTCATGAGCATAAAATGTATTTTTAATATTATCTGAAATTTGTCCTGTTTTAAATTTTTGATACGTTTTAAAAAATTACTTTTGGCTTCCTAAACTGTCCCACAGAATACCTGTCAATTACTGAGATTCTAAATGTTGGTGATTAAATAGCGTTGTTAATTAAGAAATAAGTTTAGATACCAAAGTATGACTATCCTTAATATTTCTTTCATTATTACCTAGTTTAACTTTCTCATTTTTTCAAAAAACAAACACCCAGTTTTGCCCAAGATGACACAAACCGGTATGGAAAAATAATACAAAAACTCAGATCCCAGAGGGCAGAGTTGAAATTAGAATTCATATCCCCCAGCAACCTTTTAAATGCTCTTCTCTTTTTTTCCCCCTTTGCTATTTTGTACTTTTCTTTTTCCTCTTCTTGCATCTTATTTTGCCCTTTTATTTAAATAAAACTACAAAACATGGTATGTAAAAGGGATATACCATTAACCTTCTCAGCCTAAGTTATAAGATTTGCTAAGTATTCTATCCAATACTCAGTGCTCTTGGGGGAATACTAAGGAAATAATAGGTAGACCTGTATCTTTTAAGGAGATTTGTCCTAGAGCCCAAAGAACCTAATAAAAACAAAGGAGTAGGCTTGTGTCGAGTCTGTCTGTCTCTTCTGCTGTTGCTGCTTCATATAGCTCTTCTGCACGGGAAGTGTTCAGTCCTGCTTATGGCATTCAAGGCAGAAGTGTTGCTGATGCTGTCCTCAAAAGTCAGAGTTAGCAGCCTGGCCTACGGGCAGGATTGCATCACCAAACTCCTGGGGGTCACGTTAAAAGCATTTGCAAAAGGAGACTCCATTTAGACATTTTAAAATTACAAATAAAATCTTGGGTGGTTTCATATAAATTAAGGCATATTTGTAAAACTCCAGGGTAGTCTGCTTTTCAGGGAACCCTATCATGAATCATTTGGCAAAGTAAATCACTGTTAATTTGGTTTTGGATATATTTTTGTTTATCGTTGGTAGTAACTCTCTGCTTAACTTAACGATATCATAACTATTTAGAATTGTCAGTACACATGCAATCACATTGGGGCAATAAAAATGTAATGAAAATAAGATTGAAGATTATTATCTTTGTGGGAATAAAATCTCTTCCCTAAATTCTAACCATTTGTCACTTCATTCTACTTTGAATAAGCAGAGCATTGTTTAGACTATAAAAATAAGTGGAAAATAAAAACTTTAATAGTGGATAAAACATTTTAAAATATAATTTTCATATGCTAGAAATGGGTTTCTGCGCAGAATGTTTATAATTTCATGCCAATAGAATTTAAGTACTCTAAAATTATTGTTAGGGTTTCATTGGTCCAGCAGGTGGAGCAGTTCAGAAATCAATGCTAGCTCACTCCTCAATTAATAATGGTGATTAGAAGTATTCCAAAAGGTTCATGGTTCCTGTCGTAAATATCTTCCCAATAGAAATAATGCCAAAACATTGCCTTGTATTTTAACAAAGCAGCCAAGTAGGTAAATAAGTGTGACCATTCCCAATACTTAAAGCCAACTAAATCTACTTCAATATCATTTTCTGTGTGATAAAGCAAAAGAAAAATTAAACATCCTAAAAGAAAAATGAAATATCCTTCCCAACCCCCTATTGGTATAAGCAGAGTCCTTCAGTATTACATTGTTTTGGAAACATGTAATTAAAAAAAAAAAACCATAGAAATACTCCTTGGTGCTGAGAGATATACAGCCCTTTAGGTTAACTAACATGCCAGACTTTTTCTCTATGTAATAATGTATAGAAACACTATGTGCTCTATTTCAGGTAAAATTTTTATAAATTCTCTATCATAAAGTGTGTTAAAGTGTATCCTAATATGTGTTTAAGGACAAGATATTATAGTTAGCCATCTTCTTATTTTATTGAATCTTGTTTTACAGATAATACTGCTTTTATAAGTTTGGGGGGCGGTTTAATGAAAGCAGTACAATTACCCTTTTTTAATTTGTTTGTTATTCCTGGCTATATTTCCTTATACTTAATAAATACTGGATTGTTCTCTCACCTCATTGGTTGTTACCAGACCACCACTAGTCCTCATATATTAGCTATTATTTCGATTGTGTAGGAATTTATATCTCCTCGTCAGTTTCTCACAAGACAGTTTCTCGTCCACTAATCCTTCTGAGTTGTTCTTTTTATAGTCATTGTGTTTTAAAGAAAAGAGCCTATAGCCCAAGTAAAGAATGATTCCATAATTATGGATTTTGTGATATTACCACCATAAGTATCTCATGGACTTATTGGGGAGATTAAATTAGTTAATAGAGGCAAATCACAGAGCAGTGGTCATTTGCTCATTTGTAGTACTTAGTTAATGTTAGCTCTTCTTATATTTGGTAATATTTGTTGAGCACACACTATGTTCCAGGCATGTAATACACTGCAGCATGCTAGGCTGATGAAGTTCCAGTACTCATGGATCTTATCTTCATAATGGGGTTGGCAAACAAACAAGTTAACAAATAAACATGTAATATAAGTTCAAATTTATATAAGATTTTTTTTTTAAATAAGGCAGGAGTCTGAAGGTAACTAGAGAAGCCTATTCTTACAGAACAGTTAAAGAGGGCTTTTCTGAGGACATGATATTTGAACAGAGAACTGAGTGACATGAAAGAGCAACTCATGAGGAAGCCTCAGGGAAGAAATTCTAGGCAGAGGGAACAGCAAATGCAGAGGCCATGGAGCAGGAGGTACTTGTCAGAGGTTCAGGGGACGACAAGAAAGCCTGTGTGGCTAGCGTGGAATAAGCACTTAGCAGGCATGGTGGGCAGGGCCAAGGTCGTCTTTGGCCTGACTGAGGAGTTTGGATTTTATCCAAAGTGTTCAGAGAAACCATTGGAGGAATTTTGATCAAAAGAGCTATGTGGTATTATTAATTCCAAAAGGACTACCTCCTTAGTAGAGAAATGATTATTGCAGAAATCATTTATCATTCGGGATGTTTTGACGGTTGAACCAACAGTAATTAGTTGATTGATTATAAGTAAACAGAGTAAACAGAAGAAATAAAGATGATGCCTAGGTTTGGGGCTGGAACAATTCAATAAGAGAGAAAACCATTTATTGAAGTGAAGAAGGCTGAGTTAATAGCAACGTCTATGTTTGTTTTGGGGGCCGCTGGTGACAGGCCACATGGATAGTATTCAAATTTTCAGAGTCCAGAGGTGGGTTGAGATCATCTGGGCAATGAGTATTGCGCAGAGGTCTGCAGATTGCACTCTGGGGACTCTAGCTTATTGAGGTTGGGGGAGGAGGTGGGTCAGCAGAAAACCGAGAGTGAAGGATGATAAACAAGAAGGAAAACTTGCAGGAGAGTGCACTGATCTGAGCTAAGGGAAAAAGGAATCTCAAGAATGGGGTGGTGATCAACTGAGTTAAAACTGTTGATACGGAATGGATGAGAGCTGAGAGAATCACTCGACTTGACACGATAGAGCTCCTAGATGTCTTTTTTTTTAACACCATTAACACCATTATTGGAGTATAATTGTTTTACAGTGCTGTGTTAGTTTCTACTGTAAAAAAAAAAGTGAATCAGCTATACGTATACATATATCCCCTTCCTCCTGCATCTCCCTCCCACCCTCCCTATCCCACCCCTCTAGGTCGTCACAAAGCACCGAGCTGATCTCCCTGTGCTATGTGGCTGTTTCCCACTAGCTATCTGTTTTACATTTGGTAGTGTATATATCTCACTGCCACTCTCTCACTTCGTCCTAGCTTACTGTTCCCCCTCCCTATGTCCTCAACTCCATTCTGTAGTAGGTCTGCGTCTTTATTCCCGTCCTGCCCCTAGGTTCTTCATGACTTTTTCTTTTTTTTCCCCTAGATTCCATATATATGTGTCAGCATACAGTATTTGTTTTTCTCTTTCAGACTTACTTCACTCTGTATGACAGACTCTAGGTCCATCCATCTCACTACAAGTAACTCAATTTCGTTTCTTTTTATGTCTGACTAATACTCCATTGTATATATGTGTCACATCTTCTTTATCCATTCATCTGTCGATGGACACTTAGGTTGCTTCCATGTCCTGGCTATTGTAAATAGCGCGGCAATGAACATTGTGGTACATCACTCCTTTTGAATTATGGTTTTCTCAGGGTATATGACCAGTAGTGGGATTCCTGGGTCGTATGGTAGTCTTATTTTTACTTTTTTTTTTTTTTTTTTTTTTTTTTTGCGGTATGCGGGCCTCTCACTGTTGTGGCCTCCCCCGTTGCGGAGCACAGGCTCCGGACGCGCAGGCTCCGGACGCGCAGGCTCAGCGGCCATGGCTCACGGGCCCAGCCGCTCCGTGGCATATGGGATCCTCCCAGACCGGGGCACGAACCCGTATCCCCTGCATCGGCAGGCGGACTCTCAACCACTTGCGCCACCAGGGAGGCCCTTATTTTTACTTTTTTAAGGAAACTCCATACTGTTCTCCATAGTGGCTCTATCAATTTACATGCCCACCAACAGTGCAAGAGGGTTCCCTTTTCGCCACACCCTCTCCAGCATTTATTGTTTGTAGATTTTTTGATGATGGCCATTCTGACAGGTGTGAGGTAATACCTCCTTGTGGTTTTGATTTGCATTTCTCTAATGATTAGTGAAGCTGAGCATCCTTTCATGTGTTTGTTGGCAATCTGTAATCTTCTTTGGAGAAATGTCTATTTAGGTGTTCTGCCAATTTGGGGATTGGGTTGTTTGTTTATTTAATATTGAGCTGCTTGTATATTTTGGAGATTAATCCTTTGTCAGTTGCTTCGTTTGCAAATATTTTCTCCCATTCTGGGGTTGTCTTTTCATGTTCTTTATGGTTTCCTTTGCTATGCAAAAGCTTTTAAGTTTCATTAGGTCTCATTTGTTTATTTTTGCTTTATTTCCATTTCTCTAGGAGGTGGGTCAAAAAGGATCTTGCTGTGATTTATGTCATAGAGTGTTCTGCCTATGTTTTCCTCTAAGAGTTTGATAGTGTCTGGCCTTACATTTAGGTCTTTAATCCATTTTGAGCTTATTTTTGTGTATGGTGTTAGGGAGTGTTCTAATTTCATTCTTTTACATGTAGCTGTCCAGTTTTCCAAGCACCACTTATTGAAGAGACTGTCTTTTCTCCATCATATATTCTGCCTCCTTTATCAAAGGTTAGGTGGCCATATGTGTGTGGGTTTATCTCTGGGCTTTCTATCCTGTTCCACTGATCTATATTTCTGTTTTTGTGCCAATACCATACTGTCTTGATTACTGTAGCTTTGTAGTATAGTCTGAAGTCAGGGAGCCTCATTCCTCCAGCTCCGTTTTTCTTTCTCAAGATTCCTTTGGCTATTGGCAGACTTTTGTATTTCCATACAAATTGTGAAATTTTTGTTCTAGTTCTGTGAAAAATGCAATTGGTAGTATGATAGGGATTGCATTGAATCTGTAGACTGGTTTGGGTAGTATAGTCATTTTCACAATGCTGATTCTTCCCATCCAAGAACGTGGTATATCTCTCCATCTGTTTGTATCATCCTTATTTTTTTTAATTTATTTTTTTAACATCTTTATTGGAATATAATTGCTTTACAATGGTGTGTTAGTTTCTGCTTTAAAACAAAGTGAATCAGTTATACATCTACGTATGTTCCCTTATCTCTTCCCTCTTGCGTCTCCCTCCCACCCACCCTCCATATCCCACCCCTCTAGGTGGTCACAAACCACCTAGCTGATCTCCCTGTGCTATGCGGCTACTTCCCACTAGCTATCTATTTTACATTTGGTAGTGTATATATGTCCATGCCACTCTCTCACTTTGTCACAGCTTACCCTTCCCCCTCCCCATATCCTCAAGTCCATGCTCTAGTAGGTCTGTGTCTTTATTCCCATCTTGCCCCTAGGTTCTTCATGACCATTTTTTCTTTTTTTTTTTTTTTTCTTAGATTCCATATGTATGTGTTAGCATACGGTACTTGTTTTTCTCTTTCTGACTTACTTCACTCTGTATGACAGACTCTAGGTCCATCCACGTCACTACAAATAACTCAATTTCGTTTCTTTTTATGGCTGATTAATATTCCATTGTATATATGTGCCACATCTTCTTTATCCATTCATCTGTTGATGGACACTTAGGTTGCTTCCATGTCCTGGCTATTGTAAATAGAGCTGCAATGAACATTTTGGTACATGACTCTTTTTGAATTATGATTTTCTCAGGGTATATGCCCAGTAGTGGGATTGCTGGGTTGTATGGTAATTCTATTTCTAGTTTTTTAAGGAATCTCCATACTGTTCTCCATAGTGGCTGTATCAATTTACATTCCCACCAACAGTGCAAGAATGTTCCCTTTTCTCCACACCCTCTCCAGCATTTATTATTTCTAGATTTTTTGATGATGGCCATTCTGACTGGTGTGAGATGATATCTCATTGCAGTTTTGATTTGCATTTCTCTAATGATTAATGATGTTGAGCATTCTTTCATGTGTTTGTTGGCAATCTGTATATCTTCTTTGGAGAAATGTCTGTTTAGGTCTTCTGCCCATTTTTGGATTGGGTTGTTTGTTTGTTTGTTATTGAGCTACATGAGCTGCTTGTAAATTTTGGAGATTAATCCTTTGTCAGTTGCTTCACTTGAAAATATTTTCTCCCATTCTGAGGGTTGTCTTTTCATCCTGTTTATGGTTTCCTTTGCTGTGCAAAAGTTTTTAAGCTTCATTAGGTCCCATTTGTTTATTTTTGCTTTTATTTCCATTTCTCTAGGAGGTGGGTCAAAAAGGATCTTGCTGTGATTTATGTCATAGAGTGTTCTGTCTATGTTTTCCTCTAACAGTTTAATAGTGTCTGGCCTTACATCTAGGTCTTTAATCCATTTTGAGTTTATTTTTGTGTATGGTGTTAGGGAATGTTCTAACCTCATACTTTTACATGTACCTTTCCAGTTTTCCCAGCACCACTTATTGAAGAGGCTGTCTTTTCTCCACTGTACATTCTTGTCTCCTTTATCAAAGATAAGGTGACCATATGTGTGTGGGTTTATCTCTGGGCTTTCTATCCTGTTCCATTGATCTATATTTCTGTTTTTGTGCCAATACCATACTGTCTTGATTACTGTAGCTTTGTAGTGTAGTCTGAGGTCAGGGAGCCTCATTCCTCCAGCTCCGTTTTTCTTTCTCAAGATTCCTTTGGCTATTCGTGGACTTCTGTGTTTCCATGCAAACTGTGAAATTTTTGTTCTAGGTCTGTGAAAAATGCCATTGGTAGTATGATAGCGATTACATTGAATCTGTAGATTGCTTTGAGTAGTATGGTCATTTACACAATGTTGATTCTTCCAATCCAAGAACATGGTATATCTTTCCATCTGTTTGTATCATCTTTAATTTCGTTTATCAGCGTATTATTTTCTGCATGCAGGTCTTTTGTCTCCTTAGGTAGGTTTATTCCTAGGTATTTTATTCTTTTTGTTGCAGTGGTAAATGGGAATGTTTCCTTAATTTCTCTTTAAGATTTTTCCTCATTAGTGTATAGGAATGCAAGGGATTTCTGTGCATTAATTTTGCATCCTGCTACTTTACCAAATTCATTGATTAGCTCTAGTAGTTTTCTGGTAGCGTGTTTAAGATTCTCTATTCTCTATGTGTAGTATCATGTCATCTGCAAACAGTGACAGTTTTACTTCATCTTTTTTTTTTTTTTTTTTTTTTTTTTTTTTGCTGTACGCGGTCCTCTCACTGTTGTGCCCTCTCCCGTTGTGGAGCACAGGCTCCAGATGCGCAGGCTCAGCGGCCATGACTCACAGGCCCAGCCACTGTGCAGCATATGGGATCTTCCCGGACTGGGGCACGAACCCATGTCCCCTGCATCGGCAGGTGGACTCCCAACCACTGCGCCACCAGGGAAGCCCTTACGTCCTCTTTTCTGATTTGGATTCCTTTTATTTCTTTATCTTCTCTTATTTCTGTGGCTAAAACTTCCAAAACTGTGTTGAATAACAGTGGTGAGAGTCGGCAGTCTTGTCTTGTTCCTGATCTAAGTGGCAATGGTTTCAGTTTCTTCACCATTGAGAACAGTGGTTCCCTCTGTGCCTACTTTCTGGAAGTTTTTAATCATAAATGAGTGTTGAAATTTGTCGAAAGCATTTTCTGCATCTATTGAGATGATCATATGGTTTTTCTCCTTCAGTTTGTTAAAATGGTTTATCACATTGATTGATTCGTGTATATTGAAGAATCTTTGCATTCCTGAGATAAACCCCACTTGATCATGGTGTATGATCCTTTTAATGTGCTGTTGGATTCTGTTTGCTAGTATTTTGTTGAGGATTTTTGCATCTATGTTCATCAGTGATATTCCCTGTAGTTTTCTTTTTTGGTGACATCTTTGGTTTTGGAATCAGGGTGATGTTGGCCTCGTAGAATGAGTTTGGGGGTGTTCCTCCCTCTGCTATATTTTGAAAGAGTTTGAGAAGGATAGGTGTTAGCTCTTCTCTAAATGTTCACCTGTGAAGCCATCTAGCCCTGGGCTTTTGTTTGTTGGAAGATCTTAAATCACAGTTTCAATTTCAGTGCTTGTGATTTGTCTGTCCACATTTTCTATTGCTTCCTGGTACAGTCTCGGAAGGTTGTGCTTTTCTAAGAATTTCTAAGAATTTTGTTTATCTTCTCAAAGAACCAACTTTTAGTTTTATTGATCTGTGCTATTGTTTCCTTCATTTCTTTTTCATTTATTTCTGATCTGATCTTTATGATTTCTTTCCTTCTGCTAACTGTGGGGTTTTTTTGTTCTTCTTTCTCTAATTGCTTTAGGTATAATGTTAGGTTGTTTATTTAAGATTATCAATATGTGTGTTCCTATTACCATTTTCTTAATTGTTTTCGGTTTGTTATTGTAGTTCTTTTCCTTCTCTTGGGTTTCCTGCCTAGAGAAATTCCTTCAGCATTTGTTGTAAGGCTGGTTTGGTGGTGCTGAATTCTCTTAGCTTTTGCGTCTCTGTAAAGATTTTAATTTCTCAGTCAGATTTGTATGAGATCCTTGCTGGGCAGAGTAATCTTGGTTATAGGTTTTTCCCTTTCATCACTTTAAATATGTCCTGCCTCACCCTTCTTGCTTGCAGACTTTCTGCTGAAAGATCACCTGTTAACCTTATGGGGGTTTCCTTGTATGTTATGTGTTGCTTTTCCCTTGCTGCTCTTAATATTTTTTCTTTGTAGTTAATTTTTGATAGTTTGATTAATATGTGTCTTGGCGTGTTTCTCCTTGGATTTCTCCTGTATGGGAGTCTCTGTGCTTCCTGGACTTGACTGACTATTTTCTTTCCCATATTAGGGAAGTTTTCAACTATAATCTCTTCAAATATTTTCTCAGTCCCTTTCTTTTTCTCTTCATCTTCTTGGACCCCTATAATTTGAATGTTGGTGCATTTAATGTTATCCCAGTGGTCTCTGAGACTGTCCTCAATTCTTTTCATTCCTTTTTCTTTATTCTGCTGTGTGATAGTTATTCCCACTATTTTATCTTCCAGTTCACTTTTCCATTCTTCTGCCTCAGTTAATTTGCTATTGATTCCTTCTAGAGAATTTTTCATTTCATTTATTTTGTTGTTCATCATTGTTTGTTTGCTCTTTAGTTCTTCTAGGTCCTTGATAAATGTTTCTTGTATTTTCTCCATTCTATTTCCAAGATTTTGGATCATCTTGACTATCATTACTCTGAATTCTTTTTCAGGTAGACTGCCTGTTTCCTCTTCACTTGTTTGGTCTGGTGGGTTTTTACCTTGCTCCTTCATCTGCTCTGTATTTCTCTGTGTTCCCATTTGGTTAACTTACTGTGTTTGTGCTCTCCTTTTTGCAGGCTGCAAGTTCGTAGTTCCCATTGTTTTTGGTGTCTGTCCCCAGTGGGTAAGGTTGGTTCAGTGGCTTGTGTAGGCTTCCTGGTGGAGGGGACTGGTGCCTGTGTTCTGTTGAATGAGGCTGAATCTTGTCTTTCTGGTAGGCAGGACCACACCCGGTGGTGTGTTTTGGGGTGACTGTGAACTTATTATGATTTTAGGCAGCTGCTCTGCTAATGGGTGGGGTGGTGTTCCTGTCTTGCTAGTTGTTTGGAATGGGGTGTCCAGCACTGTAGCTTGCTGGTCGTTGAGTGGAGCTGGGTCTTAGCGTTGAGATGGAGATCTCTGGAAGAACTCTCAGCGATTAATATTATGTGGGGCTGCGAGGTCTCTGGTGGACCAATGTCCTGAACTCAGCTCTCCCTCCTCAGAGGCTCAGTCCAGACACCCAGCCGGAGCACCAAGAAAGACCCTGTCAGCCACACACCTCAGAAGAAAAGAAAGAAATAAAATAAAATAAAGTTATTAAAATAAAAAATAAATTAAAATATTAATAAAAATAAAAAAATTTTAAAGCAATTAAAAAAAAGAAAGAAAGAAGAGAGCAACCAAACCAATAAACAAATCCACCAATGATAACAAGTGCTAAAAAGTATACTAAAAAAAGAAAAAAAAACGGATAGACAGAAGCCTAGGACAAATGGTAAAAGCAAACCTATACAGACAAAATCACACAAAGAAGCATACACATACACACTCACAAAAAGAGAAAAAGGAACAACATATATATATATAAAAGAGAGCAACCAAATCAATAAAGAAATCTACCAATGATAATAAACTCTGAATACTAAATTACGATAAACATACAACCAGAAACAAATTAGATGCAAGAAGCTAACCCCAAGTCTACAGTTGCTCCCAAAGTCCACCACCTCAGTTTTTGGATGATTCGTTGTCTATTCAGGTATTCCACGGATGCAGGGTACATCAATTTGATTGTAGATCCTGAGGCTGCTTGGAGAGATTTCCCTTTCTCTTCTTTGTTAGCACAGATCCTGTTGTTCAGCTTTGGATTTGGCCCTGCCTCTGCATGTAGGTCACTTGAGGGCACCTGTTCTTTGCTCAGACAGGACAGGGTTAAAGGAGCAGTTGATTAGGGGGCTCTGGCTCACTCAGACCAGGGGGAGGGAGGGGTACGGATGCCGGGGCGAGCCTCTGGCGGGAGAGGCCAGCGTGATGTTGCAATAGCCTGAGGCGTACCATGTGTTCTCCCGGGGAAGTTGTCCCTGGGTCACGGGACCCTGGCAGTGGCAGGCTGCACAGGCTCCTGTGAGGGGAGGTGTGGATGATGACCTGTGCTTGCACACAGGCTTCTTGGTGGCTGCAGCAGCAGCCTTAGCGTCTCATGCCCATCTCTGGTGTCCACGCCGATAGCCACAGCTCACGCCCGTCTCTGGAGCTCGTTTAGGCGGTGCTCTGAATCCCCTCTCCTCATGCACCCCAAAACAATGGTCTCTTGCCTCTTAGGCAGGTCCAGACTTTTTCCTGGACTCCTCCCGGCTAGCTGTGGTGCACTAGCCCCTTCAGGCTGTGTTCATGCAGCCAACCCCAGTCCTCTCCCTGGGATCCAACCTCCGAAGCCTGAGCCTCAGCTCCCAGCCCCCACCCGCTCCAGCGGGTGAGCAGACAAGCCTCTTGGGCTGGTGAGTGCTGGTCAGCACCAATCCTCTGTGCGGGGATCTCTCTGCTTTGCCCTCTGCACCCCTTTTGCTGCGCTGTCCTCTGTGGCTACGAAGCTTGCCCCTGCCACCCCCCATCTCCGCCAGTGAAGGGACTTCCTAGTGTGTGGAAACCTTTCCTCCTTCACAGCTCCCTCCCACTGGTGCAGGTCCCATCCCTATTCTTTTGTCTCTGTTTTTTCTTTTTTCTTTTGCCCTACCCAGGTACGTGGGGAGTTTCTTGCCTTTTGGGCAGTCTGAGGTCTTCTGCCAGCATTCAGTAGGTGTTCTGTAGGAGTTTTTCCACAAATAGATGTATTTTTGATCTATTTGTGGTGAGGAAGGTCATCTCCACTTCTTACTCCTCTGCCATCTTGAAGGTCCCCTCCTAGATGTCTTTAATGAGTAATTTCAGTCGAGTCACAGGAGATAAAAGCCTTGTGTGAGAGGACTCGAGAGAATGAGTTTTAAGAAAGCAAAGACAGCAAATACAGCTAATTCTTGCTTGGAGCTTGAGAGGGGAGATGATATGAAATCAATTTCCTTTCTTTTTTTTAAAGATTTTATAGCATATTTATATGCTGATAGAAATGATCATACAGAAAGGGAAAAGATGATATAAGAAAGAGAAAAAATCCTTAAGAAAGTGAAGGGGAAATAGGAATCACTGCATAAGTGGAAGAATTGGCCTCTGATAGAAGAAGAGACAATCCATTGTAACAGGAGACTAGACAGTGTTAGGGCATAGGTGTCAGGAGGTTGGTAAGAGATGTTAAGATACTGAGGAAATTCCCTTGTTTTTGCTTTGATTTTTTTCATGATTATCAGCTGAAACTGAAGAGGTTGAGAAAGACCTATAAATGTGGGTGATGGCCATTAATAGTCTGAGGTGGCTGTAGTGTGGGGGAATAAATATGGTATTTGCATTTAGGAAACAGGGGTTCAAATCTCACAATGGCCAGTTTAAGTCTTTGTATAAGTGGCAAGTCATTTCATCTCTCTAAACCTCAGTTTCGCCATTCATTAAAAGATGTGCAATCAGACCTGCCCTACTTAAAATCACAGGATTAGTGTGAACAGCTAAGGTATAAGATACGTATTGGAACATATCTTGATCTAGATAGATGTTTAGTTTTGTGTTACATTTTAGTTTGGGTTTATTATTTATGTTTTACTTTTCTTTTACGTTCAAAACTGCCTTACACTAAATACCTTTAGGGGTTCAGAACACTTAGTCACTGTCAGAAAGGCTGGCCTTATTGGACTTACTCAGAAACTTTTTATTTCATTATTACTATTTGGAGAGATAAAGAAGAATAAAGTCTGGGTTTCCTTATGATCTCTAAGAAAACTTTACCCTCACCCTAGCATGTATCCTTTAGTGAGTTTTATTTTAGTATTGCTTTTTTTTTTCCCCCCGTAAAGAACATATGGTAACTTCATTTGAGAGATCTTGGTATTCTTTTTTTTTTTTTTTTGATTTTTAGAATTTTATTTATTTTTTTATACAGCAGGTTCTTATTAGTCATCCATTTTATACACATCAGTGTATACATGTCAATGCCAATCGCCCAATTCATCACACCCCCACCCCCACCCCGCCACTTTCCCCCCTTGGTGTCCATACATTTGTTCTCTATATCTGTGTCTCAGTTTCTGCTCTGCAAACCGGTTCATCTGTACCGTTTTTCTAGGTTCCACATATATGTGTTAATATACGATATTTGTTCTTCTCTTTCTGACTTACTTCACTCTGTATGACAGTCTCTAGATCCATCCACATCTCTACAAATGACCTAATTTTCTTCCTTTTTATGGCTGAGTAATATTCCATTATATATATATATATATATATATGTACCACATCTGTATCCATTCATCTGTCGATGGGCATTTAGGTTGCTTCCATGACCTGGCTATTGTAAATAGTGCTGCAATAAACATTGGGGTGCATGTGTCTTTCTGAATTATGGTTTTCTCTGGGTATATAACCAGTAGCGAGATTGCTGGGTCATATGGTAATTCTATTTTTAGTTTTTTAAGGAACATCCATACTGTTCTCCATAGTGGCTCTATCAATTTACATTCCCACAAACACTGCAAGAGGGTTCCCTTTTCTCCACACCCTCTCCAGCATTTGTTGTTTGTAGATTTTCTGATGATGCCCATTCTAACTGGTGTGAGGTGATACCTCATTGTAGTTTTGATGTGCATTTCTCTAATAATTAGTGATGCTGAGCAGCTTTTCATGTGCTTCTTGGCCATCTGTATGTCTTCTTTGGAGAAATGTCTATTTAGGTCTTCTGCCCAGTTTTGGATTGGGTTGTTTGTTTTTGTAATATTGAGCTGCATGAGCTGTTTATATATTTTGGAGATTAATCCTTTGTCCATTGATTCGTTTGCCAATATTTTCTCCCATTCTGAGGGTTGTCTTTTCGTCTTGTTTGTAGTTTCCTTTGCTTTGCAAAAGCTTTTAAGTTTCATTAGATCCCATTTGTTTATTTTTGTTTTTATTTCCATTACTCTAGGAGGTGAATCAAAAAAGGTCTTGCTATGATTTATGTCAAAGGGTGTTCTTCCTATGTTTTCCTGTAAGCGTTTTATAGTGTCCGGTCGTACCTTTAGGTCTCTAATCCATTTTGAGTTTATTTTTGTGTATGGTGTTAGGGAGTGTTCTAATCTCATTCTTTTACATGTAGCTGTCCAGTTTTCCCAGCACCACTTACTGAAGGGACTGTCTTCTTTCCATTGTATATCCTTGCCTCCTTTGTCATAGATTAGTTGACCATATGTGTGTGGGTTTATCTCTGGGCTTTCTATCCTGTTCCATTGATGTATATTTCTGTTTTTGTGCCAGTACCATATTGTCTTGATTACTGTAGCTTTGTAGTATAGTCTGAAGTCAGGGAGTCTGATTCCTCCAGCTCCGTTTTTTTCCCTCCCGCTTTAGCTCTTTGGGGTCTTTTGTGTCCCCATACAAATTTTAAGATTTTTTGTTCTAGTTCTGTAAAAAAAAATGCCATTGGTAATTTGATAGGGATTGCATTGAATCTTTAGATTGCTTTGGGTAGTATAGTCATTTTCACAAAATTGATTCTTCCAATCCAAGAACATGGTATATCTCTCCAGAGAGATCTTGGTATTCTTGATCACACTGTCATTTTTCTGAGTTTTCTCTCTTAGGTTGTTCTGCTCTTATTCCCTTATTGCCTCTGCCTTTTTCCCCAGGTTAATATTTTACTGGAGACCATGGCTCTGGGTTTTAGTGTACCACAGGGGAGTGACAAAATCTGTTAAAGTAATGATTCCCCACTGCCACATTATCCTACCTCCAAATAAAAAAGCACTACGATTCTTTAGTGAGACATTACCCTGACTTCCAGACCAATGTCTGTGCTCCTAAGAGTGCTCATCTATTTATAGTTGTTAAAAAACACTTAGTAATTAGAAGAAATCATAAAGTAATTATGATTTGTAATAGTGATTATGGCTGGGTGATTACTCCTTCACTAAGATGCTTTGCAAATAGATGAGCACTTCTTTGAATTAGGAACTTGGGCTTGAAATCTATGAGGAAGCTGTATTAGTAAGAAAAATGTTCTTTCTTTTGGGACTAAGTAGAAAGCTGTAAAATAGCCAGGAAGCCATTGGAACCTGGCTGACAGAAAAATCAGGCAAATCAAATTGGCCATTTTATTAGGCATATATTCATCTGGAAAAATTCTCTTCATTCAATTGCAATTAAAGTGTTGGTCAATTTAATATAGTTCATTAGTAATGCCAGCTCTAAGTTGGGCTGTGATATAATAGTTTCTCTTCCTGAACAATTAGGTAAACATTACATTGCTTAATATGAAACTTGGGGGAGGGGGCCATATTTAAAGTCTAGGTACTTGCTAAATATAGCTTTTCAAAAACTAGCATTTTTGATACACAAATAATGCATTGCTTCATTTTAATTTTTAACAGGGAAGTAAATGACCGTACCTTTTTTTCCCACACTTCTCTAATCGCTTCCTTCCTCTACTTCAGTTTCTTCTTTGTGTCCCTTACTAGTTACACTTTGTCTTGCTTGTCCGTCATTTTCTCTTATTTGGAAGCTTATCTATTCTATACCTATATCACTATCCTACAGACATTCTTAAACACACATGTTCAACAGGCCAGCAAGTACTTATTTAGCACCTACGTGTTAGGTGCAAGAGGACAAAGATAATTAAGATACGGTTCCTGCCTTCAAAGAAAGAAAAGGCCTGTCTAAGAAGTAATTATAGTTTGATATTAACTATTTTAAAAGTGTAAGTTGTACCAGCATGTCTAGAGTATGCTGAAAGTCTAGTTATTAAGAACATGGGCTTTAGAGTCACACAGACCTGACTCTGTCATTTTCTAGCTATGTGGCCTTGGGTTAGTCACTTAATGTCTCCAAGCTCCATGCTCCTTTATAAAATAAAGGGGAAGATTAAATAAAAGAATGTGTGTAAAGCCTCAGTACATTACCATATGATAATCATTCATCTCTGTTCTTACTAGTTTTTATTAATAGTAATATTTTAACATTGATAAAAAGTTCTAGTAGTTGATTTATTATAATTTATATAAATCATACAAACATAGGACAAATATCATTATCCTCTTCTATTGAAAAACACCTCATAACATAAATTCTGATTCCTTGGCATGCCATATGAGACTGTTCTGAGCGAGCTCCAAGATAGGCTAGAGTAGAAGCAGCCTCCCTCTTCCACTGCTCTTCCCCTTTTGCATCTCTGTGGAGCTCCTTCTGCTCCATAGGCCAGGAATGCCTCCTTTCCCACCTCAGCCAGGATTGTTTTCACACATTGGTCAAGACCTGTCTCACTTAATCTGTGTGAAGCACTAACCAAATAAAAGGAAAACATCATAAAATCATTGGTTAAGAGGTAGTTTATTCAACGGATATTGTTGGGTAAATTGTGTAACATTTTGGAAAAATATTCATTAGAGTCTAATTTCATAGCATATACCAGAATAAAATTCAGTCAGATTAAAGATCAAAGCCAAGAAGAATGTTTAAATTTCAAGGGAAAGGGGAAGAAACAAAAAGCATAAAGGAATTTAAGAAATTATAAAAGGAAGTGAATGAATTTGCTACATAAAAATATAAAATATATGCATATCTCTATATATAAAACTTTTAAAACATTAATATTTGTCATTATTATTTTTAATTATATCAAAAGGGTAATATATTTTAATTTTTTAAATCAAAAAATTGAAAAAACAACCACTATGACTCCAATGATAAAATGAAAAGAAGGTATTGAATAACAACTTACAGAAAAACAAATTCATTTTTAACAAACATAAAAAATAAACCCTCAGACTTCTCAGTAATCAAGGAAATATTAACTGAAACAAAAAAAAACAGCAATCATTTTAGCCTGTTAAATTGTTGGAAATTCAAAAAGGATAATATCCATTGATGGTGCGTGTGCTGTGAGTTGCAACATTCCCAGACGCTGCTAAATATTGTTGACCCAAACTTTCTAGAAAGAAATTCGACAATAGCTATCAAAGTTTAAAAAAAAAAAGAAAAAGAAAGCTTTAAAAAATTTCTGCTCCATGGCATTGTAATTCCATTTCTAGGAATCTGTCCTGAGGAAACAAGTCAAGATATATGTACACAGATGTTCATCACAGCATTACTTATAATAGAAAAAAAAAACTGGAAAACTTTTCTTACAAGACCAATATCTCTTTAAGAATAATTTATAGTCACTTAAACTTAAGTTTTTGAAAGTGAATCAGTGGGGAAAGTGGTGTTTGTTTTGATATGTTTTCATGTAGCCCTATATGTGAATTCTACTATTGAGATATTTATAAAGCTTGCCTTGTTAGACAGTAGAGGATAACTTACTAATTAACTGAATAGTTTTGAAAAGCTCATTCAAGAAAAAGATCTAAATAGTGATTAATAATTCTTAGCAAACTATAGTCTTCCCACTGTGAGAAGGACTAAAATGAATACTCTTATGCCGAGCCATATACATATGGCAGAAGCCTAGAGGAATTTCCTCTCCAGAGATATATTAAAAGCTGAATATCTTTTGATTTCTCAACCCAAAGAAATGGATGTGCCCCATTCTCATGTGTACATGTATTCTAAAAATTCGTGTTGTTACTACCAAATAAAATACATCGAGATGGTCTTTATTACAGTGGTATTATTCACACCATCTGCATTTTATTTTTATGTTCTCCTAAAAAAGAACTTCACTTATTTTACAATGTTTTCCAGCTGACAATCCAATAGAATTTAAGCATGTCTCAGAGGTTTGATTATGTCAGAAAGTTAGAACTTACCTTGCTTTAAAAACAAAAAAAAACACGAAACAAAAAAATCTGGAAGGTAAGAAGGATTTACAAATGTCATTCTCCTCAGATGCATAAATTCTACACATTCTTATGTTCTAGTCATTATTTTGTATGTAGTTCGGAAGGATAATACAGTCTGGCAGAGCACTGTAATCTGTTTTAAGGATTTTAAAGATTTCCATTGGCAACAGAGAATTCTTCTATATACACTCGCTTCAACTTACTAAAACATAGGTCCTCCATTCCATCTCTGTAGGTATTTTCTGTTATTTATTAAACAGTGTCAGCAAATTTGTAAGACAAATGCCAGACAGGTGTCATCTTCTACTGACAGATGAACAAATAAACTGTCTTGCAGAACCGGTGACTGAGCTGGCAATGTATTGCTTATCTGGGCTGAAGCACAGAAAGGGTTGTAACATTGAACTACTTTTACTTTTTTTGTCAGTGAAGGAGGAAGAGAAGTGAGAAAGGAAAGAATCAGTAAGACATTGAAATAACCAGTGAATTGCAAGTAAAATCAGAGAAAAGGGAAAGATGAATTAATTGTCACTTGGGACCCACACCAAAGTCATGTGGGTAATACCAGACTAGCTTAAAAGCAGGGTGGGCTTTTTTCTTTTCTTTTTTTTTAATTATAGAATGGAAATAAGCTGTGATAATTATTTAAAATATTTTTGTTAATAAAATTTCTGAATATATGTCTTATATGGATTTCAGAATTCAAAGAACTTTAATGCTATAGAATACTCTCAGAACTGTGCTGAAAAAATTTTTCTTTGATCATTCAGAAGACCCATAAAGATCTTGCAGAGTCTTGAAGCTATCATTATAAACATCAATTATCATTACATTATGGGTATATTAAAATGCTAGAGGCCTCATTAAAAAAAGAGCTGACAGAGTCCTGATAAACTGAATTATGCTATTTACAGACCAAAAGCAATGGTTCTTTCAGTTTTAGAGCAGGCAAATGTCCACAGTTACCCACTACATCAGTGTGTCAGTACAATAAAGCCAAGTGAAATCAAAGGTTTCTCTGTGTAGCACTTTGTCAGAAACTGATTTTACAGCCTTATTTTTCTTTTTGAAACAAATAGTTGGTTGCTACATCTGAGAATCTGGAAAAGTGTATATGCCTAATGTATTCTCATATTGCACTATAAAAGTTTAATTTTGAGTTAATCAGCCCCATATGAATACCAAACTTAAGACCTATACTTTATAAACTCTGAACCTGTACTCTATTTTCCAACATTTCAAGCACCAAGGAAATGCAAACTAAATTGAGGAATTGGGTTAATTTAGCTTACAGTATGTGATTGCCTGTGATCGGGTAGGTAGGTAGGTAGGTAGGTAGGTATAAATACAGATATTCCTACAGGATGTTATGGGATTTGAATATGACTTTAGCCATAAGAATGCATGTTTGCTTTCTTTTGATTCACACAGAGCAGATGGATGCTTGACTGCCTGCTAATCCACAGCTGGAATGGTTTCAGCAGTTTCCACGTTGCCGGGTTAGAGTGGCTTTTCTAGTGGACTGAGAGGGCAGCAAAAGAGGGATATCATTATTCATCAGTATCCCAGTGGGAGCGCTGCCAGCAGAGATTAATTTTTTCTGTTATGCTTGTAAAACAAGCTCAGGTGGAGTCTCTAATCCTCAGGGCACGGGTGGCAGATCAAGGAAGATGCTACAAAGCTAGTTAATTTTCTGATTCTGGGAGAAACAGAAGCTCTGTTAGATGTATAAATACATGATTGCAAATTTAAGTAGCTCAAATCCAAATGGGATCTTCCCAGACATCTGGTACTGAAAATCTCTGTTTTTCTTTGTTGTCTTTAAATATAACTTCTTAGAAGTTTGCCCTGGAGCCAAAATATTGGTAACTCTAAATATGAGGAAGTAATTACTTTTATGAGTTAATAACAAAATATTTAATTTTTACAAACGTGAACAAAAGCAAACTGTTTTTGCCTAAACAGACTCAAAGTTAGATGCCCAAAGTACCTACTTAAGTATATTACCAGAAAGTTATGACACTAGCTATCTGATTGGCAGGATTGGTTGTTTTTCTTTTTGTTTTTTTAATGTATATCCAGTCTATTTTTTAATGGTTTTATTTTTATTCTCTCAATGTATGATTTCTATGTGACACCTGTTCCCTGTATCTTATTATATGATCCATCAATATGTTCATAGTTTTGAGCAATTAATATAGGCTTCAAAATAAAGTTAGGTGACTTTTTTAAAAACAGAACTTATACATCCAGTAGCTATTGTCTTCTTAAGATTATTTATCTATAAAAGCTATTTACTACATTTATTACAAAAATATGTACTTCTTCCAGGCCCATGGCACGTTCTGTTGATTATGTTGGGTACAAGTAGACATTCATTAATGGTACTTTTTTGTTTGGATGCTTGCTTTTGTTTTGAGAAAATGACAGGCAGTTATTGGAAGCCTAGTCAGAAGACTAAATTTGATTGATGAAGTCAGAGAGTATAATTTTTGGTTGTAAAATTAGTTATGACTACAAGATAATGTGTAGTTCCTAAAGTCATTCTGACTGCAGTGCCAAAAAAGAAGTTTCAAAATGTTTTGAGTGACAAAAGCCTTATTGAAAGGAATTTATAACCTGTCAGGATATTTATTTTGCGTAGCATGACATACCTATGTTCTGGGTTATTTATTTAAAATCAGTCCCTCCTGTGACTCTAGTCACACCTTACACACCTTTCTTTTGGTTAACTTTTGGATTTTTGTTAATAATGAGTCCCAATCTTGTTGTTTTACCAAAAGCATTTTGTAGTCCAAGAGGAGATATACATTTTAAAAAGCACTAAGTAGAATGCAAAAACCAGTACTTCATGGAAGAGGCTCCTACAAAATGCAGGATTTGTGAGGGTCAGGAAGGCTTTCCAGTCATGAAGAAATAGCCAGAGGACATAACATGGAATGAGAGTTAAGCAAGTCTCAGAGAGACTAGAGAACTAACTGAGGAGTTAGGATGAAGCCCAGAGCCATTTGTTAATAATTTTTGAAGTAGTAATGACTGCTAATAAATTTAAGTAATTGTTCCCTCAACCTGTACCAAATAAGCCAGCTCTTGTTGTCAGCTACCTGTCCCACTCAGAAAAAAATATAACAATTTAAATACTATACCTAGCCTAAACAAGAAACTCAAAATCCCACAAATCTGTAGTTTCTTCATTTGTCCTTTTCCGATAGGACTTGCGAATCATGTGATTAATCCTATAGCATCATTTGACTCTCTCCATAAGGAACATTGTTTCAAGAGAGAATAGAAATTGTTTGTTGAATCAGTCCTTAATTGTAAGCAGTACATTTTTGAATCCAAGTAGAAAATTAGAATACTTATCAAAATTTTTTGGAAATTTTAGGGATATCTACATTTTTCTTCCTAATCAATGCAGACTTTGCTTCTTGATGGAATAGTTCATATATACACTAATGTATGCAAGCTACCATTCCAGTAAGTATCCTCTGAGAACCTAGATTTTTGCATTTCAAATAAATCCGAAGTTCCCTTAGACTATTTAAATAGATTTTAGAAAAGGAACTTTCTACTTAGTGAATAAAAAACAATAAAATCTAATACATTTGGAGAAATACCCTAAGCTGTTTCTCCAGTACCAGTAGGAGCCATCCAGTCAGTATGGCTGACTTTCTATCACTCTAGGTGCTATGGCGCAGGTCTCTCTTCTTCCAAACTCTGGACATCAGCAATGAGTTTGTTGATTAGACATCTAGGGAGAGATTTTTTTTTTTTTTTTTTTTTTGAAACTTACAAGGTTGTATTTGTGCACTGACCTATTTCACAAGTTTTACTATTACTGTTACATGTGTTCTTTGTAGCTTTTAGTTTCTTGATATTGGTAAACTATCCTGAGGAGCAACCATTTATAAAAATTAAATTTTATATTAATGATAATACTGTCCAGATAGAATTCTATGATGCATTTAATATATTCACCATATGTTCAAATATGCAGATCTACATACCCCGTTGTAGCTTGAAATTCAGATTTTTACCAGTGGTGTCATGTTCTCCCTCTTGGTAAACTGTGTTAAGACTTTCAGGCCATTGAAACAGAGATTTAGCGTAACATTTTTATATAGATATATAGAATTGCTCACTTGATTGTGAACTGGTAGCTTTGTACATAATTGTATTTTTATTAAAGCATAGAATTTATACCACATTCAAAATCTAATTAATTGGGAGCCTTGTTACACCATTGCACTAAGATGGAAAGAGTCAAAGGAAGAGACAGTACTAGAAAACTGAGGATACTAGTCTCTAGAAAAAGCCACTAAAATGTAATCTACTTAAAAGAAAGCCTAATATTTTATAGTAAGTGGGGAGAAGGAAGACCGTTTAATTGAAGAAAAAAATTTTATCTTAAAAAATGAAACTAAAAGCTGTGGAGAAAAGTTCATTTTCTTCTATAGTCAACAGAATTTGAACTTATATCTCAACTAAGTCTTATATCTTTGCTAACTCTTAAAGGCTGAATCAAATTTATTTTGTTTGTGGTGATTTTTTGAGGCACACTTTCAAAATGACACAATTTTCGAAAGACAATTTTTCTAACATAATTATGTATCGGTATAATGCTTTTCACTTTGGGTTTAAGTTTTAGCATACATATTTTTTTTAAGTTTTTTGATGTGAACCTTTTTTTTAAGTCTTTATTGAATATGTTACAATATTTCTTCTGTTTTATGTTTTGGTTTTTTGGCCACGAGTCATGTGGGATCTTAGCTCCCCGACCAGGGATCAAACCCTCACCCCCTGAATTGGAAGGTGAAGTCTTAACCACTGGACCACCAGTGAAGTCCCCTAATATACAATCTTAAAGAAAACAATTTTTTCCAAAAATACACTTAAGGACATCATCAATTTTCCCAATAACCTATTTCAGTATTTTGATATTGAAATCATTTGCTTTTGAGCACTTATGGTATCATCATTCATACGTATTTTTCTTCTTCAGTTGTTAATCAGCCTAACTCTTCCTGATTCTCATTTGCCAATGGATTTGCATGTTATTCAGATAGTTTCTCTAGTATCACTTTCATTCACTTAATGAAATAATGCATCTTTACCAAGATGTTTAGTTTTACTTTGCAGTCATTTTTCTAATTTGTTTTGCATTGTATTGTTGAATTGATTTTAGACAGAGACTGACAAAATTGTTGACTGATGGCTAGGGATAAATGATAATGTTCAATCAGGAAGAATGATCAAATGACTAATTTTTAATTGGTTGAAATATTTAAGAATAGTTGGGGACTTCCCTAGCAGTACAGTGGTTAAGAATCCACACTTCCACTACAAGGTGCACAGGTTCGATCCCTGGTCAGGGAACTATGATCCTGCATGCCACATGGTGTGACCAAAAAAAAAAAAAAAAGAATAGTTACGTTATGACTCTTGCTTGCTTGCACAACTTTGTAGCCGACAGATAATGAATACTCAGATGACAAAAACCCCTACATAATAGAAAGAACATGACTTTGGAAATTTATACTTGTAAATGCCTGTATTAAAGAATATCTGAAATCAATAACCTAACCTAATTTGAGAAGCTGGAAAAGGAAGAACAAGCTAAAGGAAGCATAGAATAAAGATTAACATTGAAATAAATGAAATAGAGAATATAAAATCAGTAGAGAAAGTCAATAAAACCAAAATTTTGTTCTTTTAAAAGATCAACAAAAATGACAAATCTTTACCTAAACTCATCAAGAAAAATAGAACATTCAAGTCACTATAACCAGTAATGAAACAGAGGTTATTACTAGTGACTTCACAAAAGTAAAAAGGATTATAAGGGAATACTATAAACAACTATGTGCCAAAAATTTGTATAATATAGATGAAATGGACAAATTCCTAAAAAGACACAAGCTTCCAAAATTTACTCAAGAAGAAATAGAACATCTAAATTTGACCTATAACAAGAAAGAGATTGAATTAGTAATTTCAAAACTTCCCACTAAGAAAAGCCCAAGCTCAGATGACTTTATTGATGAATTCCACCAAACATTCTAAGAGTTAATATCAATTCTATATAAATTCTTTCAAAAATATGAGAGTACACCTCCCAGCGCATTTTAGGAAGCCAGTGTTACCCTGACACCAAAACCAGACAAGGATATCACAAGAAGACTTCAGACTAATGTCCCTTGTGAATATAGATAAAAAATCCTCAACAAAATACTAGCAAACCAAATCCAGCAGCTGAGTAAAAAGATTATACACCATGACCAAATGGGATCTATTCCAGGAATGCAAGATTGATTTAACATCCAAAAGGCAATTAATGTAATTCACATTTTAATAGAAAGGGAAAAAACCACAAGATCATGTCAGTAGAGAAAAAAACATTTGACAAAATCTAACACGCTTTCATGATGAAAACACTCAACAAAAAGTAATAGAATTGAACTTCCTCAGCCTGACAAAGGGCATCAACCAAAAACCCTCAGCTAACATCATGCTGAATGATGAAAAACTAGATGCTTCCTTCCTAAGATCAGGAACAAGATGAGGATGTCCATTCTCACCATTTTATTTAACATTGTACTGGAGACTCTAGCTAGGGCAATGAGAGAAGAAAAAGATTTTAAAGGCATCCAAATTGGAAAAGAAGTAAAACTATTTCCAATTCCAGAAGACATGATCTTGTATATAGAAAAGCCTGAAGGAATTCACCAAAATACTAATAGAGTTAATAAAAATGTTTAGCAAGATTTTAAGTTACAAGATCAATATACAGAAATCAATTATGTTGCTATATCCTAGAAATGAACAATATGAAGTAAAATCAAGAAAATAATTTCATTTATAACAGCATCAAAAAGAATAAAATATTTAGGATTAAATTTAACCAAGGAAGTGTAAGTCCTGTACACTGAGAACTATAAAACACTGTTGAAAGTAATTAAAGATCTAAATAAATAAAGAGATATCCCATGTTCATGAATCAGAAGACTTAATGTTGTTAAGATAGCAATACTCTTCATATTCATCTGCAGGTTCAATACAATTCCTATCAAAATCCCAGCTTTTTTTCAGAAATTGAGAAGCTGATACTATAGTTCATATGGAAATGCAAGGCAAATAGCCAAACAATCTTGAAAAAGAAGAGCAGAGTTGGAAGACTCACACTTCTTGATTGAAAACTTACTACAAAACTAGTCTGATCAAAATAGTATGGCAAAAGCATAGTCATATAGATCAATGATATAGAATCGAGAGTCCAGAAATCAACTGTTACAGTTATGGTCAGTTGATTTTCTACCAGGGTGCCAAGTCAATAAAATGGAGAAAGAATGGTCTTTTCAGCAAATGCTACTGAGATAACTAGATATATACATACAAAAGAATAAAATTAGATCCCTCCCTCACACCATATACAAAAATTAACTCTAAATTGATCATAGACCTAAATATAGTAGCTAAAACTATAATACTCTTAGAAGAACACATAGGTGTAAATTTTCCTCACCTTGGGTTAGGTAATGGCTTTTTAGATAAAACACCAAAAGTGCAAGTAACAAAAGAAAAAAAGTGGATAAATTGGACTTCATCAAAAAAGTTCCTGTGCTGCAAGTGTTACCAACAAGGAAGTGGAAAGAAAGTATTTCACTTTCACCAAATGGAAGAAAGTATTTGCAAATCATATAGCTGATAAAAGACTTGCATCCAGAATATATAAAGAACTTTTAAATTTCAATAATAAAAAGATAAATGGCTCAATTAAAAAGGATGTGAATAGACATTTCTCCAAAGAAGATATACAAATGGCTAAAAAGCACATAAAAAGATGCTTAATATCAGTAATTATTAGAAAAATGCAAACTAAAACCACAGTGAGATACCACTTCATACCCACTAGGATGGTTATAATCAAAGGGACAGACAATAACAAATGTTGGCGAGGATATGGAGAAACTGGAACTCTCATACATTGCTGGTGGATATGTAAAATGGTGCGGCCACTTTGGAAAAGAGTTTGGCTGTTCCTCAAAACGTTGAGCAGAATTACCATATGGTGTACCAGTTTCACTCCTAGGTAGATACCCAAAAGGATTAAAACATGTTCAAACAAAAACTTGTACACAAATGTTCACAGGAGCATTATTCATAGTAGCCAAAAAGTGGAAACAACCCAAACTATGAATAAACAAAATGCGATATATTCTTATACATTTTTTAAATTTATTTATTTATTTATTTATGGCTGTGTTGGGTCTTCATTGCTGCACACGGGCTTTCTTTAGTTGCGGTGAGCGGGGGCTACTCTTCGTTGCAGTGCGCAGGCTTCTCATTGTCGTGGCTTCTCGTTGTGGAACACGGGCTCTAGGCATGGAGGTTTCAGTAGTTGTGGCACATGGGCTCAGTAGTTGTGTCGCACGGGCTTAGTTGCTCCGCGACATGTGGGATCTTCCCAGGCCAGGGCTCAAACCCGTGTCCCTTGCATTGACAGGCGGATTCTCAACCACTGCGCCACCAGGGAAGCCCAAAATGTGGTATATTCTTAAAATAGATAGCAGTTGATTCTCACAAGCTGGCTCTAGTACTCCACTGTTCTCCCCCTCATAACTTTTTTGTTGTATAATTTTCTCAGTAGATCTCTTGATGTTGTTTCTTATAAACTTTAAAACAACTTTTTTAACTTAACAAAATGTACTTCTAAACATGTATAGATCACCCTTAGTCTGGGGAGAAGAAGAAACCTCTGTATTTGGTTTTAACATCCTCCTCGAATTACCATCTTATTTTCTTTCTCCCATTCAGTGCAAAATAAAAAATGAAATTTCAACTATCCATTTCTTTTCAATCCATTTATTCATAGCTTACTATAATCTGGATTGCTATTATTCAAATTTTTCAGAGGCCCCAGTGCCCTCGTAATTATTCAGTGCTATTGTCTTTTCGTAGTGCTCATTCTCTTTGATCTTTTTATAGCATTTGACATGAGTTACTTCTTGATACTCTCTTCATCCTTAAAAATGAACTTTCACATCTTATCCAGTTCTTTTTCTTATGATTTGACATTGGCTCCTCTTCCTGTGTCTAACTCTAGTTGCTCTCAATTTTTTTTTTCTTGCTTTCCCATGTACTCACTTCCTCAGGTCACACCACAATTACAGTTTTAAGTGTTACCTTTAAACGGGTGAATCTGATAGCATAGTCACCAGTCTTGACCTGTTATGAACTACAGTTCCAACTTATGCTTGTTCAGTGCACATTCCCATTTCATTGTCCCTCTGTGACCCAAACCAGAATGTCTCAGTCTTGATCTTCATTATTCCCAGAATTCCTGTCCTTGTTTTGTCTGTCAGTTGTATATGCATTCTTTCATACCCCCAAGATGAATTCCTTCAAGTAATCCATGACTCCTACTTTTCTTCTCCCCAATTCCACATATTAAACCAGTTACCAAGACGATTCCTTCATAATTTTTTTGTTTCTCCCTTTTTTAAAGAACGTTCACTGTTCAGCTCCTGTCTGGGTTCCCATCACCCCATTTCTAAATAACTGTGCTAACCAGTCTCCTAAATGATATTCCTACTTTAGTTTCTCTCTCTCTCTAATCAACCCAACTCATCCCTGCCAATTTACCTGTTTTAAAACATCATCTGTGGGCTTCCCTGGTGGCGCAGTGGTTGAGAATCTGCCTGCCAATGCAGAGGACACGGGTTCGAGCCCTGGTCCAGGAAGATCCCACATGCCGTGGAGCAACTAAGCTCGTGCACCACAGCTACTGAGCCTGCACCCTAGAGCCCATGAGCCACAACTACTGAGCCCACGTGCCACAACTACTGAAGCTCGCACGCCTAGAACCCAGGCGCTGCAACAAGAGAAGCCACCGCAATGAGAAGCCCACGCACCAAAACAAAGAGTAGCCCTGCTTGCTGCAACTAGAGAAAGCCCCTGCGCAGCAATGGAGACTCAACGCAGCCAAACATAAAATAAATTTATTTTTTAAAAGAAGAAAAAAACATCATTTGCATCATTTCTCCCCTCAAAAATCTAAAATTATGCATATAATACAGCATTACTTCCTTAACCTGGGTATCAAGGCTCTCCACAGCCGTCCTTTTTTACCTGAACCTTCTCTCACCTTTAAACATGCTATATATATGCTCAACTTCACACCTTTGCCTATGATTCCCACCTGGACAATGTATCTAACATTCATCCATGCATCTTGGCTCAGCTCCCTCTTAAAATATTCCCTTATTCGGATGCAGTGGTTGCTACTTTTTCTAAATTCATGACACCAGTGTCTGTTTCATTCATTCATCAATCACTCCTGTATTATCTTGTGATATTTCTTGTATATTGGCCTATTTTGATATTACACTTTTAGATTTATTTTACTTTTTGTATATGTATATCTTAACTCCTGAAAGAAAGATACTCAGTAGATAATAAGTAGATTAGAAGGGTTTTAATGTTTCCACTTTGGTTTTTATCTTTTAGTTTTTTACTTGTTTTTTATTTGATATTATCTCATAGCCTGTAGAAATGCAAATTATAAAGAAAGTCACCCTAATAAACATATGAAGTTTTAAAGACAGAAGCAAGATGGTAAAAAAAAAAAAAAAAACGCTTTGTTTAGCTTTTAAAGATGGATTGCCAAGTGTGACATTTAACCATACATAATTATTATATATTGCTGCTAATCTCAGTTATTCCCTTTTAGGATTCGATTCAAACCTGATAGCCTTAAGAGGAGAATATCTAAACATTGTTAAGCTGTAAGGCATTTTTATTATATCCTTGAAAACTGAGGAATTTTTTTTAAGTTTCATCAAAGAACAATTTTTTAAGGACTTAGCTATAAATCCTGGGAAATAGAAGTTTCTGATGGAATTCTTACCACTGAAATTATTTTAAGCACAACAGACCTGCTGGTACTCACTATTGTAAGATCCCTTAAAATCCAGCTGTCAACCAGGTGGTCATTCTTACACTGGAAAGAGTAAGGTATTATTTCTTGTGCATATTTATTTTTGGCAAATGATTCTGTGCTTGCCCTAACTGGTTGAAGGCCAAACATATGTCCATAAGTTTAAGACATTGATACAAATCAGACACATATTTTCTTATAAGCCCTGACAGGAAACACACATAGATCTATGAGTAATTACAATTACATCTGTCAGTGTTTTCATGTTTGCCATCTGCATATAATAAAATTATTTTGATATTTCATTTTAGTGAAGCAAATTGTATGCATATTGGACAAATATTTTATTGCTTAACTAGATCTTAGTTTTATCATTTTCCAATAAATGTTTTATAACCAAGGGCTCTTTTTTTACTTTTTTTTTTAACCTGTAATCTTATTAAGTTCATTCCTAGTATACTTTTCACTGCATTTTGAGGTTATTGTAAGTTCCATGTAAGTCTAGTTTATAGCAGTCTTTTATTTTAGAGATATGATTTATTTACTTTGAATAGATAATTTGAATAAAAGTAAGAATCATAAGTGCTAGAAACCATACTAATTATATACATAGATTTGATTTTAAAAACAAGTTATGTCAGTTTTTTCATAGATTAATGATTGAATAAAAGGTAATCTGAAATAATAAAGATAAAAATAGGAGGCTTTTTTTTTAATCCCTTAATATATCTGGACCTGGCTTGGTAAATGCCAGATTATTTTTCAAATATTATTATAAAATATATAATATACAATTAATTTAATACTTCAGAGAGGCACAGAAATTAAACAGGGTTCCTATCAGGGAAATTTACTGAAATGCTTTTTCTACAGCTTCAGTGGCCAAAAGACAGCACTGGAATGTGAGAAAATAATTTTGGTTTGTTTTAACGCCTCAGAATGTTACAAATTAATCAAGTGCTACTTAAAGTCTAGAACTCATTAACTTTATAAGTTTTGCTTTTCCCATGACAGAGATTAAGTTATAGCATAAAGCTTCTTTAGTCCCTCACTTGATCAGGTTACCATCCCCACTGTTCAAGTGCCCTCTTACCAACTACTTAGTGAGTTCAGCGTAGGCAGTGCTGCGTCCAGCGACATAAAAGTACTAGTTTACTGTTATGTAATGCTTACACGAAACCACACATGAATCCATTCTGGCTATTTCTTACCTCAGTAATTTGCTTAGGTAAAGCAGACTCATATAGTTACTGCACCTAGAATAAATACACTCACACATACACAGTCAAACAGAATTCACTTGTTTACACACGCTCACTAAAGAGAAAAAGCAAAGTAGATTTTAAGTATTTGATAAGCTTCTTATTAACGAATCTAAAAAGTAAGCTGTACAATCAGTGGATTTAAGGGCCACAAGGACATGTAAGAGTTACATATTGAATAATGCTACGAGAGTCCTAACTAAACCCAAGTGCCAGCTAATCACTAAAAGACATACCATACCTCAGCAGTGTAGATTTGCCAGATTGTTCTTCAGAGAACAAGCAAATAAGTTAGTGATACAGTGGTATGAACAAACCATTACGTAAGAGTGTGTATCCTCAGTAAACTAAAATCAGTGTTAATATATAAGCAAAATGTAGTAGCATACATACATATGTTTGTGGGGTTTTTAATTTTTCACTTTATGTGGAGTAGCTGAGTTTATGGCATTTGTAGAACAGATTGAGGTTTGTGATGAAAAGGGAAACAAAAGGAAAACTATTGAGTGAACAGCAGGGCCCATTTGATGTGATTATGAAAGATGTTTTTTTATTCTGATTTCTCTTTTGCAATCTGAAGACAGTAGCAGGGGTTGCAAGCAGAGTTTATCATAGGTTGTCAATCACTGTTGTTCAGCGTTTGCAGGGAAAATGTCTTTATTCAAGGACAGCTGAGCAAATCAGAGACATAGATTTGCAGTTAGTAGCCTGTCCAGCCAACACTAAATAAACAGGGACAGGGTAGACAAACCAGCCTCTCACATAAAAATATAATGGACTCCACTGACCTCGCTGCCCTCCATTCAGCTTCAATCCCAGTTGCATAAAAGCTTCACTGCCCACTTTCAATTTCCTTTAATTACCTACATGATGTAGATAAGAAAATGAACCTCACTTATAGTCAGTGATCACACACAGGAAATTAACTAGACAAGTTGTTTAAAACGAGAGGAGTAATTTGGAGGTAAATAGAGTGTCCTACTGAGGAAGAAGTAGCTAGAAAGGGTTTTTGTTTGCTTGTTTGTTTTTAAGCAGGGATTTTATTATTTTACTAGCTCTCTCTGCTGATCCTGGGTTTGCTGCTTTCCTAATCAATCTAAGTAAAAAATCTCCATTGCAAGTATTCTGAAACACCCAGAATAAAATACTTTGAAGGGGGTAAGAGCTAAGTAAAGTAGTGAAGCAAACACACCACATTCTAAAGAGCTTAGAAAAATTGTGAACTGGAATTCCAGGAATAAATGATCATGGTTTTCACAGGAGGGTCTGGCAGAGTAGTTGAGGGTTAAATAGCAGTGTCTTCAGTGAGTCTTCATTTTAAATTGCTTCCTGAGTCCGTAATCAAACCACGAAAAATTAAATTGAAAATGCTGATAATATTTTTATGTATTCTAATTGATCTAAAAATCAATATTTTCGGTTTCATTCTTGTGGTTCACAGCACTTAAATTTTAATTAGAAAATACTGTAGGGTTTCAGGGTACTATAACTATACATAATACTTTGTCTTCAGAATAGTTGGAGCAAGTGTCTAATATAAATGATTCTTCCTCTTCCCTGTCTCTTCATACTATTTTGAGTCAGGTCACTGAAGAACACTGAAAAGAGCATCTTTCCTCATCACACACTGATGTGCTTTTGTGAACATTTAATTAATATGAATTTAAAAGAAACCTATTTGGAGATTGGAAACTAAAGCCTGCAGTATCAAACCTATAGTTCAAGAGGATATAATTTCTCAATATTTTATCTTTAATTTGGCTGTCTCTTGTATTGAGAATATTGTCTTTCAAAGAACGAATATATTCTGTAACACAGTTACATAAAAATTGTATGATTATTTGAGTAAAGTGTATGTGCCACTACTAGTAAAGCATTGGTAAAAAGTAATAGTAATCTTGTTTCTTTAAATAATATTTAAGAATCATGATTTTTTAAAAGTGAGTTAATGAAATGTCATTTTAGAAAGGAAAGTATTTTTATATAATTGTAAACAAAGGTTTACAATTGAAAACTGTAGAACAAAACTCAATTGAATTTTAAGCCTCAGTTAACATTCTGTATGTGACCAAATGTGGGGATGATTATTATAGTAATAATGCCTGACATTATACCAAGTCTTACAGCTTTCAAGTGTTTCATAAACACTATCACATTGAATCCTCACACCAAATCCCAATTTAAGACAAGGAATTTGGGACTTAGGGAAGTTCAGTTAGTCTCAGAAGATCACATAGCTTGTAAATGGCAGAGCTGCAAACTAACCTGTTGTATCAGTTCCCAGACCCAGTGTTCTCTCTACCACCTCACACCGTGCATCCCACCCTCGTGATCTATAACGTCTCTAAGGGGATGAATTACTTACTACATTCTTTGGATTCCCCTTTAATTCAAACACTGGAAACAGAAAAGGAGGGATCCTCAAAGGAAGTAATAGCTTTTGATGAGACCTCATTTAATTATGGATAATTTTTAACTACAGAAACTATTATTGATTTGATATTTTATAAACATAAATCTAATGTCAACTCTTTGAAGATCTCAAAAACATTGCCTGGGTCAAATTTAATAATGAAAAAACATTACTTCTCAAAAGAATATATTAAGTAATAAAATCTATGTAAGCATTCTAAAGAGTGTTTTCCTATAATAAGATTCCGTGTCCCTCTTTTCCACCTCAAGTTTGAACCTTATCCTATCACTTTTCCCTTTTTTACCTAAAAAAATATGTTTTACTGTCTTTCAGCTCAGTTGAAACCTCCCCAAAGATACCTTCCCTGACCCACTGTCATTATTTGTACTCCTCCTTCCTTATACTTGTCCACTTGTCATTTTACGTTTATTCATGGTCAATTTTGATTGAGGTCTGGCTCCCCCACTTGACTGTAAAGCTTCATGAGAGTAGGGGATCGATCGTTTGTTTTTGTGCATCACTGTGTACCCAGCAGTAGTATATGCTGAATAAATATTTGGTCAACAAGTGACTCAGCACACCAAGACCTTGTCCATTGTGGTTATTAAAATGCTTTTCATTATTATTATTAAAGTGTATAGATTTTGCCAAGAAATTAAGGAACCCTTAGCTTAATTAATAAAGGAACCCTTTGATTGCTTTTATGCACCAAGAAAAGGCATCACTAAATTAAGCTTTTCACTAAGATCACTGTCTTTGGGTAATCTACATTAAAGATCTGATTGCTCCCCTAATCAACCTAGAAGGATCTCTCTACTGCAGAGCATTTTTTCTGACCTAAAATGTACTCAGCTGTTAGCAGACTCATCTGATACTGATACTGCTGGCAGTGAGCAAATTCACAATCCTGGTGAAGCAGGGGATAAAAGCAATAAATCAGAGGTAATTCAAGCAGAATTGGCATGGTTTGGAGAACTGTGGAGTCACATCTTACATGGAGTTTAGATTCTGAAGCAAGCAAATACAATAAAAATCGCTAATGATAAAATTTACCTGAAAATAACCCCAAAAGTAGAATAAGCGTAATTTTGAGTAGTCAGTCTTGTTCAAATACACTGGTTCTCAGTGAGTTCAACACTACTAGTTTTCTCTCTAGTGTTGGAGCAGATCATTGTTTCTTTAGCACCACATGAAGTAGTTGACTTGCATTTAGAAGTCATAAGTCATACTTTATGAAAAAATGTGCATCTTTGGATACTAGAATCATACATCACAGAAGGATGTTCACACTTTCAGAGGTATTTGGGAACTAAGACTGGGAAATACCTAGTTTATATTCTTGCCTCCCAATCAGTCAATCAATATCTAATCAATCTCTCTCTTGCTCTCTCTCTCTCTCTCTCTTTCTTTCTCTCTCTCTCTCACTCACACACACACACACACACACACACACACACACACACTGTGGGGAAGAGGGGTGTGTAAGGTATATAATCAGATTTGAACAGGATTGTACAGAGGGAAGTGGATCACTTAGATAACACTATTCATTAGTGCTTTCAGCCAAATTCTTACTTTCCATATAATTTGATTTTAATTTAACTTTTCATACAATTTGTAAGTCTAAACCTATTTCCTACATAGCTAAAACCTGGAGGACCAATACAGTTTACAGTATTAAAATAGCTATTCGGGGCTTCCCTGGTGGCGCAGTGGTTGAGAGTCCGCCTGCCGATGCAGGGGACACGGGTTCGTGCCCCGGTCCGGGAAGATCCCACATGCCGCGGAGCGGCTGGGCCCGTGAGCCATGGCCGCTGAGCCTGCGCTTCCGGAGCCTGTGCTCCGCAACGGGAGAGGCCACAACAGTGAGAGGCCCGTGTACCACAAAAAAAATAAAAAAAAAAATAGCTATTCGATTTTCTTCTGGAAAAAGATCAGAAGAAGTTGTATTTTATGAACAGTAGAAAGAAATCTAAATATGAATAAATTTTAAACTGTGAAACAGATTTAAAGCTGATTTCTTCTCCCTCCACCTCCACCCAGCTATCTGGATTGTGGTCCTCTCTTTAAGTGTTATTTTGCACGCTTAACAGAAAGCTCCTGCTCACTGAGTGTTCCCAACCTCTCTTCTATTAATAGCATCATCATTCTCATCCCTGAGGCTTAAACCTTAGACCCCTCCTTATCTGTTTTTATGGATCTGCTCATACTATTTTCTGTGCCTGGAATGCAAGGAATCTTTCTCCCTCTCTCCTCTTCTACAAATTGTTCTAAGGCTAGAACAAACAGTATCTCTTTTAGGAAACTTTCCAACACATCCAATTCACTTCAGTGCTCTTCTCTGAATAACAGTATTTTATTCTGCACTTAGAATAATTATTTATATAAATTGTTTTCTCCGATATCATTTTAATTTCCTTTAAATAAAAGGTCATGTTTTAGATTTCTGAACCATCTTTTTCCTTATCTGCTGTTATATTTTCTTAAGCCATTTGGCAAGGCTAGGATGGACGGGTGTTGATGGGGTTTTGGATGGAGCCCAGATATTAGGTTGAGATGTGTTAGTTGTCGGGTGACAATGCTTCAGTCCTGAAATTCACCTGAAATCAAAAATAATAGCACTGCCATATATAACTGGTCCCTCCTTAGCAGATGGCTTCAGAGAGAGCAGGAAAGAACATAAATGGCATATGAAAAGAAAACCAAAATGACACATAGGGGCAAAACATTATTAACTGCTAATGTGTCAGCATATACTTCTTACATAAAACAGCACAAAGTGGTAAAGACAGTGTTCAAAATAGTGTAAAGTGCTGTGATATTTCTGACTATTGCAAAACAAAGATGAGACAATTCATGAATGAGAGAAAATGTAATGATTATTTTAATATTCCTATTAAATATGTTTAACTGAATATTATAAAATTGTATTTGTTTATTCAGTTCAGTTAAACAGAATGTTCCAAATATTCACTTAGGATATTTTTTCAGATGTTACATCAGTTGAAATTATTTTTAGACAACATTTTTCAGTGTCTTGGACTTACCATTTTCCCTTCCATTATAGGGCCTTTGCATATACTACATACTGTTCCTAGAACACTCTTCATGTCTCTGTTCATCTAGTTACCATCTGCTCATCCTCTGTACCATAGCATATCTACCTTTTCCTTCAGGAAATTTTTATGACCTTCCTAACTTGGTCAGATTTCTTTGCTAAACTCTCCTGCTTTTCTTCTTCAGAGAATTTGTCACCATATCAAATTCACATTTATTTATGTGACAGAATAATGTCTGTCTCCCTCATAGGGTGGATATTCAACAAATATTTCTTACTGTTTCCTATTTGTTGCCCTTGTTCTGTGTTCCTGTATTTGTCTTCTACTTTCTCTGTCTTTTGTGGTCTTAATTGAGCTGTTTATATGATTCCATTTTCTCCTTTCTTAGCATATCAGCTATACTTCTTTTTTTGCTTTTCTTAGTGGTTGCCCTAGAGTTTACAGTATACATTTACAAGTAAATCAAATTCCACTTTCAAATAATACTATACTACCTAATGGGTATGGAATCTTATAATAATAAAATAATCATAATTCCTTCCTTCCATCTCTTGTATCATTGCTGTCATTCATATCACTTACATATAAGACAAGTCATATACATAAGCATATAACATACATAAGCATACATAATTGTTCAAAAATATTATTTTGAACAAAGTGTTGTCTGTTAGATCAATTAACAATAAAAAAATAAAAGTTTTTATTTTACCTTCACTTATTCTTTCTTCAGGGTTCTTCCTTTCTTTATATAGATCCAAATTTCTGACCTATATTATTTTCCTTCTCTCCAAAGAACTTCTTATATTTCTTGCAAGGCAGGTCTACTGGTCTGCTGGCAACAAATTAACTCAATTTTTATTTGTCTGAGAAAGTTGTATTTCTCTTTCACTTTTGAAGGATAATTTCACAGGATATAGAGTTCTAGGTTGGTGGGGTTTTTTCCTCAACACTTTAAACATTTCACGCCACTCTCCTTTTGCTTGCGTGGTTTCTGAAGAGAGTAATTCAGAAGTAATACTTACCTTTGTTCCTGTACAGGTAAGGTGTTTTTTCCCTCTGGCTTCTTTCAGGGATTCTTCTTTATCTTTGATTTTTAGTAGTTTGAAGATAATATGCTTAGGTGTAACTTTTTTTTTTTTCTGTTTATTCTGTTCAGTGCTCTCTGAGCTTCCTGGATCTGTGGTTTGGTGTCTGACATTAATTGGAGAGGAGGGGAATTCTCAATCATTATTGTTTCAAATATTTCTTCTCTTACTTTCTCTCTACTCCTTCTGGTATTCCCATCATACATATGTTACATCTTTTGTCATTGTCCCTCAGTCCTTGGATATTCTCTTGTGTTTTTTTCAGTCTTTGTTCTCTTTGCTTTTCAGTTTTCAGAGATTTCATTGATATATCCTCTAGTTCAGAAAATCTTTCCTCAACCATGTCCAGTCTACCAATAAGCTCACCAAAGGCATTCTTCATTTCTGTTAGTGTTTTTGTATTCACCATTTCCTTTTGATTCTTTTTTAGGATTTCCATCTGTCTGCTTCCATTGTTCATCTGTTCTTACATGCTGTCTATTTTATCTGTCAGAGCTGTTAGCATATAAATCATAGTTTTAAATTCCTGATCTGATAATTCTAACATCTCTGCCATGTCTAGTTCTGATGATAGCTCTATTTCTTCAAATTGTGTTTTTAGCCTTTTGGTATACCTTGTAATTTTCTTGATAGCTGGACATAATGTACTGGGTAAAAAGAACTGCTATAAATAGGCCTTTAGTAATGCGGTGAGGTGGGGCATGGCAGTGTAGGGGAAATATTCTCTGGTCCAATGATTAGGTCCCAAGTCTTCAGTGAGTCTGTGCCTCTGCGCTGTGAACTTCACAGCCATTTCTACCCTCACCCCTTAGGTGGGACAGGATGGCTAGAGTGAGCTGGAGTGGGGTATTTCCCTTCTCCCACACGCAAAGCTTGAGCTGGTTACAGTTGGGTACTTCCATTCCCCAGGTCAGTTAGGTTCTCATAGTATATCCCAGCAGGGTTAGGCTCCACTTAACTAGTTTGTCCTGAGAGCAGGCCTTGTTAAGGACAGAGTGCTCTAACATATTTCAGGATGGTTCTTTTCCCCTCCCCTTGCTAAGAGCCCAAGGCAATTTTTCTCTAATATTTACTGTGGGAATCTGGTTGAGCTCCTAAAGGTAAATTTCACAGTATTGTGGGGGCGCCCTATGACTGGGTCCTCCTGGAGTTTTTAGCTCTCGGAGTTGTCTGCACTGAACCTCCCACAATTCATCAGTTACAGTTCAGGTTTTCTTACCTCGACACTGATTCCCAAGGCATCTTCTGCTTGTGAGCCTCTGCTCCTCTTAGCCGTGACTCCCTGCATTTGCCTGCGTTTCCAATCTTGGAGGCAGCAGTTTGCCCTGTGTTCTGCCTTTTCATGGATTCAAGACGAGTTGTTGGTTTTTTCAACCTGTTCAGCTTTTTACTTGTTAGGATGGAGTGGTGGCTGCTAAGCTCCTTGCATGTGGAACCAGAAACCCGCAATTTTGAACAATTTTATTTTAATCTAATTTATTACAGTAAGTCTTAAGTTAATGATCCTGGTCTTCACCCTTTTCTTATCTCACCAACCCTATCCTCATCCCCCTTTCTCCCAGCCCTATCTTATTTCTTCCACTCATTCTGTAGATCCTCACTTAAATATCTCTTTTTCCAAGACGCTTTCCCTGACCTTCTGAAATAACTAAGTCCCCAAACTGAATATCCCTTCAGCACTCTGTGCTTACCATATCATAACATTCATTTCCACTTTCAGGACTTGTTTTTCCCTGATGAACTCTCAGTTTCTGGTTCATTGCCTGGGTCCACTGTCAAGCATAACATTTGATGCTTACTAGGATCTGTATTGTTTTTGTTGACTGGATAAGTAAGAAGAGCATTCATGAATTTCAGATGTATTATACATTACTGGCTTTTGCTTAATATTAATAGTAGTACTGACCAAAGCAGAATTTTAAGGGATATGGTTATCTTACAGTTTTTCTAAAGCATGTTTTAAATGTCAGTAGTTAAAGCTAAGAAGTACATTAAATATTATACTTTTGATACAGTACATTTATATGTACATTATATATATATGAGTTTGTTTGTTTTTTCAGGATGCAGAAGAATACACAGATTTGCCAGTAAGACACAATGAAGATCATATGAACAGCGAACTGGCAAAATGTCTTCCTTTGGAATCAAATCCTCATTCATTTGACAGCCCTCACACCAAAGCTCATCTCCTACTGCAGGCACATCTCAGCCGAACCATGCTGCCCTGCCCAGATTATGACACTGATACCAAAACAGTGTTGGACCAAGCTCTCAGAGTATGTCAGGTATGAAAGTCATTTCTAATTACCTACATTTTCTCCCATTCTTTCTGTTTTTTTTCTTTTTGAATAAAATATACTTGCATTTAAAGATTTTTATTGTAGCATTGTCGAGAAAAAAGCTGGTGACTCAAATTAAGGATTTTTGAAGGAAAAGCAAATATAAATGCAGTAAGATAACAATTTTAGTCATCCATTCAATCAAAATTTACTGAAGGTAAACTAAGTGCCAGGTACTTTGCTAGGTTCTCAGCATACAGCAGTGAACAAGACAGAAGAGAACCTGCTGTAATGGGCTTTCACTAGAGATGGCGAAGACAGACAATTAAAAATATAAGTCAAGTGGTGATCACTGCTATTTTAAAATAATAATAAAGCATAATAAAGGATATATGGAGAAAGATGGAGGGTGCCATTTGGTACTATTTTTTAATGTGGTATTCTGGGACTGTCTTTCTTATGAGGTGACATTTAAGAAACAAAAGAAGGGAGTGAGCTGTAGGGTTATTCCAAACACTAAGAAGAGCTAGTGCCAGGATTCATGTAGGAACTTACAAGGTATATTCAAGAAAAACTAAGGCGGCCATTGTAAAAATGATGAAAAGGTGTGGGTAGAAATGAGGTCAGAGAGGGGTGGGAGTGGAGATTATAGATAAAATGGGGTCAGGTCACATAGGGAGTTTGTAAAACCATGCTAAGCCTTTTGGATTTTATTCTGAATGAGAGAGAAGCTGTAGAGCAGTGGTTCACTAATGGTTATTATGGTGGCTATATCTATGATTATTTACTGTATTAATGAAAATGGAAACATTCTCAAATATTTATTACTTCATTTAAAAATAACACTAATATACCCATTATTATGTAATGATTTTTCATGAAAAATAACTATTTTCCAAAACAATTAGTGAGAACTGTAATAGCATTTTATATTTTTGCAAGTATCTTTCATGTCTAGCTTAATAGAAGTCAGCTAAATTCGTTTAGCACCTTTTGCAAGCAGTCTCTTACAATATGGTGTTTTAATTGAAGTATATGAAGGAAATCCAGCCTCACTGAGATATGTAGTTTAAAGAAGGAAGAGTATTTTTATAGCCTTTTCAGAAAATTGTAGATATTCTCTGATACTATACAAAACCTTGACATGTTATATTCCTTAGTTAGTTGCAATGTGGAATCTGAAACCGTATCAATGAACTTTATACCTTGAAAGCTGTAAGGCTAGGCAAGAAATGATTGTGGCTGGACCAGGTTGGTATGGGTGAGACTGGTGAAAATTGGTTGGGTCCTGTATATTTTTTTAAGGAGAATCTGCTAATGGATTGGACAAGGGTTTTTAGGGAGAGCAAGGAGCCAAAGATGATTGATTCCAAAGCTTTTCTCCAGAGCAAGTGGAAAGCTGGAGCTGCCATTTGCTGGGAGATGACTGTGAGAGGAGCAGGGTGGGAGAAGCACACCTAAAGGATTGAGCTTATAAGAGATTTTGATTTACTACATTATGGCTTTTTGGACATTTATATATAAAAAACAATTTTTAAGATTTTCGAAAGACTGATGTTTTTAAAGGTAGAATAAATGAGTCTGTGAAGATTTGTTTATAGGCATTTGCAAAATTAAAGACTTAGAAATAACCGAAGCATCTTTCAGGTTATAGAACACTGTCAAATATTACAATTCCATTTATTAATTCTGTATCTGTGTAGAATATATACATAAATATATGAAAATATATCTAGAGAGAAGATCCAGAATAGTATTGACCAAAAGATTAAGTAGCCGTCTCTGTGTAGCAGCATTTGGGATGATTTTTAATTTCTTCTTTATGCTTTTCTGAAATGTTCGAATGTTTTCAAATGAGCTGATAACAATTTTATGATCAGAAAAAAAACGCTTAATTTTATTATTTAAAAGAATAGGTCTGTTTCATAAAATAGAGTATGCACAAACTATCAGGAATTAGAAGGGAAATAAGGCCATAATAAACAAGTAAATTATTTTTACACCTTTTTTGTAACTAACATTTGGTTTATCTCTCTAGGAAGATGGTTTGCCACTCCTTATTAGTCACACTTTATAAACGAAGGTTAAAGTTCCTTAAGTTTTAGCTGTGGCCCTGGATACTCATTTGTGTTTCCTCTAGCTATTTTTTCCCCCTCAAACACTGACCTGTTAATGAACTCAGGGGTCAGGAAGGGTTGGAGAGATGTTGCAGGAGGAATTAAATTTTTATACTTACAGGTATACTTAATAGGTGTACATATTTATATCATATATAAAAGTTACAATGTATATCAACTCATGCATACCTTTTCACCACTCAGTTAATAATGATTCAAAGGCTATATAATAATAGAAATTAGCTGTTTCACAAGAAGTCTATTTCTAAATTTATTGTAAGGGAAAAGGATTCAATCAGGTACTTTAGCCTCTATTTCAATATTATGTACAGTTTCGTGGATATTTATATTTCTTGACTTTTTTTACTCCTTCTAAATAACATCTAAAGAGAAATAGTTTTCACTTTAATTATAAAAGTAATACACTTCATTGTAGAAATTTGGAAAAACAGTGTATTAAAATTAAAGTCATTCATAGTAATTATATCTTCACCCCCATCAATGAGGCTCTTTTTTTATTAATGAATTTATTTTAATTCAAAAAATTTTTTTAATTTTTTTATTTTGAAATAACTTCAGACATAAAAAGTTTGTAAAAATAGTACAATGAAATTTCCATATATCTTTCACCCAGCCTCCCCTAATGTTAACATCTTGCCTCAGTACTGATCCAATCCTGTTAAGTAATCTACAGACCTCATTCCAGTTTTGTCCATTTGGATTTTATCCCACTAGTGCCTTTCTCTGTTCCAGGATCCAGTCCAGGATCCCACATTGGATTTAGCTGTCATGTCCGCTTTAGTCTCCTTGACTTTCAGGACGTTGGCACTTGTGAGGAATATTGGCCAGGTATCTTATAGAGCTATCCCTCAGTTTGGGTTTGCCTGATATCCCCTCATAATTACACTGAAATTATATATTACTGGCAAGAATACCATAGAAGTGATGTTTTGTCCTCTCGGTGTATCATATCAGGAGACTTGTGACATGGTTGTGTGTTATTACCAGGGATGTTAACTTTGTACACTTGAGGTGGTGTCTGCCAGGTTTCTCCACTGTAAAATTACTTTTTTTCCTTTTGTAACTGATATGTTGTGGTGATATACTTTGAGATTATGCAGTTATCCTGTTTCTCATCATATTTTCCTACATTATTTTCATCATCCATTGGTGACTTTTGCCTGAAACAATTATTACTACTGTGATTTTCTATTTCCATCATTCCCAGAATTTCTGTTTTCCTCCATTTATTTATTTACTTTATTTGTTTATTTATTTATTTATTTATAAGTATAGGCTCACGAGTGTTTGTTTTTATTAGAGAGTGGTTTTAGAGACTAAAATCTGGGTGCTTGTTGACTCCATCACTACCTGGGTATTATTGCCTCTGGCCCCCTCAGTGGGCAAAGCTAGGAAATATAAGTATGTATACATAGACATCTATATCTATTTGTATATCTACTTAGCTGTGTGGGGGAGGGGTATGTGGAAAACATTTGTATTCATAAAACCATGAGTTCATTCTAATACCTCCAATTCCAGCTTAACACCAAGGGTTCATTCTAGCCTTCCCCTTTTTTAAATTGAAACTCTTTTCTCCACCCATGAGAAACTTGGCTCTCATTAATCAAAATATGTTTACTTAATTCCTCCATTCTAGCATACTCCTGATGTAGTTTTATAATGACTAATGCTTACTCCTGCAAAAAAACAAGTTTACTAACTACAGTAGTTGTGTATAGTTCTTTTTTGTCCTTGGAGGCTCAGAGTTTCTTTTTCTTTTTGCATTTACACAAAAACACACTTACTCTCACTTTCTTCCTTTGCACATTTTTATCATGTTATTTTCTAACCTTTTTTAACTTAATAATTTACAACATTAAATATTCTTCTCAAGCATATTTTCTAATGGATGCACTATATTTCTTCATAAGAAGGTCATAGTTTACTTAATTAGTTCCCTGTTGTCAGACATTGTGTGTGCAGTTTTCCTTTAGTGTAAATTATAACATTAGTTATGCTTATAAATATGGATTTGGCTTTTCAGAAGCCACCTGGAAAGAAACTTAGTTGTAAAGAGATGGCAACCAGCTTCATATCCTAAATCCTCTCATTCCTGCAGTTTCTTTGTAAGACTGTGATAAAAGTAACAAGTCAGGAAGAGGAAAGAATATTAGGGTTGCTAATGGAAAATCTGGGGGGGAAGTCATGACTTAATAAAATTTTCCATGACTGAGTGACAGTTTTCATCATTGTACCCTATTGTTCTCATTTGATACATGGATACTGTTGGCCTAGAAAGCATTGGTTCAGGCAGTTTTCCAAGCTGCAGTCCTGCTGGCTGATTGAAAATTATACTACTGCCCTCATGGGACATCAGCATGACCTTGTGTTCTGTGTATGGGACTCGGTGCCACCAGCTCTTACTATAAATTCAGCTCTGCTCCTTAGAGCCTTAGTATAAGGCCTTAGGCAAGTCACTGAACCCCTGCTGTCTGAGTAAAAATAACACCTTACAAGAGTGGGACATTAGTTAATATTTATAAAGTAAACAATGATTTGAGGACTCGAACTAGGTCTATCTTAGTCTCCTCATTCTGAGTAATTCTTTTACTTCCTTGCTTTTTCATGGTCATTTAACTCTAAATTTTTTACTCCCTTTAATTTATAGAAATGTACCTTTTACATGAGCTGCCATTTAGATTATGAAAACTCTGTATGACTACCCGTGTCCTGGGGAATCTTTTACAAAAGAAAAACATAGTTGTTGTAGTAGTATTCACTCTGGCTTGAGGTCAGAATGCACAGTATAGCCTGCCTTCTCTTCTTGTACCCATTTGAAATTACGTATCAAGGTCATTTGTGTCATTTTTGGGTTTAAGGTGTTTTTGTCATGGTTCTTAATATTTTACTGTTACTAGCATTTCTATCTCCATCCCACCCAACAAAAATAAGAGTAAAAATTTCTGTACATATCTCAAATTTATTAAACCTGCTTAAAATACACTAGTTTATAAATTGAGAAATTATGGAATTGATTATTCTTGCCATTAGTCTTTGAGATCCTCTTCTTGATTACGTTAACTCTAAAATATATTTGTAATATGTAGTAAATGATGTGACATATTTTGTGTGCCAGATGTACCCAAGGAAAACTTTATGTTAGCTTTTATGGGGAAATGATAAATAAGAAATAGCAAAAATTAAAGTGACTTGCCTAAATTTTTCAAATTCGATGGCAAAGTCAGAATGGATGAAAAGTGTCTGGTGTTTTGATTAGCCCCACACTGTTTTTTTGATCAAGGGACAAAGAAATTGGTTTTCAAAGAAGTCAAATAACTTAGTTAAAAGGTGATCTTTTGAGGCAGTCCATGCTGAAACCAAATGGAGATAGCAGGACTTTAAATCCTGCTCTGATAGCTCTGATCTTTTCTAAGAAGTGCCCTAAGTCTTTACATTAAAATCATCTTCGTTTAAGTGAAAAATAATTAAATACCAAGCCAAATAGTATAAGAGTACAGGTTTATATCTTAGCCACGCCCACTACCTCCTCTGTGGTATCTACAGCAAAACTGCCCAGTAACTGGACACTTTCAGATGTTTAAGGAAAAAAGGGAAACCATGGCTCGAGGAGCTGACTCAGTGATCTGAGGACCAAAGGGCTGTGTGATTCAAAGTGTAATTGTGCTGTCAGTTTGCTGGGTTAATTCTGGAAAGTTGCTTTCAGATATAGTAGAGACCATATTTACCCTTCAGCTAATGCTATCTACCCTGCAGCCTAAGTTTAATAGATCAAAACATCTGTGTGCACAGTAATACCTCTTAACGACTACAAGATACACCTCATGAAAGGAGAACACACACACACACAGAAATATGACAGTGTAGATTGATTAGAAAGATCTCTGGAAACCTATGCTTCCAAATTGAAATTGGAATTAATGTATATTAAATACCAGATCCAACCAGAATATTTGGAGAACTGCATACCATCCCTGTACTCCACACCAAAAAATTGCTATTTAATGATGGTCCATAAGGCAGGCCATCATTAACAGTGGTGCTGGTGAACATTTATTAAGGATTTTCTTTGTACCAGGCTCTGTTCTACTTGCTTCGCATTGCATAGACTCATTTGCCCTAATAATCCAAGGAATCAGTACAATTATTATCCTTATTTTACAGATGAAGAATAAGTAACTTTCCCAAGATCATAGCAGAAAGAAAAATAGTTTTCAGTATAGGTTGGATATATAATAAAAGTTTATCTTACAGGGTTCCCTTTGCCCTGTAAAGGTGGATCTAAAAATTGTACTCATGGCCTAGTCGGATTTATTTTAAAATGTGAGAACTTCACAAGAATTTCTACATTTTTTTAGACCAAGAATTCCCACTAGAACATGAATAATATTTTTTAATTAATCCCTTCTTTTCAATGTATACTCAAGTCACCTCCTTTTAATTACTCTAGTTCCCTTTCAACAGTCTGCCTATAATTACTTTAACCAGTTTCCAAGAGGGACTTGTTAATATGACTGATATTTGTAATTGCTTTATTATATCACTCTATAGTGTCCAGTTGATATGTTTTTTGTTTCAGCTGCTTATGATCCTTCTCGAGGTTTTTATATCATGCTAGGTAATGCAGTGAATTAGCCATTTACTTCCTCAGAGTCTCCCCTAAAACTACAATAATTGGAAATAATGGGGGAAAGATCAGATTGCTGATACAACCACAGGAAGAAAAAGGAATGCCATAATAATTATAAGATGCTCCTAATAATAAGTAGTGATGCACACTATAATGACTGTGCTTAGGTTTACTATTACAACACACATAACACACATTTTATGCTCCTCTTTCATTCTTCACCGTTTTCCTTCTCTGCTTAGGTTAGGTTTTTGGCTTCTTTCACTGGGTAACCACCACCACCACCACTAGCAGGGCTCCCCTGGAGGCAGCTTTTGTCCATCCCCCTGGTCCTTTTTGAAAAACTTCAAACGTCTAGTAACAATAGGCAATCTCAGAGATTCCCTATCCCAAGATACAGAACTACCAATTCCCCTAAAAGATAACAGACATCTCCTCTTTACTATTGAGGGAGTGTGAAGTTCTGTATTCTGTATACCAAGGCACTTGTTTATATAGATTGAATTCATGTTCCATTGCACTAATGGAAGTAGGCAAAAGGTAAACCAGGAGACTGGCTTTGAAAATAATTTAGGTGATTCAATGCCTGAAAGGAAGACCTTTAAGGAGCTATGTTCTGATGGGTAAGTTTCCATTGTTTCATAAATTCTTGCATCTGACTTTAATATAGGAGCTGTCATTTTACATCATTTTCTTTAAGGCCCAAGTTTTTTTTGAACAACTAAGTTTCCAGCCTTTCTTCTCTTTCACACGAGACAATATGTAACTCATACACCACTCAAATTAATGTTATCATGTTCCAATAGGATTTGTCAATTGTCACAAAAGGTGCTTGTCAAAAAATAACTTTAATAAGCTGCATAAATAGAGAAAGGGGGGAAATGTATGAACTGGTATGCTTTCCTCTATTCAGAAAACCCTCTTAAATTTACAAAACTGAATTCCTAAATGTTTATTGGTTGGGTTGTTGTTTAGTCCAAACTTCAAAACAATAATTTGACCTCTTTATCTCTCTAACAGTTTCTGATAAAGTATATTACATTTCAAATAACTAGTATCATATATTTTCTATAACCCACAGCTATTCTGAAAACACATTGTGTCTTCAAACTATTTTTTTAAGTATTTTAATCAATAAACTTAAGATGTGAATGTATACATATATTGGAGTCTGAGAATAGAAAAGAGTAGGATAATGGAAGCAAAAGATACAATTATATGAATATTTTTTATTGATCTGGTTATTTTAACAGAGATACTTTGACTATAGCTGAGTCTATATTTCTATTAACAAATGATCCCCATTTTTAGTGGATTAAAAAGCTAGAAATATTTGATGATACCAGGAGATAGAACTGCCATGGAGCAAGGCTAACATAACCTTTGAGGAGTATTTACCTATGGATGCACTAAGCACAGGCTCAGTGGGCTATAAATTAAATGTATTGAAGAATGTCAGTGTCAATTAGATGAACAAGTTCTAGAATCATAGAGTCAAATACAGTTAGCAGTGAAAATAGTCCAGGTGGTGCCGAGCTTAACAAAAGAAGTACTTGGTCAAATCCTTAATCCAATACTTGTAAGAAATGTTTTGATGTAACAATGGTAGATAAAATCTCCTGTATATTCTTAGTAGAATCCTTTCACATTTTTTAGATGCTTATAATTATTATGATTAGATCAAATGAAAAGCTTATCTTTAAGTGGACAGTACAGCACAACAGGCTTCAGAAAGCTTCTTCAAATCATTTTGAGAAAAAGATGGAAGGATGATAAATAAATAATTTTAGACTTCCAAAATTGGATTATACATAATTAGTAATCTACAAAGAGTTCATTTCTGAAACTGAAGTCTTTAAAGGATCCTAAGATGAAAATTACACTATTAAGTTTTAAACATATCTTTTATATTTTTATGGGTATGTTTCAAGGAATATTAATACTATGAGCATACATTTGGGGGATTCTGATTCATATTCAAAATATGCTGGAACCTTATCAATAACTATTTATAGTGTCACTGACTGTTAAGGTGACTTGGGCATAATTCTTGGCACATAATAGTTCTCAGTATATCATGGGTGAATGGAATGAATAAATATTTCACTTTTTCCTTTCTAGTTCTTTCTTAAGAGAGGATTGAAAAGGGAGATTTACTGTATGTGGATTCTCACAATGTTTTTAAAATTATCTGCCAAATCTGAATTGTCTACTAACAAATGTAGTCTGTTTGTTGTAAACATTCATGTGACCTTATCAAATTCATAAAGACAGGGAAGTCTAATTCAGGCTGCTTTCCTGGCAAGACTGCCAGGAGCTCATATCTTGCCATAGAAGCCTAGTGAGGTTTCATTAATGGATGTCTATTTCAAAACAAATAATTTTAAATGAACTTAATCCTGAGTGATTATTCTTCCAGATGCAAAGATCTGCACTATGGTGCAGAATCATCATCCAGCTAGTGCTTATTTTATCCTGTATCAAAGTTATTACATTTTAATTCCACAATAGAACACCCAAAACACCTAAAACAAAGCGCCATTCCCCACTACAGACGCAACACAGAGCTAATGCATTTAGCATTTCCAAAACTAACACAAATGTGTGGATTTTGAGGTGTAAAACACCTTCATTACTCTTGTGGATTTACAGGTGATCTCCCTTCAAGGACTATAATATAATTTGGAAGGCTATTTCCCCCTGGATGACTCTACCTGTAAGCCTTTGAATGACAATTTGGTGCTGGTTTATTGATGATATGATGCTATTTTGAAGGATCCTTCTACCTCCAGCTCTTCTCCTCATACCCACATAACAACCCTTTTCCCGGTTGGGGCTGTAGGAAATGAGTAATGCTTAACCCATTTGTGTGATCAATTCACTTAAGCAGCTACTGTGAAATGTTAATCACAACTTTAATTTGTACTGCATTAGCATTTTGATTAACTTGTAGGCTTGCTAGCACACTTGAAGCGCTTTTACTCATAGTTACAGCTCGGAAATGACTTTTTGATTAATTAAGTTTGTTAGACAGCAGCTGAGCTTCCTGAATGCTAACCTTCTCGGGGTAAAAGTTCAGGAGAAAGTTACTGTGAACAACTGTTGCTATTGAAAAAGATTCTTGTAAATGTACTTATAGCATTTTAATTATTGGCAAAATATTGTATCATTACTTGCAGCTGACCTGAACCTTTAAAGGAGTGTGCCTTTCTGTCAAGAAAGCTTTTCTTCAGGTTTTCCCATCATTGTAAAACTTCTGGGAGCTCTTGAACTAAATAGTGCAGTTTCTAGCAGATGTCTAACAACTAATGTTTTAACAGGCTGCCTAGGATGAATTTCCATAGTTTCTTTTTCAAGTAAACTGTGTTTTAGAATAGTTTTAGACTTATAGAAAAGTTACAAAGATAGTACAGAGATTTCCTGTATATTCCACACTCAGTTTTCCTCTGTAATTAACATCTCACATCAATATGGTACATTTGTCACAATTAATGAAACTTTATTGATATATTATGATTGATTAACTAAAGTCCATACTTATTCAGAATTCTTTAGTTTACTTAATGTCCTTTTTCTATTCTAGGATTCCATTCAGGACACCACATTACATTTAGTTGTCATGTCTCCTTAGGCTCCTCTTGGCTGTGAGTTTCTCACACTTTCATTGTTTTTGATCTTTCCATAGAATTTTGCACTTTCATGATGTTCCATAAGTAACAACTTGGTTTCTATAAATTAATGAAAATTTTTTTCTCATTCTGGACTAAATAAGTCTTTCTCTTCAACTCTGACCATGTATTATATTTATGTCATTTCATTTGAACAAATGTAGCAACATTTTCTAGCCATTTCAACCTTCCTCATGACCGTATTTTCATGTGGTTTTTGCAGTCCCTACACTGTCACTAGATACGTTAGAATGACTATCAGGAGATGTGAGGAAAAGTAGAAAGTTTCCTTGAAGAGGAGAAAGGCTAAAGGGAGGAAGAAGAGAGAATGCAGGTCATCAGAATGCTGAGAGGGAGCAGAGAGGCTGGATCATCTCTGTCCGCTCCATATGTTCACCCTACAGCCACAGCTGGAAGACACTGAAGACTAAATTCACAGACTTTGCAAACTGAAGTTTAGAAAGTTTTTAACAATGGATCTTAAAGCTACATCTCATTATGAATCTGTTAACATGCCTCTTGATGCACATTGAAAATGATAGTTTTTCTTTTAGTGACCTAAGCCAGTGTTGCTATTTCCTTGCAGCGAACTTGACTTAATTCAGTCACAGTAATTTGGATTATTTAAACCCAGAATTCACTTATGTTTCAAAAGATATTTAATGCCTGCATATCAAATATTAAGATGTAGTTTTATAACCAAGTGGTGGATTAAAATTTATTTTGAAAATTTAGGTTTTCAAAAATCCTGTTGACAGAATTTGTTCAGAGACAATAATCAGTTAAATGCATAAAACTTTTGTCTGGAGTCTTCATTTTTCTGTTAGGTAGGGAAAAAAAGGATAGATGTAAACCACTTTAAATCCTCCTTGAAATAAGACAGGGTATATGTAAATCATTCAGAGGTTGTGGAATATAGTGTGATGAGCACAGAAAATGAAATTAGAAAACCAAGATCAAGTCTTAACTTACCACTTTTCACCATTGCAATTACAGTCACTGGACTTATGTGAGTTTCAGTTTTCCCATCTGCGAAAAGGAGACTACTAATGTCTGCCTCATACTTGGTATTAAGAGCTATTTACAAAAATATTTTATAGTCTACACACTACTGTACAAATATTTTCATCACACTACATGTGCATACTGTCTGTACAGTTTGTATATATTTCACTGCTACTTTTCACAATAATTAAATGAAATGTATTTGATACAAAACATAGATATATTGTCAAGCTTGCATTTTTAAGTATAATCTATAGTAGCAGAAAACAAAGGAAGATATCTGTAGATTTGGATAAGTCTATCCTTTGCAGAAATAGTTAACATTACTATGAAATGTGGTTGAATTTAAATGCCAAGACCCAGCTTGATATGCTTAGGGAATTCTTGAAACCGATTCAAAATAAGTTTTGAGGACATGAGGTGTATTCAAGTCAAAAAGTATGCCGTTGGCTTCAGGACCCTTACAGCCTAAAAATTCTCTTCCAGAGAGTGTCCATTCTCTGAACTCTAGTTCATTTTGATTGTGGGGATGAGGGGCAGGTTGTTTCTGGTGGGGGTAGTGGTGGTGGTTTTACCTTTGCACAAAGCCGGGTCCTTGAGTTTGCCCTGTGAGTTCCACATGAGGATGAGGTCTGGGCTGTGTATAGTATGTGTACCCCTCTTTGTTTTTGCCTCTCCCTCTCTCCTCACCCATCTCGTCTCTCCTTTCTTTCTCTCTCCTTCCCTCTGTTGCTCTCAGTCAGACATAAGCAGACACAAACACCACCTCATTTCTACATTCCCTGTGAAACTCCTGAGCTGACTCATCCTTCCTGTTTTTCCAATAATCAACGTCTACCTACCTCCTCAGAGCTCTCCAATCTTTCTTCTCAGATTCCTCCTTCTTTTACCCGTGTATGTTTTACTTTGTGTCTGTAAGATTCCTTTTTCATCTGTGTTCCTAAGTCTGGATCTCTTTCCCCACCTTCCTCAAACCCCAGTTCACAGCCTTCAGCTTCATTCCAGCTCCTGCGATCACCAGAGTGGCTTCAGCAGATGACCTTTTCAACACTGTAATCGCATGCATCCCAAACTTCTCTGCTCTAATCATTACTATATCCACACCACTTTTGCCATCACCCCCATGGTATCACCCTCTGACTCTTCTCTCTCACCTCACTTCTTTACCTATCAGCTTGACTGAATGTTTGTTACTCATCATCCGGGCATCTCTCCTCCCCTCCCTGATCCCTCGGTCCAGTCCTCAGTCCCCTGTGACTTCACTTGTCACTGGCCCTAGAGTTGTCCATTTCAACAATGATGTCACCAGTAACCTAAAATCTCAACATCCGAATTCTCTGCTTTCACACCCAGATTAATCCTACTCATTATTGTCGGAAACAATCACAAAACATTTCTAATTATTTCTACAATTTCTACTTGTTTCTAATAATTTCTATAATTATTATTTCAAAGTCATGCTGTTGAGACTCAACACTGCTCTGGTTTTTATTCACATCACTAATTCCCCCAGTACTTACTCCGAACCTTTTCATGCTCCTTTACAGTGCTTTTTCCCAGGAGGAGGCATCACCTCCAACTCGCAGAGGTGACTGAGACCCTGTGATAGGGGTGCTGTCAATTTCCATTCTCTTCCTTCAGAGCTTCCCTCTCTCCAGTGAATTTGTGTGAGGTCTCAGTGACCTGCTGAAGCCTCTCTTCTCTGTGAGGCCCTTGCTCACACGCCCCGGCAGTGGAACCCTCTTCTGATCCCAAGAGGGTCTTTTCTCTCTGCATCTTACTCTGTGCCTACTGTAGACTGCCTTCTTTTTTGACTTAGGCTTTTCTGCCCCTAACTCCAAGGGTGTTACAGTCCATCTGGAAAGATAGAAAGTGAACTTTATAAAAACAAACAACACTATAGTGTGAGTATATTGGCATTTTATTGATGAAAGATTAAAGTTTACAGAAGATAGACACAAGCCTAATCAAACTCCTTGGTTTTTAAAATTTTTTAGATGAGAAAAACAAATACCATTAAGTCATTTGCCTCAGGTCTTATGGTTAATTTAAAGGCACAAGCCTCTAACCTCTGAGGCCAAACCTCTTTCTAGTATACCACACCATCTTCAAACCAGTATCAATTGTTCATGAATTATACATCTGTTTATACCTCATCCAAACTTATTGTTTGCTTTAAACATTGTGTTGTCAGGAAACCTTCTCAAAGTCTCATTTTCTCGTAGCACATTCATCAAGGAATCTTCTGTTCTAATCTAGGACCCGATGGAATTCCACACACTCTCCTCTCATCCTGAACTTTATAGGCAGAGTCCTATGCTGGTTAAAAGCAAGCACTTTGGGGCTTCCTTGGTGGCACAGTGGTTGAGAATCTGCCTGCCAATGCAGGGGACACGGGTTCGAGCCCTGGTCTGGGAAGATCCCACATGCCGCAGAGCAACTAGCCCCGTGAGCCACAAATACTGAGCCTGCGCGTCTGGAGCCTGTGCTCCGCAACGAGAGGCCACGATAGTGAGAGGCCCGCGCACCGCGATGAGGAGTGGCCCCCACTTGCCGCAACTAGAGAAAGCCCTCACACAGAAACGAAGAGCCAACACAGCCATAAATAGATGAATAAATAAATAAATAAAAATTAAAAAAAAAAAAAAGCAAGCACTTTGGAGTCAAGCTCCCCAGAATTTGAATCCCAGCTGTACCAATTAACCAGAGCTATGCAGCTTTAGGTATATTTTTTTCCCTCTCTGAGCCACAATGTCTTCATCTGTACAATGGGTTTTCGTTCAGTAACTTTCATAAGATGGTTATCAGAGTATCCGACAAATAGTACATGCTTCACAAATGACCACTGTGAGCAGTTATTTCAGTAGTGCCCTTAGAGTCCCTTACATGCTCTTACCCCTTTGTTCTTTCCTGCGTTTCCTCATCTTATCTCCAGGTAACTGCCACTCTGCTATCCTCACCTCTGCCCCAAAGATGCTCATTTTAACTGTTGTGGCTGCCCTCTTTGTGCCCAGGATTTCTGAGTCCACATCCCGAGCCCATACGCTCTCTCCAGAGCTCATTTATACCTGGGCTTCTCACCTGGCTTCATAGTGGCACCTCGGTTAAAATGCATTCAAAACCACCCTCATTGCCTGCTTTCCTATAAATAAATGACAACCCCACAGTTTCTGTTAATTATGGTAAGGTTTTATTTGTGGTGTAACTTCATAAATCAGTGCAATGCTAGGAATCATATTTCCACTCTCACAGCCGGAAATGACAAAGAATTCTGAGTCAGCAATCTAATTGAAGTTGACTTTAACTTAGTAGGAGAAAGTCTCACACGTGGAGTCAGCCTCCACCCATTTGTTCCCATAGACTTAGAATCATCCTAGCTTTGTCTGATAGGTAGCATGCCCAGTAGAAGATGGGTAAGAGGTAAAGGGGGATTCAACATTTGCCTAACATTAATGCTAAGGTGGAAGAATGTGCAGAGTTTTTTCTCCTCGGTGTACTAAAGCAACCTTTTGTTGTTTGAGTATTAAATCTCTGTAAGGAACTTTGAGGTGTCTTGGGGAACTGAGCCATGATCTCCAGCTGTTACCAAAGCCAGCCCCATTCTAAGGAGGAGCATATACCTATTAGTTCTTTTTTTTTAAATACAATTTTTAAAGGTTACACTGCATTTACAGTTATTACAAAGTATTGTCTGTATTCCCCGTGTTGTACAATATATCCTGGTAGCCTGTCTCACACCCAGTAGTTTGTACCTCCCACTCTCCCACCCCTGTATTGCCTGCCCACTGGTAACCACTAGTTTGTTCTCTATATGGGTGAGCCTGCTTCCTTTTGGTTATATTCACTAGATTGTTATATTTTTTAGATTCCACATATAAGTGGTATCATACAGTATTTGTCTTTCTCTGACTTATTTTCATTAGCGTAATGCCCTCCAAGTGTATCCATCTCACTGCAAATGGCAAAATTTCATTCTTTTTTATGGCTGAGTAGTATTCCATTGTGTATATATACACCACATCTTCCTTATCTGTTCATCTGTCGATGGACACTTAGGTCACTTCTGTATCTTGGCAGTTGTAAATAATGCTGCTGTGAACATTGGGATGTATGTATCTTCCGAATTAGTGTTTTCATTTTCTTTGGATATATACCCAGGAGTGGGATTGCAAGATCATATATTAGTTCTATTTTCAGTTTGTTGAGGAACCTACGTACTGTTTTCCACAGAAGCTACACCAATTTACATTCTCACCGACAGTGCACGAGGGTTCCCTTTTCTCCGCATGCATTCTTGCCAACATCTATTTGTGGTCTTTTTGATGACAGCCATTTTGACAGGTGTGAGGTGATACCTCATTGTGGTTTTGATTTGCATTTCCCTGATGATTAGAGATGTTGAGCATCCTCTCATGTGCCACTTGGCCCTTTGCATTTCCTTTTTGGAAAAATATCCATTCAGTTCTTCTGACCATTTTTTAATTGGTTGTTTCTTTTTTTGATGATGAGTTGTATGAGCTGTTTCTGTATGTTGGATATTAACCCCTTATTGGTCACATCATTTCCAAATATCTCCTCCCATTCAGTAGCTTGCCTTTTCATTTTATCAGTGGTTTCCTTTGCTGTGCAAAAGCTTTTAAGTTTAATTAGCTCCCATTTGTTTATTTTTGCTTTTATTTCCTTTAGGAGGTGGATCCAAAAAAATATTGCTGCAATTTAAGTCAAAGTGTTCTGCCAGTGTTTTTTTTCTAGGAGTTTTATAGTATCCGGTCTTACATTTAGGTCTTTAATACATTTTGAGTTTATTTTTGTATATGGTGTTAGAGAATGTTCAAATTTCATTCTTTTACATGTAGCTATCCAGTTTTCGCAGCACCACTTATTGAAGAGACTGTCTTTTCTCCATTGTATATTCTTCCCCTCTTTGTCATAGATAAATTGACCATAAATTTGTGGGTTTATTTCTGGGTTCTCTATCCTATTCCATTGATCTATGTGTCTGTTTTTGTGCCAGTACCATACTGTCCCACCTGTTAGTTCTCATCTACCAGGAAGACTGCTGTAAAAGATAGTGAGACATAGGGAGGGCCTCCCTGGTGGCGCAGTGGTTAAGAGTCCGCCTGCCGATGCAGGGGATACGGGTTGGTGCCCCGGTCTGGGAGGATCCCATATGCCGCGGAGCGGCTGGGCCCGTGAGCCATGGCCGCTGGGCCTGCGCATCCGGAGCCTGTGCTCCGCAACGGGAGAGGCCACAACAGTGAGAGGCCCGCATACCGCAAAAAGAAAAAAAAAAAAAAAGATAGTGAGACATAGGGAGTCCTTCCTAGGCTCAGTCATACAGAGGTATGTCAGGGTGACCTGCCAGACCCTCAAACCCATTTACCTGGACCATCCCTTAGCCTTAGCCCCTTCAGGTACTTACCTGCATGGTGGCATGGACTTGTCCACTCAAACTGAGAACGAGGCCCATGTCCTCCAGTTTGGCCTGGGCTGCAGGGTCTGTCTTTGGCCTTATGTGTCCCCTGACTCTCTTGCAGTTGCTCACCTCTGCTGATGAACGGTTCTGCCCATTCCATGCATTTGCTCCCCACCTTACATGCCCTGCTCCTCGAATCCCTGTACTACTCAGTGCAGAAATCAACCCCCGATGGTCCAAAGAAGTCCCTCTGAGAAAGAATGAGTTGTTTTAGGGTGTTCTTTTCATCTCATCATAGAGGAACGTTAAAATAGGTACCTGTTTACTGAGATCTAATATTGAGGCCTAATAGATCTATACTGTTCCAGGCAGTATAGTAGATATCTTACATCGTACATCATCTCATTTTATCCTCATCACACCCCTATATGGACATATAACACCCTTCTATCCGTGAGCAATCTAGCGGTCATAGGGTTAGGTGATTTCCCAAAATTTACACATAGTAAGTGGGACAAAATTAGGGTTGAAACCTATGTCTGACATCAAAGCTTGTAATGTTTTCCTACGCTGTGCTGCCTTTGGCAGATGTGCAGTAACTTAGGTAGAATGTTTGTTATAATTATTGTAATTGGATGTTTACCAATATTCTTTAATAAATTGAATATTTCTTGAGTGCTGTGTGCTAGGGCTGCAGTTCCAAAGACTACTTCCAGAACCTTGCCATCAAGGAGTCTATATTTAATGGGCACATGTGTAAACAAAGATTCACTATAGGATAGTGGTGGCATGTGTCAAGATTAGCAGATACATAGGAAAAGAAGTGCCTACAGTCCATCAAGTAGCCTTCACAGGAAGAAGTAACATTTGAGCTCAACTTGAAGGCTGAATAGGAATTTCCCAGGTAGGCATGGTAGAGGGAGCAGGATTTATAAAAAGAGAACCTGCAGAGAGGAGCATTAACTTTTGTCCTCTACACAGCGTGGAGCCATTGAAGAAATTTAAGCAGAGGAATTACGTGATCAGTTTTACCTCTGTAAAAATGTACTGTGGTAACAATATAAAATATAGATTGAAGAAAAATTAGATGAGAATGAGGATAAAGGGATATTTATAATATTGCAGGTGAGAGTTGATGAGGGTCTGTGCTACGGCAGTGACAGGAAGGGGCAGAGAAAACAGGACCCACAAGGGAGTGGTTGGGCACAAGTGTGTGGCAACATTTTGTTCAGCACATTTAGGTAGTCACAACCTTCTCTCATCCTGGATTCTTTGTCTCCCTACCTGCCTTTTCTGGAAATTAAAACAAGATAAATAATAGTTTTCAATTCATAATACAGCCTTTTCATTTACTTCATGTAAGCAATCACTTTGCATGATTTTTTACGTTTCACATCTGGATCATACAAAGAAAGATTGTGGGGAACTCTCATAAATTTTATGAAATCTTTCAACTTCATCATGAAAACTTCAAAGTTAAAAACATATGGTCCGTCCATCCAGCTCTTCTAGTATGTGAGCTTGTGGTCTGGAATTTATTTCCAGTCAAGTTGTAATGTAAAAATCACAAGTAAAATCACCATAGTTACTCCACATTACAACTTCTGACATCATCATGATACTGCATTATTCATGAGGTATAATTACTCATTTCTCTTCCCTTACGGAGTTCGCGAGTTGTGACTTGTGAGCTAATACTTTTATTTTTGTCTGAGTAGTGTTCCTCGTGACCAGCTTGTCTCATATACTTCAAAGACAAAGTGTTTAAATCAGTTGTGCAGAGAAATAGGAAGAACAGAAGTGGACTTTCCCTAGATTTATAAACATATACCTTTGTACATGTACACACTTTCATATGCACACATACACATATACATACATATAAGTATATCTATTATACCAACCATTATGATGTACAATTAGTAGGCTCATGGGTGCTAAAGACCAATTTGACCATTCCGTCACGCTAACCATGGTATCCAGAGACGTGGATCCATTTCCCTGTAATGTGTGTAAAAAGACCACAGATTGGTTTAGCCAGATGTTTTTTAAACTATTTTACTTTTCCTAAATTAGAGAACTCTAAGTAGGAAATTCAAAACTTAGGAGGAAAATATGTCTGATTCAGTAGTACTAAGTAGTATGGCAAATCAATTTTACTAACATAATAGACCTTTAAGAACCATTTCTAAAAAGGTACTAATAGATTTTGTACAACATTTTATAAATATTTTACCATCAGTGAAACGGTAAAGTATCATTTTAGGCATTTACGAGGTACATCTGATTTCTCTTACCCTCATCTCTTCATTTCCCAAAACAAGAGAGTACACTCCTAAAACTGTATAAAGTAGCTGCCTTAGATCATGATATTAACTTATGTGTCTTTAAGTCAGCATTCACCAGAATCTAATGTAATTGAAATAGCTTTGCCTGTGTAAACTTCTCCTTTGTTTAAATAAGATTTCACTGTTTAGTTTTGCCTTAAGCAAATGCAGCCGTTTGTTTGTCCATAAAACATTGGATTAAATGTATAGACTAATATGAATAGCTTCTCATCCTTCCACATGTACCACTGGTCCTTCCCGCTTTTACTGTGTGGTATAGTATTTTCATTGAAAACCAAGGCTCTGCTTTTAGCCTGCTCTCTGGGGAAAATTAATTTTTGGCAAGAAGACTTCCTATCACCTTGCCATTATTGCTTTTAAATTTGGAAAAGACTACCTGAGATTTATGCTTTAAACGCGGCAACTAGTGCTCTTGATACAGTGGATTATAGAGGTATTTGCTCTCAAGGTACACTGAGTTTTTCTCTTTGTTTTATTACTAGGTGCCAATATTATCTGCTTATCTTTGCTGACCTAAAAAAGTTAAATATTTGGCGCTTTGTACGAAGTAATGTGCAAAAAATGCTGTGAGAGGTTCAGCGTGTTCCCTCCAATCCAACTGTAGTTTATTTTTTGGTTTCTATTTTAATTAATAGTAATTTAGAGGTATAATGCTTGGGGTTTTTTGTTTGTTTTTTTGTTAAGGCTATCATCATCAGACCCCCCACGGAGGGGGCAGGTGCCATGATATAACATATGCGTTCTCCCTGTTCAGGCAATGCTGGACGTGGCTGCACACCAGGGCTGGCTGGTGACTGTCCTGAACATCACCAACCTGGTGCAGATGGTGATCCAGGGGCGGTGGTTGAAAGACTCTTCTCTTCTTACGATACCACACATAGAAAACCACCATCTTCACATTTTCAGGTAAGTATTTTAATTTTTGATGTAATAGGGTTTTATTATTTCAAAAAATTATTTCCTTTACATGCATGTTCACTTGAATTTCATGTGGTGCCTAGAATACTGATTCTTTACAGTGAAAATGCCCGTGTTTCCCAGAGGGAGACATGGCCTAGCGACATAGCGTTCCCACTTGGAATTTGACCATTCGTCCCAAGCTGAACCACAGTTCATTTTAACCTTCTATTAAGTTGTTTTCCATTTGCAACATCAAATACATTTTCATGTTAACTGTGTTTATTCCTTTACAATATCAGCCTTCATTTTAAAAGATGTTATTAAAGTGCTTTGTGACCTAGAGCAAAATAAATTACCAATTTCTTTTATTGCAGAATAGATTTGAGGGATCAGAAATCTGTTGTCAAAAGTAAACTGTGCATCTGCAAAATGTCCAAAACTGAGCAGTTATATATACTAGCAGCTCAAGATATAACCTGCGTTTAAAAGAAGAGTTTATATTCCTGATAAAATTTTTCAATTCTTAGGTCCTATGTACATGGCTACATATATTTTAGCAAAGGAAAGAACAGTACATATTACAGGCAAGGTTGGCAGTGTTCAAATGAAAATGTTTCTTTCACACCAGTTGAGAGATACTTTGCAGCCAAAATATTGGTTCACAGTCATGTAAACAAGCAAAACTGTCTGGCTGTGCTTGCCATCATGCACCCTCTCCCTCTCATCAGCTGGACAAGGAGTGGCAGCCATTTGAGGCATCTAGAGACATACGCCAACCAGAACCTCAGGCACACATGGGGTCTCCTCAGGGAAGCCCCTCCATTTGACTGCAGTATACTGGATTCCAGGACAGGTGTTTCCACGGTGCTTGAGTCCCCACCACGGGATGTCCCTGGTAACTAAAAGGCACATTCAGAGAGGGGGCCACACCAGCAGCAGGTGGCCTGGGGGGAAGAGCACATACCTCATGTGTCTGCAGCTCAGTTTCAGGAACCCTTCCAATATGGTACTAAAACTTACAGGAGTTGGATTTCAGCAGAAAAGGAGACACATGAGGGTACTAACCCGATAGCACATGGGTCTGTTAGGGAAGCTGGTTGGGGCCTAGGAGATTTGATCCAATTCTTTACTGTTACCCAGAAAAGTGCTGTATTTGTCTAATTTCAGTGATATTGTTCATCTTGCCATATAAACAGGAAATAGATTTAGGTAGATTCCACTCCTGATGATCCAGCACTATTTATGCTATAGATCTCAAACATTCCCAAAATGCACTTTTAATTGTATGATCTCAACAACTTACAATGAAAATTTTATTCAAGTACTTATATTAGAGACATTTGCCTGCATCCATTAAAAACATGTCAGGGGGCTTCCCTGGTGGTGCAGTGGTTGACAGTCCGCCTGCCGATGCAGGGGACATGGGTTCGTGCCCGGGTCTGGGAAGATCCCACATGCCGCCGAGCAGCTGGGCCTGTGAGCCATGGCCGCTGAGCCTGCGCGTCCAGAGCCTGTGCTCCGCAACGGGAGAGGCCACAACAGTGAGAGGCACGCATACCGCAAAAAAAAAAATATGTCAGAGCTCTGCCAGTTCCGTACTTTATCCACATGGAAGCATTATCACACTTTAGTGCCTTCCTATAGAAATCACCAACTGTCTGTCAACCCTAATTATCTACTGAGCTCACATATGATTTACACATTTTATGTCGTGATAGCCAAACTGCCTTGGATTGATGAGAATGCTGTCTGATTTTGAAGCTTAACAACAGTGGCCTTGGCATGGACATATATACACTACCAAATGTAATATAGATAGCTAGTGGGAAGCAGCCGCATAGCACAGGGAGATCAGCTCGGTGCTTTGTGACCACCTAGAGGGGTGGGATAGGGAGGGTGGAAGGGAGATGCAAGAGGGAGGAGATATGGGAACGTATGTATACGTATAGCTGATTCACTTTGTTATACAGCAGAAACTAACACACCATTGTAAAGCAATTATACTCCAATAAAGATGTTAAAAAAATTAAAAAGTTTTATAGTAACTTTAATTTCTAAACTGTTCTAATCATATAAACCATCATTGTCAGAAAATCTCATTTGTGCTATGAAAGAATCATTTGGTTGGTGTTATTCTTTCTCAGGAAATGGAACCCAGGTATAAAGGGCCCATGTGCCGGGCACCCTGTCTCCATCGAGTGCCTCCCTGAACTGATCCACGCCTGTGGAGGGAAGGACCACGGATTCAGCTCCATGATAGAAAAAGAGCTACCGGCCCCAAAAATGAAGCAGGTAAGGCCATCACTTTCATGTTTCGATGCTCCCTCACTCTGGGAAGTTGTACCAAGAGTTTTCTAACTTAGAGTGCTGCTTTCAGAGTCAGACTCTCCTGGGTTTAAGTTCCACCCGCCATTTACTAACCCTGATTATGAACGTGAAAACATTATACCCATCTCGTGAAGTTTTGGGTGAGATCAAGCAGGATGTTATTATGTAAACTGCTCTGTGTAGTTCCTGGTACAGAATAAGAGCTCAACAGATGGTATTAAATAATGACAGTAACAATAATTAGAAGTAGCGTCTGCGTTATTAGAAGGTTGTTTCAGTATAATGCTGTTAAGCCGGCTGAGAAAGGCCTACTATGACTTGCCCATTACTAGGCTGCCTTGCTCAAGAGCCCTTCTAATCCCTTCTTCAGAGTGGGTTTTGTTTTGTTTTTATGCTTGGGTATATTTTCGTGCAGTTCCCTCAATTACTTTTTTATGCCCCCACCCCATTTTAATCACTTTATTGTTTCTAGATTCTAAAGTAGTCCTTCAAAGAAACTCCTTATTTGTATACCCTGTAGTTTAGATATAAATCTAAATCTATGTTGTGAAAGACAACATAGGTCATTGCTCCAAACTATCGTTGGAAAGATCAAAAACATGAATGAACAATGCCAGAAATATTTGGCATATATAGACTTTTAAGTCTTAAGCAATTTCACCCTAAACATGTCAAAGTAAATGTTCAGGATTTATAACATAATTAACATATTGACTTGCAAATGCAGATATTAAAATAAAGAAACTTCTAAACCATGTCATTTTTTTTTTCCAGTGGAACTTATTTTCGAGCAGGACTTGGAAAAAGTATTACAGGCATCAAAGTCTGATTGTTCAATTTCTGTTGAACCTAAAATTGGCACCAAAAGCTACTTAAATATTCATAATAAGTGCCTACCTTTCTAACTAAATTATCATCAAAATTATGAATAAAAACAATATATTTAAAATGAAAACAAGGCTTCTATTAGCAACAACAGATTTCTAACATAACGTACAGTGATTTCAAGCCAAGTTTTAGATGTGATAAAAAATTAGAACATTGTTGTAATTAGTTCAGGGAGAACTCAGAAGTAAACTTACTTAATTTATTTGCATAAATTGCCATTCTGTTATCTTTAAAACCAAATTCAAATTGGCTCAGTCTGATATGATGATGGTTATTTGGCTCAAAAGTGCTTCAATTTGCAGAGCAATCTGGTGTCGGCTCTGCAGTGAGGCGATCCCAGGTAACATACAAATCCTGAATTATTCCAGAAATTAGTATGTTTAAAGCATCAATTTAAGTGCTAATTGCAGAGGTAATGAGAAAAAGCAGTACGACTGTGAGATTCGCATCTTCTACCACATCAGTATGCCTGGAACGGCTGCTGACTGGCAGAGGATTGGGCTGCTAATTAAATAATTGTATGCATGGCAGTGCTCTTGCCTGATTCAATAGATGAAGATTAATCCTCAGATAAATATGTTTGGCTGGTGTTGAAATGTCTTAGCAATTTCTTTAAAAACAGCTCATGTTTTATATACGCATATGTGAGTGTGTGTGTATGTAAGTATGTTTGTGTGTATATATATATGTACAAATATATACACATAGAACAAATATATGTATATACATTGAAGATTGAAAGTAATAATTTCGAGTGCTGCAAAAGATTACAAATATATAAAAGTCAGATCTGACTTTGGAGAGCTTTGTGAAATAAAATTCCAACGAGTTGCTAATACTTAAAATACTATATTGGTAACTCATTTAAAGGTACAAGTGAAGAAACATACGAAGTCTTGCTTCATGTGGTAAATGTTACCTGTGTTGTCTCACGAAGTTAAATGCTTTACAGAAATGGTGTATTTGTGTCTTCACTCTGGCCAGTCTTAAGAGAACATCCAGTGGTACAGCTTCTAGACTCGGTGACTGTTGGTTTTAGCAGGGGATAAGCCATCATTTGTACCTTGAAGCACAGGGTAGACCATTCTGTGGCTTGACTATTTCAAGATCTATTCCAAACGTAATTTCAGATTCACAAGACAAGTTATAGGATTGGAGTTGAAAATTTGCATTGGATTTACATTTTTTGAATTCCTAAGGGATAGTTTGATTCATCAGGGCTTCTTCATTTCAATTAGGTGGTATACTCAATAGCAATAAAGTCTTAGCAAACAGGAGATCAAAGCCTATCAGGAAACCTGTAGTATATATTAAAGAAATACAAGGAAAACCAAAATTAAAGTATTCATGTACTTTTAAAAACTAACTTAGAAGGTAACAACAGATAAAACAGCCAATATAGAGAGAAGTTTTCCTGACTGATAGTGATATTTGCCACATATTTATAAATGTTAGAAAAAGATGACAATTAATTATCTGAGGACATTAGGTTTATTTTTTTACATCTTTTCCATAGACTTAGGAATTCATTCATTTATTCATTCATTCAACAATGATAGGGTCTTCCCCAGTGGTCCAGTGGTAAAGAATCCACCTTCCAATGGAGGGGATCCCTGGTCGGGGAACTAGGGTCCCACCTGCCCCGGGGCAACTAAGCCCACACACCACAGCTACTGAGCTCACGTGCCTCAACGAGAGAGAGAGAAAACCCGCAAGCCACAACTAGAGAGAAGCCGCATGCGTCAGCGAAGATCCTGTGTGCCACAACTAAGACCCGACGCAGCCAAAAACATAAGGAAAATAAATTTAAAAAAAAAAAAAAAACTGGGCTTCCCTGGTGGCGCAGTGGTTGAGAGTCCACCTGCCGATGCGGGGGACGCGGGTTCGTGCCCCGGTCCGGAAATATCTCACATGCCGCGGAGCGGCTGGGCCCGTGAGCCATGGCCGCTGAGCCTGCGCGTCCGGAGCCTGTGCTCCGCAACGGGAGAGGCCACAACAGTGAGAGGCCCGCGTACTGCAAAAAAAAGAAAAAAACTGATAAGCACTTACCATCTGCATTTTGATTTCTCACAAATATTTTCAATTAAAAGAGCAGGAATAAAATTGGTAAAATATTTTCTACCCCTTTAATATGTGTCATTTAAATTGGTATTCTCAATATGATAATGCCAAAAGAAAAACATATTTCTTTCTAGAAAGAACCCTAGACTTAGAGGGTTCCTTATGATATACAAACATATAGAAACGTTTTCCTTTCAGAATAATTTGGACTATGAGCAAAAGAAAAACCCATTTTGTACAATAAATGATCAATGAATGACGCTGAGTGACATCAACAATTGCATCACAACATTTTTCTTTCTTTTTTTTAAAATTAATTTATTTATTTTGGGCTGCGTTGGGTCTTTGTTGCTGCGTGTGGGCTTTCTCTAGTTGCAGAGAGCGGGGGCTACTCTTCGTTGTGGTACGCGGGCTTCTCATTGTGGTGGCTTCTCTTGCTGCGGAGCACGGGCTCTAGGCGCGCAGGATTCAGTAGTTGTGGCTCACGGGCTCTAGAGCACAAGCTCAGTAGTTGTGGCGCACGAGCTTAGTTGCTCCGCGGCATGTGGGATCTTCCCAGACCAGGGCTCGAACCCGTGTCCCCTACATTGGCAGGCAGATTCCTAACCACTGCGCCACCAGGGAAGTCCCACAACATTTTTCAAGTTGCTTTTATATCCCCAAGTAATACTCTCTGCCTTAGAAGTCACGTAAATGCTATACTAGATGCTTCTCTAAAACTAACCAGTTCAACAACAGTTATTTTAAAACTTATTTTTTAGTGTAGTTGGTAGTCACTCAATGTCCAGAAGGGATTTACAAGAAAGGGGTCACAAGTTTAGGTAATGATTAATACTTCTTTAGGTGTTTTTTTTTTTTTTTTTTTTTTTTTTTTTTTTCGGTATGCGGGCCTCTCACTGTTGTGGCCTCTCCCGTTGCGGAGCACAGGCTCCGGACGCGCAGGCTCAGCGGCCATGGCTCACGGGCCCAGCCGCTCCGCGGCATATGGGATCCTCCCAGACCGGGGCACGAACCCGTATCCCCTGCATTGGCAGGCGGATTCTCAACCACTGCGCCACCAGGGAGGCCCTCTTTAGGTGTTTTTAAAGGGACTTTACAAAGATTAAAAGCACGCTATTTTTACACACAAATAAATGAGTACAAGAAAAACTAGGAAATCTGAACAAGAGCTGTGGCTTGTATCACTGGTATTAATATTGTACTTTAGTTTTGAAAAATGCTACCCTTGGGGGAAACTGGGGAAATGGTGCACAGGATCTCTCTGCTTTATTTCTTACAACTGCATTGAATCCAGAACTAATCTCAAAACAAAGAGGTTGATTTTTTAAAAGCTCACTATTTCTTAGTTGCTCACTACATTTTGCATTAACCACTCCTTATCTTTTCTTTCTTTTTTTATTCAGGCGTGGAGTTTCTTATCTCATTTGCCTGTGATAGATGTTGGCTTAAGTGTTAAAGGCTGGTGGGATGACTCAGCGGAAGGACACGATGAGCTCTCTATCACAACCGTGACTTCAGACAAACGCAACGACAACAGATGGGTCAGGTTGCATGCTGATCAAGAGTATGTGCTTCAAGTCAGCTTGCAGAGAGTCAGCCTTGGGTTCCACAAGGTATAGTGTTTGGTTTCCATTCTCAAATGCTTCACACCAGATCCCAGCACGCACCAGCACACATGTCTTTTATATTACTAATGCGTCCGTGCCCTTCACCAATCCCGCTTCCTCAACTGGCCTTAAGCAGCAAAAGTCAGTCTTCTGCAGTTAGTCAGTTCTCCTCATGTGCCATGTTCAACCCCAGGATACCCACGTGACATAATAATATAAGGCCTAGAGTCTTTGTCTCAAAGTATGGTCTACAGGCTCCACAGAATTTTCTGGAGTACCTTTAAGAGTGCAGATTCTTTGGCCCTACACCAGGCCGCCTGCACCAGAAACTCAGCAATCTGAAGGGATCTCAAAATCTAGACTTCTACCCAGCACCCCAAATGAAGAAGATGAAGACGCTGGCTAAACTTTTCTGTGGCTCACTTGCCACATCTGCCTGCTTCCTTCATTAGAATGCATATGAGGGAGCTTTGTCAACGTTCGCACAGGCCAAAAATATACAGTATTTTTTTTTAATTACTGTGCTCTTTTCTGTTGCCTGTGACACCAAAAATAATTATTGGGCCCTCTAAGAATATTAGTACACAGCATGTGGGCAGATTGGTTTTTAGCCCATAATAATCGAAATAAGAATTTGCCTTTTCGTTAGCTCAGTGGAGTCAGGGGCTTTCCCATATCTAGAACTAGCCCTCAGGAGTGAGGTTGTAGTTCATTAATACTGTCCCCTCTGTTGTCACACACGAAATGGTCAGTAACTTTCTGTTGGTACAATGTCTTTTCAATACTGTGCCTTTAAGTCCCATCTCATTTGATTTCTAATTCTAAAAATCAGTCAGTGTAAGTATGAACTGATTGGCCTCTGGCACTTCAGAGGCTTTAATATGAGCATTTTTAGATGACCGTATATCCCAACTTAAAAAAGAAAAGGCAGTAGTAATCATACCGATAAAATCATGAGGAAAAAAAATGAAGATTTTTTTTTTATAGCTGCCGTGTGAGGGGTAAAATTCCCCATTTTACAGAATAATGGAACTTGGGGAGTATAGGAATTTGCCAAGGTCCTAGAGTCAGAAAATATGAGAGCAGGCTGGGAGCACAGAGTTCTCCGATTCCAGTCCCTGTTCTCTTTGCACCTACCATGTGCAGACACGCTGACAGAAGCGAGGCCTGTCACAAATAGCTAAACAATATACCCCAGCCTCAGGGGGCTCACAGTCTCAACAAAGAGATGCTCAGGCAGCTTATCATAGTGCCTGGATAAACAGTGTACTGAGGTGTATCTAAGGTACGTTGAGAGCGCTAATTAGAGGGAATTTTATTTTGAGACCTTTGCAAATATTTCTGACAATATTGTATTATAAGATTTTTTTTACTATAGTATTAGTACTTAAACATTAGATTTAACTGTGCTAGAAAAACTCTAAAATTTTGTTTCTAAGTGCTGTAAAAATACATTGCTCTCTGACCTCTCTTTTTAAAATGCCTTAAATGAAACAACTCTCTCTATAATATTGAGTGAAGTCTGATTGAGAGCATGTCATTACTAGTACATTTTACACCATAAATCGTTGTCTTAAGGAATCTCTAGAATAATCTTGGGTTTTGTAAAAATCAATCTAAAATAAAGACTTTAAGTGTCGTCATTATGGTGATAGTTAATCTTGGATGGTGGTGATTAATATATTTTATAAATTGCTTGGCTTACAATTTCCCATTCCTCAGAGAAAGGACTTTTTAAATATTACCATATTAGAATATGTGCTTTTTCATGTGAGCTTTATTCTTGGGGGATGGGGGAAGATGTTTATGTGACAGAGTGCTTATTATCTTAAGATCCAGAGTCTAGCCTGGATTGACTTTTTTCCCCCAGTATCAATTTCTTGCAAATAAGACTTTGGAAGACTTGGTTGATATGTTTGTATCTCAGTTAGTTCATCTGCAAGTGGGGAATTAATTTCATTTTTAAGAATGATGTGAGAAAGATTCGAGGGCTTTCTGTTCTCATGGAGCCACAAAGTAGTGTGGCTAGAGTGTGCTTCAAGAATCTTGAAAAAAAGGTAGATGATAGCATATCAAACACACCAAACCTGAAAATTAAACACATCCCAGATACTTAGATTTATGGCCTCCAAGAAAGACAGCGTGGCCTTTTAAGCACAGCCAAGTGGTATAGAAAATCTAGCCATTAGTAATGCTTTATCTTTCCTTTTTTTTTTTCCTGGTTTACAGGGAAAGCAAGACAGCCATGCAGTCACCCCTCGATTTCCCAAATCAAAAGATGAAGGATGGTTTTTGATATTAGGAGAAGTGGATAAGAGAGAACTTATCGCTTTGAAAAGAGTGGGATATGTCCGAAATCATCATGTTGTCTCCATCTCTTTTTATACTCCTGAAGTACCTGGAAGGTAAGCAGAGTCTTACCCCACCAGAGTCCCGAAAGAATTAACCGCAACAGTGATGAGAACGGTGGTCTTACCTTTTCGTTCCTTTTTTATATTCTAGGTATATCTACACACTGTATTTCATGAGCGACTGCTACCTTGGCCTGGACCAGCAGTACGACATCCACCTCCACATCATACCAGCCAGTGTTTCCGCACAGGCCGATGAGATCTCCGATGCCCTCACTGACCTCAAAGTGAAGTAACCTGACCGAATCCATTTGAAAGAACTGTTGAGAAGCCTGACTGTTCAGTCATCTGGACAAAGTCAAATTACTTGACGTTTGCCTTGGAGGAATCAACTTCCAACCTCAAGGCACTGCAGAAATTGGCGGTGGCTGCAGCTCTGACTCGAGCAATGCAGAGTCAGCTGTGGGGGCCTTTTAACAAATGTTGCCTTTTATAACGTTGTCTTCAAGGGTCTCTTGATGTGTAAAATGACTGTGCCCATAGGAGAATCTTTCAATTTGTGTATATTGAGATGATACCTAGGAATTATCAAATCTTACATTTCACAGTGTACTGTTTACAAGAACATCGGTTTCTCTTTTTTTAAGGAAAACTAACTGCACAGGGGCGTGACAGTTAAGATTTGTTATAACAGATTTCTAACCCTGCAGCATAAAATATATAAGATAAATCTGTACAGTGACACACTGTGTTTTGTTCACAAAATTTATACTTTGATCACATATGGAAGTAATTTCAAGAATTTCTTATTGTCACAAATGTTAATAATATATGATGTAAAATTACATTACAGAGCCCAATGATGATTTAAAAGAAAACAGAATATACTGATCTTAGAAAATGTAGATACTGTAACTGGTAGAAATAAAATATTTAGAGTGCCACTTCAACACAGCCTGACTCACTTATTCCCTCTGCCTCCTTTCCATTATAGCCCCTCTTACTCTTCTGTTCGTTTTTTCTTTTCCTTCTCTGTCCAGACTTCCCTTCCATTCTCTTAATACTTATTTACACAAGGAGAGAAGTATGGTCTAATTCATACAGGCCACGTAGTACAAGTCTTTGTCTCTGTGCTCATCAGGGCGGGCCTAAGGCAAACCTAGAAAATTTTCAGCCCCTACAGGTAGGTTTTCACCTGTGATACAGGAAATTTTCCTATTACAGGAAATTTCCCTATGTCCAAACAATTTCCATCTTGAAAAATACTTTTTTTCCAACTAAAACGTTGTTGGATTCCATATCCATATAACATACATTTTCTAGTGAAATGAAATTCTGTTCTTTGCAAAGAAATTTCAGTTATTCCTGGTCCTGTGATCAATTATTTCAAAATACTTTCCAATGTAACCACCGCAAGTACTGGAATTTAAAACTTTTTCTGAAACTGGAACATATTGCTTATGTGTACCTCCTTTTCCATACCAAAGAAAAAGGCAGGAGAAGGAGGACTAAAAGTAGGATGGGGAGAACCAGGCGTTCACTTCCCAAAATTAAATCTAAATAACTAATGTGAACTCACCAAGTGCAGTGGGCATGAGGTGTCCAAAGGGCTGTAGTCTCAGAAGTTTACTTCATATAAAGAGGTCTTTCTGCCTTTCCTCTGGCAGTTTATTTCCTAGTTGCAATTCATACCTAAGCACTGTTTGAGTGAAATTAAAAGAAAATGAAGATGATATATAGACAATTACCAGTCCATA